>NC_133504.1:146121500-146431400 GCF_049354715.1 Callithrix jacchus | reverse complement strand
CTACGGTCAAGACAGAATAATGATGATTTCCTTCTTGGGGGAACAAAATTTAGAACTAATCCTGCCTTGGTTAAGTAATTGCTGAAAGCTGAAAGGCTATATTTGAGACTTTAAGGATTCCTTGGAAGGTTAGAATGTGTTTTCAGCCCCTTATCAATCTTTGAACAGTCTAAGATTAAACAAAGCAAACAAATAATAGTATCATAATATGTATCTGCACATACTACTTGAACATGAATGTTGTTATGTCTACATGCTACACTTAGGAAAAAACAGTGGATGATGTCCACAGCAGAGAATAATAACTAGTAAGTTTACGAATTTTGATTCTCTTTACTCTTCTATCCTCAAAGCTAACACTATTTTGACTGGAGATATTAAAGGTGTCAGCGTATAAAGGTGCTTGTTTAAGCTATTCCTTGGACTGTAAAACCTGAGATACTTTAAAACACACATAATTTAAAATGGCATTCATTTACTAACACTTTTTGCTTAAAAATGTAAAGCAAGGAGCAGAAGAAGAAATGCAATTGGTGATTTTGTAAGTGACTCATTTATTTCTGTGAAGCACATTAGCTAGAGTTATATTAGGTGAAATTTAAGGGTTTTTTTCAAAGAAGTAAGAAAGACCACTCGTTATGTCATCTTATGTCAGTCCAGCACAGTAGAATTTATTACTGATCTGAACCACTTTAATTTTTTGTATGGTAGTCCTGACCTCCTACTTTATCTGCTCTTCTAAAAGTTGAATAGTCAGAAAACTGGGAATATACGTCTAGAATAATCTGATTAGCAAATGAAGGCAAAACGATTTTTTCCCTTCATTTCAGTTTGCTACCTTCCATTCCCTTTGGAAGTTTTCCTTGGTCTTTACTATCCATTTCACACTTTCTGACTTTATTTTTAAGAGTTGCTATCAAATTTTAGATTATGCCTTTTCATCTCGTTGCTTATTTTAAATGCTATTGTGGAACATCACTGTGCTCTTTTGACCCTAGCTGGGTAACCTAAAACAAAATAACTAATCTCAGAATTTCTGTTTACCCAGTTATAAAATGAGAATAATATACACTCCCTATCATTTTCAGGTTGTTATGATAGCCATATAAGGATAATTTATAACTGCAAGTGTTAAAACTGTTCAACACCATACAAATGTATAATCTTAGTATTGCAGCACAAATATCTACACTAGATTCCAACTTCCTTTTCACTCTTGCTTTTCACAATTGTGACTTCATCATCACCATCAGCAACACAAAATATTTACTATACAGCCACACAAACATTATGCCACTAAGAATGCGACATTTAACAAAGTAAATAAAACAAAATCTGCCTTTTAGAGCTTACAGTCAAACTTCTTCAACAAATTCAAGATCAATTTTTTAAGAAGTTGTTTTTTGACATCAGGGAACTAATTCGTCTTAGGTTCTAGAACCAAGAAAATAGAGAATATTTGAAATAACGAAGCAACAAGACTACAATAAATGTAAAATATACATACATCAAGTACTTAACACAAATTATGAAACTTCTCATGTTTCTTCTTTTGGTTATGTTTTGCTATGAATGACAATTATTTTCCAATGCAATACTGAACTTGGGTATCCTGCAGATTCATGGAATGAAGTAGATCTCAAACTATTCACCAGCTCTCAATTTGGTAGAGCTGCTATAGGGATTAGTGTCACAAAGACAGATTTAGGAACACAATGAATGAGATGCTGTGAAAAGGAAGGAGGAAGATGTGGCCACGTAACAAAGTGAGAGACATTCAATGGGATTTTGATCTGCTTTTCCATCTGCTTTTCTTTTTATTTTGTGCAATTAAAAACAATGTTTTCAACTCTTAATTAACTGCACATTCTATTTTATGATTCATTAATGGACTATGTAGGGAGGCTAATGCCGTGTCTTTCAAAATATCTGCCCTTTTTGTCCAGTGGTTTATCGTGCTACTGTGATCACTCAGGGACACCAATAAGGAAATGGCATCTGCCCTCTCAATCTTGAAAAAGGAACTCAATAGTGGTGCCCTCAAATAAGCCTTGTCTTTCTCTTTCACAGGAATCACGACAGTGCTCACAATGACAACCATCAGCACCCATCTCAGGGAGACCCTGCCAAAGATCCCTTATGTCAAAGCGATTGATATTTATCTGATGGGTTGCTTTGTGTTTGTGTTCCTGGCTCTGCTGGAGTATGCCTTTGTAAATTACATCTTCTTTGGGAAAGGCCCTCAGAAAAAGGGAGCTAGCAAACAAGACCAGAGTGCCAATGAGAAGAACAAACTGGAGATGAATAAAGTCCAGGTAAGGCATTAAATATTCCTAAATATATTCTTGGTAAATTCATCAGCAGCATGATGCCTGGGCTCTCATAACTTAAAAACAATTAATAAAATATTAGTTGATCTTTAATAACACTCAACCAAGCCTTCATTGTACATATTTGGGAACTGAGGAATGAAGAAGTTAGATTGAGGGCTATATTGATTAATAATATACCCTGGAACTCAACCCCACGTCCATTATAATTTATTCTAAACTAGTTGTAAAAGTATATGCAAAGTAATAATGCTAGATTTGCATGGTAAGTAAATGACAAAATACACTCTGCACTGCTAAATGCAGATGAGGTGATGTAGCACAGTGGTTGTAACCACAGACTGAAATTAAACTGCTTGGTTTTGATTCTCACTTACTAACTTTGCAGCTTCAGCCAAATCAATCTATTTAAGTCTTTATCTAACCTTTTCTTGCAGTGTCCCCATCCATAAAATGGAGATTATGATAGTATATCTATCTCACAGAGTTGTTATAAGAACTGAGTTTTACCTGATTCCTTGTGATTCCCCCGTCCCACTGAAACCTCCAATCCTTTAAAAAAAATAAAAATAAAAAAAAAGAACTGAGTTTTTTTTATTGGTACATTTCATAACCTGTGTTCTCACTGGATGGAACTAAAATTAAATGAATAATCTGTTCAGTTTTTAAAAACATCTCTGTAGCCTCTACCTCTGAGCCATTTTCACTGAAATCAATTTACCATTAAGTACATGGAAATGTGTATCTACCACAAATTGTTTTAAGATAGCACACAGGGTGACAACTCAAGTATTTGTTCATGTAGGCACTGCTCTAGGCATTTGAGATGCTGATGTGAATGAGACAAAATTCCTCAGCGTCATGGAGCTTAGGTTCAAACATGAGAAGACAATAAACAAACACAAACAAACATTAAAAGGATAATTTTAGGTATTAGTAAGTGCTAAAAAGAAAATAAAACAGTGACTCATGCCTGTAAACCCAGCACTTTGAGAGGCTGAGGCAGGTGGATTGCTTGAGCCTAGGAGTTTGAGATCAGCCTGGGCAATATAGCAAAACCTCGTCTTCACAAAAAATATGTAAATTAGCTAGGCATTGTGGTGTTTGTCTCCAGCTTTAGCTACTTGGGAGGCTGAGATGGAAAGATAGCGTGAACCCAAAAGGCAAAGGTTGCAGTGAGCAGACATTGCATCACGGCATGCCGGCCTGGGTGACAGAGTGAGACCCTGTCTCAAAATAATAATAAAAAAAAATGAAAAGAAGAAAAAGGAAAATGGAGTACTGGACAAGAGAGTATTTGGGTCAGATTTAATGGAGCGGGACACTTTGGTAAGTCTTCTCTGTGGAATTACCATTTGATCTGAGACCTACGTGACGAGAGGCAGCTAAATGCATTGTCCATTCTAGGCAAAGGAAATAGCAAGTGTGTAGGCTCTGAGGCAGGAGTTCCTGTGTGTTTAAGAACTGACAGAAGAGCAATAGAGCAAGAGCATATTAGTGAGGGAGAAAGCAGAGTAGTATGAAATGTGGTTCGATCATCAAGCAGAGGCCAAATTATAAGTTTTCAGGGCGTGTCATTGTACTCTTTAGTAGGACAAAAGTTTGGACAAATACTGTTTAAAAATTAGCAAAGAAAACTTACAGATTCAGCCAAGTGGTTAAAATTCAAAGTAACGCATGCATCACTTAAACTTCTATCTTTGTATGAGGCACTATGTTCAGTGCTAAGCTAAGGGGAGAGAAGTAGACATGATAATTTGCCCTCAAGAATCTTCTCATCTTTTGGTGAAAGAAGGTTATACTCACATGAGGTGACTGTAAAATGAGACAAGACAGTTAGTTTCAGGTGCATACCTGAAAAGAAGTAGCTTCCCATGGTCTGATTGTAACCATACCAGCTTCAAAAGTTTTTTGGGAGGCCACCTCTTTTCCATTCCCATCCTCATCTTAGTTGCCTTCCAAACATGCTAGTTTATCCTCTGCACAACTTGGAATGTGTGTTAATTTATAAGTCATGAGGGAAAACCCTACCTAAAGAAGGTGGAATAGGTTCAGTGGTGGGAAAATTCAGAAGACATGAAATGGATGGATACTCAAAGATAAGTAGAATTTAGGAAAGCATAACGAAGAAAGTAGGGCCATTCCATTAGTAAAAAGCAATATTCTCTAGCGAGAGTAATTAAATTGAAACAGGAGAGTTCCCTGATCCCCCTCATAAGACATGTGACAGGGATGTGGCTCATCTCTTGGGCTGCCTCACACTCAAACTCCTTATGGGAGAGGGAGCATGCTGACAGGCAGGTGTAGGAGCCAGGGCAAGGACTTTTGGGCTCTCAGCCCTTGGTAGCATCTAGGGGTGGGTGCCTGCAACTCCAAAGCCCCAACAGGCACCTTACATTGCTCCTTTAGTTCTGCATCTGGAGACAGCTTAAGTGTAGCCAGCTCAGTGCCTTTGTGGTACCCAGGTTCTTGTCCAAAGTCCAGGAAGAATAGGGACATATGGACAAATCGAAGGATGATAAATGTGGGGGATCTTATTGCCGGACAGAGGTGGCTCTCAGTGAGATGGACGGTGAGCTGTAAAGGGGTTGGAGTGGGAAGATAATCTTCCCCTGGAGTTCTGCCACCCCGCAGCCAATCTCTCCGACCATCCCCAGTCAAACTCCTCTCGATGTTCAGACACTCCTCTGCTCTCCTTCTCTGCTATGACACTTTTTTGCTCCTTAGCTCTTTTCCTCATGGAGCCTGGGGTTTGGGGTTTATATGGGTACAAGATAGGGTGGGCCAAAAGGCAATATTTGGGCAATAAAACAGGAATCCCTGTTCCCGTTTAGAGCCATGGGTTTCCGTGCTTGAGGGTGAGGCCTTTACCAGGGAAACATCCTCTTCCTCCCAGAATTTTCCTGTCTCTGTCTCCTGTCCCTATCAAAATGGATGGTCAAGCAAACTGGAATCAATTTATTCAGATAAAACAAAAAGACCATAAAACAAACGTTAAGCAAACACTTTAAGGTTTTGATTCCACATTAGGATATCAGAGAAATTTTTTAAGATGATAAAGGTTGAATAAAGGCGGGAGGAAAGCCTGTGTCATGTCATATCTAAATGTATAAGCCCTGAAGAGGACTTTGTGACTGGATAATAAATATGTAAAATGTTCGCATTTGACTGATCTTCATTTCATAAGCAGGCTGTTTGAGTAACACTGGGCTTAAATGTTGTAAGAATTCTTTGGCTCTCAAATCAGTAAACTTTTATTTTTGGTAAATTGACTATTTCAATTTTGAAGTAAAGGAGAAAGAATTGAAAAATTCCTCAATTGTCAGGAGACAATGCTTAAAGGAGATTTTTTTAAAAATATGTTTTTATTTATGGAAAGTTAGCCTAGGAACGCCACAAATAATTTCCACAGGAAAATAGACATAATTAAAACAAAATTCAAAAACAAATCATATTAAAACAAGACAGAGTACTTTGTATCAGACTAATCATCCTATTGATAGAAATAATAAACTGTAAACACATTTTTTAAAATCTGCTTTAAGACATGGAAGAGTAACTATTCCAAAACAAGCAAAAACTAAAAGAGGATCAACCTTCAAAAGAAAGAAACCACACTGTGTGAAATCCATGTTTATGCAGCTTTTCCCCTGAAGCCATGTCCCAGTCTGAGGGATGTCAGGCCCACAAAACTTCAGCAGAAACTACAGTTGTATTGGCCTGAGGAGTCAGATCATGGAGTTTGATTCTTCCAGAGTTCCTGGAAATTTCAGAAGTGAGGCAAAGCAGAAACTCATCATCTGAGTGTAAACTTCCCCAGGTTGATCCCTGAGTTACAAATGTACAGGTTAAATACCAAGGGGCTCAGAAAGAAAAAATAGCTAGAAGCTGGGGGAAAGAAAAATGAACAGAGATTTAGTTGCTGTCCACCATATAAAAGTCAGAGTTTGGAGTTTGAGTCCAGCCTATTGGGGAGTGTGGGGGTGGTAAGAACATTAGGCTTTCCTTAAAAATCTCCAGAGGCTTATACCTTAGGAATAAAGGCTAAGTCACAAGAATAAGGGTTTCCCCTTGGGTTAAGGGAAAAACTAAAATAGGCTCACCCTAATGACACATAAAATTATGTCTCCACATATTCTGGGTGATATGTGAGTCATATACCTGCCTACCAAACCCAATTCAACATTCTTTGGGGAAGACAGCAGAATCTAGAATTTCTATGGTGCATCATTTAAAATATCTAATATATAGTAAAAAATTACTAGACATGAGAAAAAATAGGAAAATGGGGTCATCAAGAAAAAAACATCATCAATAGAAACATACCTATAAAAGTCTCAAATGCTGGCCTAAAAGATAATTAGTATAAACAACTATAGTTAATGTATTTAAAAGTTCATAAGAAATAGCCCAAAACTGGAAACAACCAAAATATCCTACAATAGATTAACGGTTAAACAAACCGTGGTATATTCATACTATGAGTACTATTCCAATAAAAAAAAAAAAAAAATGAACTCTTGATACATGCAAAAACTTGGATGTCTCTCAAAGGCATTATGTTGAGTGAAAAAAAAGACAGTTTTAAAGGGTTATAATACTATATTATTCCATTTATATAGCACTCTTGAAATAACAAAATTATAGAGATGGAAACAGATTAGTGGTTGCCAGGAGTTGGTGATGGTGGGGATGGGTGTGACTGATTATAAAGAAATAGTGTGAGGGAGATCTTTGCAATAATGGAAGAGTTCTGTATCTTAATTGGAATGCCTATTACATGAATTTACATATGCAATAAAATTACATAGAACCATACACACTTTATGCCCATGTCATTTTCCTGGTTTTGATATTATATCATAGTTATGTAAGATGTAATCAATGGGAGAACCTGGGTGAGGGGTACATGGGGCCCCTCTGTGCCAACTTCACAACTTTTTGGGGATCTATAATAATTTCCAAATAGCGGTGACTCAAGCCTGTAATCCCAGCACTTTGGGAGGCCGAGGCGGGTAGATCACGAAGTCAAGATATCGAGACCATCCTGGTCAACATGGTGAAACCCCGTCTCTACTAAAGATACAAAAAATTAGCTGGGCATGGTAGTGCGTGCCTGTAATCCCAGCTACTCAGGAGGCTGAGGCAGGAGAATTGCCTGAACCCAGGAGGCGGAGGTTGCGGTGAGCCGAGATCGCGCCATTGCACTCCAGCCTGGGTAAGGAGCGAAACTCTGTCTCAAAAAAAAAAATCCAAATAAAAGGTTTAAAATAAAGTCAATAGAAAAAATTGATAAGAGATGGAGAGTTTCAGAAGATAGTTGAAACTATAAAAATGGAACAATGGAAATCACAAAATTGAACTTTTTATTAGATGGATTAACATCACACTGTATACAACAGAAAAAAGTATTCGCGAAATTGAAAGTCATATTAGGCTTCTCTCAATTTCTCGACTGTAGCAGTTCTAATCATAAATGCTACTACTCTGGGGATGCCCTAACAGACACCCTCACTCTTGATTTATCTCTGTTAATTGTTATCATGGGATCCTGTGCTTTTCCACAATAGGACTCCCATGATAGTGAGTATATGTTTATTTGTATAATTATCTTTTAACATCCCTTTCTCTTATTAGGCTACAGTTTCCCAAGTATACACCATAGGGCCCTTATCTATTATATTTGTTGTTCTTTTCTCAATAGCTAAAAGGTAGATACCAAATAAGTACTTGCTGAATGAATGAATGAATGCTGGAGAGCCATTCTCCATTTAAGATATATTTAGAAACCACACAAGACTTCCAGTCTTATAAAATTCTTACATATTCATAATAAGTTAGGAAAAGAGACTATATTCCACTTCAGCTTCTGCTCTAGACTGTCTTACTGTGCCTATCATTTTTACTTTCAAAAAAAATATTTTAAGCATGCCTATATCGACCTCTGGTATTCTTTCTGAATCACAGTGTCGTATAGCATTACATGTAATCTTTAAAGGAGCATTATGGCTAAGATTTTGAGGTGGCACCGTTCATCTGAGGGGTGATGCCAATGTTCATTGTCTCACACCAAGGAAATCAAGGAAATGGACACACAAGGAGTGAGGTTAAGAGCAGAGGTTTAATAGGCAAAAGAAAGGGAAACTCTCTTCTACAGAGAGAGGGGTCTCAAGTGGGTCTTCCGGTCTGTGGCAAAATAAAAGGGGTTTTATAGTTGAGTTTGAGGAGGTGGTGTCTGATTTACATAGGGCATGAAAGATTGGTCAGACCAGGTTTTCCATTTGCATGAGGCTCAAAAAAACTGGTTAAGGCTAGATGTGCCATTTGCATAATGTGCAAAAGAGCTAGCCACCCCACTCGAATTTTTATTATTCATGTGGGTTCTCTACCTGGCTAGCACCATGCTGCCTGCTTCTGTACTGCACCTGGGGTGACAAAGAAAAGGGAAGATGGAGCCTTCATGCTGAACATACCTGTCTTCCAGGTAGCCCTTTTTTAATGGCACAGCTTCCAGCATTCGCCCGTGCAGGCTTCCAACTTGCTTATCTATGTCTACAGTTTGATTTTTCAGGCTGCTCTTTGTTAGAAAAGAAATGATTCAAGGGCTGCTTTTTGTTAAAACAGAAATTCCACCAAGGACTCTGTTGCCCTTACTATCTGTCTAAATAATTTCCTTCTATCTCCTGTATCAATTTTATAAACTTCTTTATATTTAGGTGGGATAATAATACAGCAGTACCATCTCATGCATGTTATAATCATTCCTGCATCTGCTTAGGTTTTGTAGTTCCTAACTTTCTTGTCCTCTTCTAAAAACAGAAGCCCAGACAGATAATATGTCAATGACAAAGCAAGTATATTACTTCATCTGTTCAGCATGTTGTTTCAGCTGTTACATTAATAATGCAAACTGTGTGGTATTTTAAGTTGCTACCCCCTGGTTAAACTCAAAAATATAAAAAAGACTATTAAATTTTTTTAATATAATGGTTGGATGATTCTCTACTCTTCGATGCATGTAAACAGTTACATTTAGATGACATCTGTGCTCTGGTCCCAGACAATTTTCATTTGAGGGATTTCCTCAGTATTTGCCTTGGTTCACTGGAGCATAGAGTGGCCCTGTTCAGTTATTACACATTACTTTCGATAGCTTTGGCGAGGCAGTTAGGTCAAGGGGTATTTGTACTGAAGCTTCAGGAGTGCTTGCTTTGTCTTGATTTATATTTCCTCCAGCTGCTCTGAAGCATCTTTTTATATCAGTGCAGATGCTAGATCCAGACATTAGGAGAGTTTCAACCTCTAAGGTGATGAAGACTGTAGATTCATAAGCCCCTCGGGCATCATTTGAAACTAGAGATGGTATTTAGAGTCTTGAAAGATAGATTTCGCAGTACAACCAGGCTGTGAGTAAGCTACCTCCGGGCCACTTTTATACTCATCCGTAACTTTTTCAGTTGTATATACTGGCCACAATGCCTGTCCATTTGAAAATAAATGAAATGGCTGAAATGGTAGCTTGGGTCGTCTGTGAGCAGAGACCGATTCACAGTCATTCAGTGTCACACGGGACACCAGAGAGTCTGCCAAAGATTCATACTGTGAACCCTGAGTATCTGAGACAGGTCTCAGCTAATTTAGAAAGTTTATTTTGCCAAGATTGAGGACATGTGCCCATGACACAGCCTCAAGAGGTCTTGTGGACATGTGCCCAAGGTTGTCAGAACAGTCTGGTTTTACACGTTTTAGGGAGACATGAGACATCAATCAACATATGTAAGATGAACATTGGTTCAGTCTGGAAAGGAGGGACAACTGGAAGCAGGGAGGGGGCTTCTACATCATAGGTAGATGAGAGACAAATGGTTGCATTCTTTTGAGTTTCTGATTAACCTCTCCAAAGGAGGCAGTCAGATATGCATTTATCTCAGTGAGCAGAGGGGTTACTTTGAATAGAATGGGAGGCAGGTTTTCGCTTTAGCTTAGTGATTTTGGGGTCCCAAGATTTATTTTCCTTTCACAACACCAAATGCGCAGTTGCATCCCCAATAGTCAAGAAATCGATTTTTTTCCCCTTAGAATCAGATGTTAGTATTATGATTTGGCCTCTTCGCTCCCATTCCTATTCACTGCGGTGAGTCACCCAAACACTTTCAGACAACTTTCTAAATGTGAATCAGCTCTGTATTGTGGTTACTTCCAGGATGCAATGTGCAGGTGAAGGCGGGCATTGTAAAGTTGTACAGCTCTGTCTTTAGGTCCAGCTTGAAACAGCTTCATATCTGTCAGCCTTTGAGCCTGGGTCTTCAGGCCGACTGAAAAACTCACCCTGCCTTCAGTGGAACTTTCACCATCTATACCTAGCATCCAGAATTTCTACTGACAGCCTGTGTTGATATTGATACTTCACGAACTTCTTTATTCATCAAACCCTGCCCAAATCTGGCTTCGTTCACTTTTTGTTGTCTAGCCTTGATTTAATCCTATCTTATCTCCAGTCTTCTGAAGTCTAATTTTCCTTTTTAGGAATCTCTGTCTCTTGTTTTCAATTTTTTTTTTTTTTTTTTTTTTGTCTACCCAGGTATCTAGAACTCTTTGGGTGAACAAGAAAGAACTCTACCTTAATTAAAAATAAAAGAGGAGGGAGAAGGATTTATTGGGCCACACAACTGAAAGGCCCAAGCATGGTCCTAGTTTCACATGTGGTGTTCCAGGTGTGCAAAGAATATGTCAGAAAGTGTCTCTCTTCATCTCTTAGTTCTGCTTTTTTTATATTGACTTTATTTTCAGTAGACCCTTTCCTCATGGTAGTCCCAAAGTTCCGAGTTTATAGTGTTAAAGCTGTTTGAAATCAGTACAAAATTATTTCTTATACCAAATAGTTATAACAAAAAAAGGCCTAGAATTGAGTCTTTTTGGACAAACTTGTCATATTTTCATGCAGAAGTCAATTCTTCTCACCAGAAAGATGGAAAACGCTAAATGCCCAGGTCTGGGTTACATGCATGTCCTTTAAGCCTAGAAGATGCAATCAGGCATACTTCAACCACATGCACCAAAAAAACATCAGGGCATTATCATCAGAGGAAGGTAGAATGGAATCAGATAGGTCAAACCAACAGGCAACCATCATAACCACCTAGGACCCTTGGGATGTTTGGGTGGAATATAGACTAGAAGGATCTTAATCTAAAATGAGATGAACTCAAACTGGTGGTTTTAGCAGTCTTCCCAATTCATTCAGATACACCTCAACGTCTGAGAACCACAACCCCAGAGATCCTAGAGATTCCAACCACCCCTGCACGTGTCCTTGGCCATTGAATCTCAGAGTTCAGAAAGATGGCTCAAAGTGTGAGTTTCAGATTTCCCCACTCTGCAGACATTTACTCAGCAAAATGTATCTTAGGCTCAGTTCTGGAAAAGCAAGGAGGACATGCTGAGTAGCAATGAACAACAAAAGAAGCTCCTGCCCTCCTGGAGCTTTTATTCCAGTTGAGGTAATTGACAAATATGTGAATAAATGCATGATATAATGGCAGGCAATGATAATTATGGTAAAGAAAATGATGAGAAGCTAGCTAGGTAACAATGTGGGCAAGAAACAGCATTCTACAAGAGAAGCATAGCAGATGTAAATGTCCTGTGGACTTAGGAGTATCAAGAGACAGACAAAAGGCTGGGCACCATGGCTCCTGCCTGTAATCCCAACACTCTGGGAGGCCGAGGCATGCAAATCACCTGAGGTCAGGAGTTCGAGACCAGTCCGACCAACATGGAGAAACCCTGTCTCTACTAAAAATATAAAACTTTAGCCAGGTGTGGTGGTGCATGCCTGTAATCCCAGCTACTCGGGAGGCTGAGGCAGGAGAATCACTTGAACCTGGTTGGTGGTGATTACGGTGAGCTGAGATTGTGCCATTGCACTCCAGCCTGAGCAACAAGAGCAAAACTCCATCTCAAAAAACAAAATAAAACAAAACTAAAAGAGATAGCCAAAAAAAGTCTGGCGTGGCTGGAACAGCGCTCAAAAAGCAGCGTGGTAGGAAATGAGAGCTGAGGTACACACAGGATTCAAACCACATAATGCTTTCGGACTAGGATGAGAAATCTGGATTTCATTCCATGTCTTGAAAATTAACCAGAAGATATAAACAGAGTAAACAGATGATGTGAATAGACATCCTTTGTTTTACTTTTTATTTTTTGAGACAGGGTGTCTGTCATCCAGGCTAGAATACAGTGGCGCAATCTCGGCTCACTGCAACCTCTGCCTCCTGGGTTCAAGTGATTCTTGTGCCTGAGCCTCCCTTAGTAGCTGGGATTACAGGCACCCACCACCATGCCCAGCTAATTTTTGTGTTTTTAGCAGAGACGAGGTTTGGCCATGTTGGCCAGGCTGGTTTAGAACTCCTGACTTCATGTGACCCTACCACCTCGGCCTCCCAAAGTGTGAGACACTGCACCCGGCCTGTTTTACTTTTTTTGGGGGGGAGGGTGTAGTCTAGCTTTGTTGCCCTGTTTTACATTTTTAAAGGATTGCTCCAGCTTCTATGTAGATAGCCTGGGTAGCTATTTTTGGAAAGAAGAAGATCACTTAAGCTTCAAGAGGTGATGGTGGAAAGAAGGAGACATGGAATACACCTGCTATGTGCTCATAAAAATGAAACATTAAAAAAGAAAGAAAAAAGTGAACAGAATCAGGATACATTTAAAAGCAGAGCAATTTGGACCTATTAAAACATAGAATGGGAGAAATAAGGAAAAGAAAGGAATCCAGGATAACTGTATCTACCTGAGTAATGTTCTGGAAAATTGCCAGTTGTTTCATTTTATCTTTATCTTTTTCTCCTTTTCTGTTTCCTGAATAATATATTTGTCTTTGATTTATGTACATTTGTACTTAATCTTCTGTTCTTTCTCAAAATGATAATAAAGTTTCCATTTCTGCCACAGCTTTCAGGACATACAAAGGTACATGCAAAACATCAGCAGAACCTCCCATTTCCTACCCACCAAAAAAGGTTTCAGGAATTCCAGGCTAAGAGATCAGGGTTTGGCAGCCCGGGTGAAAGCAAATGACTGACAGCAACAGCAAATGCGGTACATTCCATGAGAGGGATGGGAAGAGGAAGCCTGGGCTGTTGAAACTGTCTGTTCTCTACAGGGGCAGGCAGCTATTCGCACTGGTTGGCTTCATTCAGCAGAGTGTAGGCTTCTTGAGGACAGTGAATTAACTCATTCTGTATGTAGCCAGCTCCACTTCACTTGGTTTCCTGCTCTGTGCTTCAGAACCACTCCGTAAATATGAATCTAATTGAATTGACTAGCAAGAAGGAAATAACTCACTGTTTGCAAAGCGGATTGAGCCCAGAGGTATTCCTCTACAGGGCTTTAAAACTGCCACTGAAAACAAGATTATATTTTATTCCAATCACACTAAAATTAGTTCAACTACATTTATATATTGAAAATATCCAGAGCAGTTCAATTCAGTGAGTGGCAACATTTTCGTAGCCTAAAGCACTCATTGAGGATGTTGGGACAGAGAGGAGAGCGTGAGTGAGACAGAAGGGGTGGAAGAAAGGCTGAACCCAAGCTAGAAAATAAATTTGCACATTCGCTTCAGGTTTCTGTTACAGAAAGAAATAGTACAGCCATCACATCAGTGTTCTCTGGACTTCAGTCATTTGAGAATCACCCTATAATTTTTGGCATGCCTTTTGTATCAGTCAGGGCTCTCCAGAGAAACAGAACTAGCATACAAATAAAAAAGAGATTTATTTTAAGGAATCACTTCCTGCAATTGTACAAACTGGCAACTCCAAAATCTGTCAGGCAGGTTGCAGGCTGGAAACTCAGACAAAGAATTGGTGTTGCAATCTTTAGCCTGAAATCTGCAGGGCATGCTGGAAACTTGGACAATATTTGTAGATTACAGTGTTGAGGCAGAATTTCTTCTTTAACTGGAAACCTCAGTGTTTGCTCTCAAAGCTTTCAACCAACAGCATGAGGCCCAGCCAAATCATTATCAAGCATAATCTTCTTTACTTACAGTAACTGTAAATGCCAGTTACCTCTACAAAATACCTCCTCAGCAACATCTAGACTAGTGTTTGACCCAGCAACTGGATACCACAGCCTCACCAAGTTGACACACACAATTAACCACTATATCCAATGTATTTATCCCCATTCATTCATTTCACACATATTTATTGAATCATTCTATATGCCAAGTACTTTTCTTGGCTTCAGGGAAACAGTTGTGAATAACACAAAATCCCTGCCCTCTTGGAGTAACATTCTAATGTGATACTCAGTGGAAGCAACAAGTTGGATGGGAAGAAAGAGGATCAAGAGCTCTGCTCTGGCCATGTTGAGATTTTGATGCCTCTAAACACCATGCAGAGCCATCCTTTAGGTTCTGCTGCAGTAAGGCACAGGACAAAATAAGAAAACATGAATTACTTTAGGTTTTACCCCTTGTAATAATGAAATGTGAGCATGAATATAATGTTAAGAAAAATATGTACACAATCACTAATTGGTCATATTTTCCTACATACATTAAAAGATATATACAGCTGTTTTGTTTTCTTCATAATATTACCTGATTTTTTAAAAAGTAATTTTGACCATTTTCCTCCATAACAATGTGAGCACCAGTATTTCAAGAACCTTGTCTGTTTTGCTCACCACCATCTTCCCAAGACTGTCGTGTCATCAGAGTTAGAATTTAAGAACAAGATAATATTGTTTATAAGCAGTGCACTGCAGGAAGGAAGGAAAGTGTTCACCAGCCAGAAGTTGGATTGTCTCTGCCATCTCAGGCCTTTACGAAATAAAAATCCAGGCTTTTCTTTATATGTGAGCCCCTCTGGGACTTGTCTGTGGTCAGCAGGCCTTAAGGCTGGGTGTCATGACCTTCAGGAAAAAGATGAGAGAAAGGCTCAGCAGACAAGAAAAAGGTGGACATCGTGGTTCAAGAGAGCAAACTTCAAAGAGGCTGTTGAAAAGAGCACTGATAACCTGCAATTGAAATAGGTCAGAATATTTGTCTGGCAAAACATTTAGAATCAATAGAGGGTCAGGGTCCCAGTGTTTGTACAGGAGACTGCACCATCAAGAGGCTTTATTTGTTGAGATCTCTGAATTTTTAAAATGAGGGACATGATGTTCTATTGCTTATGGAGGGGCTGATGTCTTCATCAGCATCTGGAACAGTGCCCGAGGCATAGTTCCTCAGTAAACATCGATTGAATAAATGAGTGAGTGAATGCATGAACTATTAACATTTTAAATGGTTATCCATGTACTGCCTATAAAATTACCTTTTGCAGCACAGGAAATATGCCTGTCTAACAAGGAGTGCAGTGAGAGTGAAATATTGCCAAGCCCTTGCGGCTACAGATCAAAAAGCTGCATTCTCTGCTCCCCTCTACTGATCATCTATCTGAAGTGGAAGAGGAGGGGTTTTTTGATTGGCTCTCCTGAAGCCTTATTAATAATTACATTCATTTTCTCTAAATGTAGGTTCAATGACACTCCATATTTTTTTTAAAAAAATTTTGTTATGTTGGTTTGAGGAATGTATGATTAAGATACTAGTCCTTCCTTCCAACCAGAAACAGACTTACCTCCCCAATCACTGGAACTGATAACCGCAGACTTTACCCAAAAGCACAGCAGGATTCAACACCCAGACTCCTATCTGCACTGCACTCTCTCAGTAAGCAGATCAGAGACACAAAATCCCAGAAGGCACAGAGCCTAGCATGACTGCTCCTTCTTCTAAATATACCTATCAGATAGGTCAGTGGAGAGCAATGAGAGGGGAGAAGGAGAAAAGAGATTGTACATGTCCCTCTTCTAGATTCTCTCCTAGGGCTTGGAGTGGGAATTCCCATACTTGAGGGCACTGTGAAGAGTGGGGAATGATTATCCCACAGAACAGTTCTTTCAACATCAGCAACTTTTAAAAAATCTGCTGGTCTGTATCTGCCCTGGAAATCCAGTACGTTAACGATGTTAACTTGCCTCACTTCCTTCTGCCTCAGGGTTTAAAAATCTTCAGTCTGGATTGTGCTCAACTCAGATATTGATATTTTGATATTTCTGTATTAATTAGGCAGCATTTGACCACTGCCGATGTTGAAGCAATGTACAACATGACTTCTTGATTTCCCTGATGATATGAGAAAACAATAGCCCTTTCTCCATGGATATTATTTTTGGAAAGCTGTGTCAGCTTCAGATATAAGACTACCTTTGATGCTCTGATATGGTTGAGGCAAAGGGAAAGCCACTCTTCTCCAAGGGAAAGGGGATATGGCAGAGCCAACCAGAAACTTGTGGATGTCAGCAGTGGTAAGGCTACCACATGAATACCTTACCTGACAGCAAAAAGCTGGATGGCGAGGGATAAAATATCACACTGCAGAAGAAATGCATGAGCATGTGTATACACACACACACACACACAGACACACACACACACACACAAGTCTGTTAACAGCCTTTAGGACAAGTCCTACTCTGGGTAAGAAAGAAAATGGAAGTGGGCAAGAATCGTTATACGGCTACTTTAAAATTTTTCCATGAAAAGAACATGGTGATGTTGATGTAAAACTCTGTGCTAATGTAATCAGCTTTCATGGATAGTTGCAGAACTAGATCCATTATTTTAAATGTCAACCCACTTAAAGCTATGATTTCTAGCTTTCAGTGACAGAGAATATTGGGGGATTTGCACAAACTGATAAACCTCATACAATTTCTAGGCATGTTTGAATCTGCACCAAGGCTAACTAAAATGGCTTAATAAAATGTCCCTTGTTAACCCTGACTTCTGTTTAATTAGAAGCATCTGTATGCTTCACTGGCTGATTCTAAATTCTAGCAACTTTGTTTACTTAGAGAGATTCATAATAATATAACTTAATGATGCATACAGTACAGACCAGGTGATTCCATTTTACAAGAATTTTTTTTTTTTTTTTGAATGCTGTGTCTTTCACCTGGAATGTTCTTCATAATAAAAAACTGTCAAAGATTGGAAGCCAATCCTTGAGATTATCTAATGAAAATCTTCCACTTATAGATAAGGGAACTGAGACCCAGACTTGTCCAAGACCATTTCTGAGTAGGTAATAAAACTAGAATAATAACATAGCTTTCAACTCTCAATTTTTGTTCTGTCCTACCCATCCTTTAAAACTCAATGCAAGCCCCACTGTGACATGAAGGCTTCTGTGACCCCCTCCCCCAGTGATTTCTCACTTTGATGAATCCCTAATCATGGTCTATATTATACCGTTAGCATTTGATTGAAAACTTGTCACTCCCAATATTATGCTTCACTCTTATATCTCTAAGGATATATGTGAGCTAATGCTTTCATTTCTTCTCTTCCTTTGACCTGCAAACTTTTGAAAAGGGGAGTCCATACAAACTCCCTTCTCTTCCTTGCTACCAATTCAGTCTTTAATCCCTTGCAATGCGGGTTCTGCTTCAGTTTTTATTCTAAAACCACAAATGCCCTTATTGATAACCCTATGAGCCTTCTTCATTCTCCCTGTTCTCTCTGAAACACTTCTAACCATTCTCTCCTTCTGGATACCTATCTCCCCTCTGGAATTTCTCTTCATAGCATTCTGTCGTTTGTTCTCTACCTCTGTAGTTTCTCTGTGTCTCTTTCACCAACCCCATAGCTACCTCCCACTCCTAAAATAATCTCAGCCCCAACATTATCCCAGTTATCACCACGTATACATTACTTGCTGGACACCACCACAAGGATGCCTAACGTCTATCACAAATTCAACCAAAACAACAAACTCCTTTTTCCCCATACATGCAACATACACTAAACACCCATTTCTGCTGATGGCAATATAATCCTTTCAGCCTAACAGGCTGACAGTTTCCAGATCACCTTCCCTTCCTTGTGCTACAAATCTAATCCTGTGGCCAAATCAGTTTCACTTCTATTTTAAACATTTTTCAAAAATTCATCTTTAGTGTAGTTTTCCTTTTCTTTCTGCTACATTGTCCTAGTCCAGGCCCTCATTATCTATCCTCTGAGCACCCCAGTAGCTCTGGTTGGGAAAATAGAACTGTAACCTAAAAATCGGTATCAACACAAAGTAATATATGCTAAAGGATATGTGAATGGAAATAAAAAAAAGAGGTCCCTAACTGGTCATGCAAAAGCCAGATCTGAACACAGATATGTTTCATCTGACCTGAAGATAATTTTTACACTACCGAGCCAACTTTAAAAAGAGACCAGGCCGGGCACGGTGGCTCATGCCTGTAAACCCAGCACTTTGGGAGGCCGAGGCAGGTGGATCACGAGGTCAAGAGATCGAGACCATGCTGGTCAACATGGTGAAACCCCGTCTCTACTAAAAATACAAAAAATTAGCTGGGCATGGTGGCGCGTGCCTGTAATTCCAGCTACTCAGGAGGCTGAGGCAGGAGAATTGCCTGAACACAGGAGGCGGAGGTTGCGGTGAGCCGAGATCACGCCATTGCACTCCAGCCTGGGTAACAACAGCGAAACTCCGTCTCAAAAAAAAAAAAAGACCAAATAAAAATCAGTATGTTCAGGTTTTCTGGTAAAGGGGGTGATCTGGCAACATTAGGGTCTAATTCATTCAGTGTAGTCGTCAACTGGAGCTGAGTTGCAGTCTCCTCCTTAGACATCTGCTCTCCAAATCCCCATCGGCATCACCACTCCCTAGCTTCATTCAATTACTTACTTTCACTGGCTCTACTCGGCCATGCTTTTTGGTCCCTGTAGGTGGCCGAGTTTGTAAATTCTGCTGTAAAAGTAAGGGCTAAGGGTTTTTGAGGGTAAGGATGCTAGTTCTGCTAAGCATATATCCTTGGTCACCTAACATTTTATCTGTCACACAGTAAGCACTCAATAAATGTTGGGAGAAAGTTTTGGAGGTGACTATAGGCAGGCAAAGTACAAAGATACACGAGAAAGTAGGATTTAAATTGAGCCTTGGCCAAAACAGGTTGATTTGATTAATATACAAAGAGGAAATAAAATAATATTTGAGACAAAGAATATTCTCTATTTTAATCCCAAATTTGGACTTATTGTTTAATCAGTTTAATTTACTTAACTTCTTTGAGCATTGTTTCCCTGTCTGCTGAATTAGGATACCATGTGTGTCATAGCGTTGTTATAACTAAGGTGAATTACTCAGTAAGATTCAATTACTGAAATTACTGAGATAAATTACACAGTAGAATTCAATAAATAGTAGTCATTAACAACAACAACAACATAATAATAATAATAATAGTAACTCCCTGAATAAAGTCACCAATAGATGTATAGGGTCAGGGCATGTGGGTAGCCCAATTAGACTGAAGCGCAGTGCTTCACAGAGGAAAATGATGATAGATAAAAAGGGAGAGAGAGATGACAGAAGCCAGAGTCAGTTGCCATTTCTCTCTCTGACCGACTCAAGTCTTAAAGCTAATAAATGCATCACTGAACTTTCTGTGTGGTGTAACAAAGGCCAAGGACTGTGACATGTTCCTTTCAGTAGAAAGGGCTTGAACTCTGAGTCAGATACACATAGGTTCTAATATCAGAGCTGGCACTTAACTGAGTTAAGAACCAGATTTTTAACTGTTCTAAATCTCAGTTGCCTTATCTATAAAATGGGGATGGGATGGCCTTTTAGAATAGCGTTGCTGTGTTAAGAAATATATATGCTAGGCTCATGGTGGAGCCTCAATAAATTTTAATTCTCTGAACTGTACTACGGTTGCACCATCACATGCTATCTATCCTCTGTCCCTTTCTTTTCTTTCCCTCTTGTTTGTATTTGCTTCCTATGTTTTTCTCTATCTCATCCTCACCAGGCTCTTTCGCCTCCTTACCTATACCTAGTGTGTTAAGTGTTTACTAAGATTAATCTCATTCAAAAGCATTTAGAACCCTTACTATAAGTCAGGCACTATGCTAATACACGTGTTAGCACAGCTCCGTGTAGTGGCCTTGGAAGTACTTAAAGCTCATTTTTATGTATAAGCCATATCCCGTCCAGGTAAGTCAGTTTGCAAAGTATGTCAGCTTGAAGTTAAACAAGGTGACATTCTAAGCCAATCTGTGTTCACACTGTTTGTAGTTCCAAACGGGTACGTGTGGGCATAGCATAGAGAAGAACCAGGAAACCTAGGATAGGTATCGTTGGAACCGCATGAAGCATCAGTGAACAGCAGTAAGAGGAATGAAAGTCAAACAATATTCAGACGAATCCTTTGACCCATTAATCATATATGTCAGTTTTGCCTGAGGACATAATTATAAATATGCACAAAGATTTAACTACAAAATATTGCTTCTAGACTTTTTTTTATAATACTGCAAAAGTAAAACAGACCTTAACATCTAAAAACAGATTAATTCAATTATGGTTTATTCATGTAAGCTATTAATAAAACATGTCACAGAGGAATATTTATTAACAAGAAAAAATGCCCAGGCTGTATTACTGAGAAAAGCAGATGGTAAGGCAAAATATATGAATGAATCTGTGTTTGTAAGTATATAAACATAGAAAAGACTGGAAGGCAAGTGAGCTGTTAATGATAGACTCTGAAGGTAAGATTACGAATTTTTATTTTTTTGTTTTGTGTTTGTAGCTTTGTTTCCATGTATCACTTGTATAACAAGAAGAAATACCCCCCCACACACACACATGTGAGTGGAGATAGATGATAGAGATGATGGCTAGATGGATGATAGCTGGATGGATGATAGATGCATACGTGAAGGGATAGATAGATATACATAGATACATAGATAGTTGGATGGATGGCCAAATGCATGTATGGATGGATAGATACATAGATGATGGATAGATAGATGCATGGATGGATGATGGAAAGATAGATAGGTAGACAGATGGATAACAGATAGATTAGATAGCTGCATGGCCAGATGGACGGATGGATGGATGGATGGATGGATGGATGGATACATACATGGATGGATAAATACATGGATAGATATAGATGCATGGATGGATGGATGGATGGATGGATGAATGGAGTATGGATAAAGGCATTCATGGATGGATGATGAATAGCTAGCTAGCTAGTTGGATGATGGATGGATAGATAGATAGATAGATAGATAGATAATCTCCATGTCCAGGAGGCATATCAAACCTAATGTTTAGGGAGACAATGTTTAATGAGCCTTACGAGTGTCATTAGTGACAGGTTAATGAAAACAGCAAAGGTCCTGAGACTTGTGTCTGAGCCTGTTTTTTTTTTACCATCAGGTCGATGCCCACGGCAACATTCTCCTCAGCACCCTGGAAATCCGGAACGAGACAGGTGGCTCTGAAGTGCTCACGAGCGTAAGCGACCCCAAGGCCACCATGTACTCCTACGACAGCGCCAGCATCCAGTACCGCAAGCCCCTGAGCAGCCGCGAAGCCTACGGGCGCGCCCTGGACCGGCACGGGGTGCCCAGCAAGGGGCGCATCCGCAGGCGCGCCTCCCAGCTCAAAGTCAAAATCCCCGATTTGACTGACGTGAATTCCATAGACAAGTGGTCCCGAATGTTTTTCCCCATCACCTTTTCTCTTTTTAATGTCGTTTATTGGCTTTACTATGTACACTGAGGTCTGTTCTAAGGGTTCCATTTAGACTACTTTCCTCTTCTATTGTTTTTTAACCTTACAGGTCCCCAACAGCGATACTGCTGTGTTTCTTGAGGTAAGAGATTCAGCCATCCAATTGGTTTTAGGTCTTGCATATGTTTTATTACTGCACCATGTTTACTTCAAAAAGACAAAACAAAAAATAATTATTTTTTTTCAGTCTACTGTGGTCCAGGTTATCAGCTCTTTAAGAGCTCTATTAATTGCCATGTTTACAAACAAACACAAAGAGAGAAGTTAGATAGGTAGATCTTTAGCAGTCTTTTCTAGTTGTGCCGGATTTTACTGATTTATTTTTTAAGTCAAAATGAAAAGAGGACCTTGCTGTCCGCCTGCACTGCTTCCTGGTAAACTGTAACAATCTTACATTGCCAAAAAAAAAAAAAAAAAAAAAAAAGAAGAAGAAGAAGAAAGAAAGAAAGAAAAAAACCACAATTTCCAGGATTGCAGATGAAAAAAACAAAGCCATTGACAAGTTACAGATTTCCAGGAAGAAGCAAAAGGAAAAGGAGCTTAGAAAGGAAAGGAAGATTCCCCACTACCCATAAATTCTCCCATGTCTGTTGTAAAAGGGCTCCACAGCTCCACAGAAGAAGAGGGAAGGAAGGGCACGAGCTGGTCAAGGTTACGCAATCCCAACCTGACATCTTCACCGCACCATTAAGCTGGATATTCTGAAAAATGCTTTTCTCAGACTTCTGGCAAATTTTAAATTAACATTAGAATCCAACCTGGTTGACCTGGTAGCGATGGAGAACATGTTTCTTTTTTTCTTGAGAATAAGGAGCTTGGAAGGTAATGACCATTTTTCTAACTGGCCATTTCAGATGTGCAGCCCTGAATTCATCTCATCACCCTGGCTCTCCCTGATGCTGTGCCAAGAAGCCATGCCATCCCAGTTCCATCATTCCTGCTCCAGAGAGTGTGGGAGGAAGGGGATGGTGAGCAATTTTTGCTTGAGAAAAATAATGCCCTTGCCACTAGGAAGGCAAGATTTATGTGCTGTGAAAAGGGTGCCTGGGCAGTTATCTGAACTGCCAAATCTTAAATCAAATAGTATATATTTCTTTGCCTTCTAGAGAGCAGTATCTAATGGTGACAGCCTAGTCACACAGGCCTCAGCTGGCACTTTATGGCTCTGCTCTCTGAGCTCTGCATTCCACACTGGAACGAATGCTTCGGAAAATACACAAACACCCATGTTGGTGTCATTCCCCTTCAGGACCATATTTCCATTTTAAAGAAAATCTTGAAAATAGCAGAACTACAGATAAAAACAAGAGCAATGACAAAAGCAGAACTTCCAACACGTGCACCAGCCCCTAAAGAACAGACCCTGTCTACACTCATTAATCACTGTCATTGCTCCTCTGCCTTATCTCTACTTGTGGATTAATCTTGGTCATGGTTCTCATAGAAGGGGCATCCTTCAGTAGCCCAGCATAATTCTAAACATGTCCAACCAGCTACAGTTGAGATTCTTCCCATGTTATGTCATTGAAACCTCATCATTTTATTTTTTAACCTTAGTAGCTAATAATTCCATATGTTCATTTGCAAGATTGAATGGAACCATAAGCTAACCAAACAGTGATACAAGAGGTTTGGGACCTGACCCATGAATGTGAAATAGATTGAGGTAATAATTAGAAATGATGGCCTGGTTTAATGATCTAGCTTTTTCCCAAAGGCTGTGATGAGGGTCCACGTTTACAATAGCATCAGTTTCTGGAAATTATAGCCTTCACTGGACAGATGATGCTGAAATCTTACCGGTGAGCTGAAGGGGAGAAAGTTATGAGATATTCATTTAGAAAGCAAGAGGAAAAGGGAACTTCAATATAAATGAATAGTTAAGGTTGAAGATAACATACATACAAAGACTCTGCTTTAACTGGAAAAAAATGATCTCAGTGGTTTCACGAGAAAATAATAGGGTTATAGGGACCACATTTTAATTTAGATTTTAATTGTATTATCACACTTTCCTGGTCAAGGAAATCCCCAGCCTTAGAGCATGAAGTCATTCATTTTGAAACTTTTCAGTCCCTTTACAGGGTGAGATGCTTTGCCATCATAATATGGCCAAAAACAGTGGCACATGGCCATGTCAGTGATTGTAAGGTTAATATTCTGTAATGACCACAAAGGAACTACTGTGCAGCCATTTATTTTAAACACAGGAAGGAACATTGTTGGCTGATGCCTAATAGAAATGAATCATTCTGGGTGTCAAAGCTCTTTTAAAAGCTTTAAGAAAGAAATGCCAAATCGGAAAGGAAGTGTCTGTAATCTATGTTCCTCAACAAACAATTTCTTTTTATTTATTGATTTAGATTATTCTTCTTGAGAAGGATTGAGAATATTCGCATTATTATTATTATATTTTTATCTTGCCTTTAAAAATCTAACGACTTTGATGCTATAGTTTTAGATGTAAAGCATCTTGAGAAAAAAAAAAAGAGAACATTTTGACTTCATATATTCACCTTTGGAAAATGTAAAATTATTAAGCCTGAATCTACCCATCAGGCACAAACTGGTGTCACCATATGCCCTCCTGGGCAGTAAAGGGGTCACAGCCAGCATTATGCAAATCCTGTTAAATAGGTGATTTTAGAGGCAACGGTAACCAGAAGAATGGAGAAGCTGCTATATTTACGGTTAAAGACCTCTGTCCCCGCTTCTTTCTGGACACTTCTGGGCCAAAGTGATCCCTCGTTGGCCCCACTCCTGGCCAGATCCTCCCCTTTCAGGGTGAATAGTAAATAGAAAATAAACAACAACAACAAAAAACAACTTCTTTCTCTGGCTGTCTCCCTTGTCCTGGCCTAAATCATGTACGTAAAACATAAATGTTGTTGGACATTAAGTGCCCTCAAAACTGGCCCCATTCTTGAAAGATTCAGATAATTACACGATAGATTATTTATTCAATCATTATTGAGTTGTTTTCTTTTTGCCATGAAAATAGCCATACTCCCCTGCATTACTTAAGTTGAGGAAGAGGCTGAAAGTTGTACAGACTCACGCTCTAATGCCACAGTCATGTCCAAGTACCCCATGTTTACAGTTCAGAAACTGTGACATAAACTGTGTCACAGACTTCATTTGTGTAAATCCAGTGGAAATTCCATCTTTCACTGGACAGTGATGACTGCATACTCATTCCTTTCAATCATGCTCCTTGGCTTAAAATATTAGGGGTGACCTGTGCATCACACTTACCAGCTTTGTGAGGCAAAGATCCAGGTCAAGACATATTTTTGGCTTGAATTATCCAGGATTATTGCCTCTGTTTTCTACATTGCCAAATAGAAACAGCAGACTGGTTGATAATTCTGCTAAATGATTGATATGTGCTTTCATACATGCTGTCTTTATTGTGCATTAACCATCAATGAAGGGTTTTGAAAATGCAAAGAGAAAAAAAATGTGGTGCAGGAGAATAAACTTTGGTTTAAGGGTCCAAGGATAGGCGTTTCTTTAAAAGCATTATGTACAATACATAGAAATGTTGACTAAATTCCATCTTTCTAAAATCAATTACTATTTTATAAATATTAAGAAAGAATTCAATTACAATTTGCCAAGTTAAACAAAAAAAGATATATTTATAATACTTCTAGAGGGAAATAATTTCCAAGATTTCTTATATGGACAATTTTGAATAGTATCTTACCAAAGGGTGATGTATCACCATTTTCTTTCCTAAACAATGTAAATCATATATCCCAGGAGGGAGGGAAAATAGTAATGTACAAGCTCATGGTGGTTCAATCAGCATTACTGGGATGAGGGGAACAGAAAAACAAACAAATATATCTGTTTCCTAAAAGCAAGCAGTGAACATAAAGGTAAATTTGTTAATGGAATGTAGACTATTATGTAAACTTTCTTGTAAATTCTGTACATAGTTCATTGACCTGTTCCCTGTTGCGTGGTGGTCCTCAGCTTTGGGTGGATGTTAAAAAAATCTGATCATTGTAAATAACGTAAACTTACAAGGCATTTGCTTTTCCTCATGAAGTGAAATGACTAGTGATTTGGGCCCAAACCAGAATCTATTTAGCTGTTGCTCTTTCTCTGCCATTTTGTGTGTGCAGTTGTGTAACTCTGCTGCAAGCCATAGCCAGGTGTCTGTGATCACTGCCTCATTCCCCTACCCCACTGAAAGGGACAGCAGCTGATGAGAAGGCTGCAAGCCTGTGGGGCTCGGGAACAGTGCACCAGCAGAAACGGAAACTGTAGCAAGCTGCTCCTTGAACTGCATCATAAAGATATTTGTTGTTATCAGTCATTTGTGGCTATTCATATATTCAGATACTGAATTATCCATGCTGTTGAGGGGGTCAGGAATGGAAGAGATATTCAAAATCCACAGGTAATCCAAAGCTTTATTTGCACCAGTAGCTTTAGCTTCTAACTTCTTCCTTCCAGTTTCCCAGAACTTCTATTAAGAATAGAAGTGAATGAATGGGTTTGATCAGGGTAAACAGTCAAATGTCCAAATGATGGGAAGGAGCAAAGGAAGAGACAGTAAATGACTGATAACACCAACAGGCTGATTCATTCCTGAAAGATCCAGAGGTAACTATGTCATTGTTTTTTAAAGGCAAAGAGAAACATTGATATACATTGGGATTTGAAAAAGTCTTTTTGGCCAGACATGGTCATTCATGCCTGTAATCCCAGTACTTTGAAAGGTCAAGGTGGGAGAATCACTTGAGGCCAGAAGTTTGAGACTAGCCTGACAACATAGCAAGGACTCTCTTTATTAAAAAAAAAAAAAAAAAAAAAAAAAAAAAATTAGCTGGGTGTGTTGGTATGCACCTGTAATCCTAGATACTTGGGAGGCTGAGGTGGGAGGATCACTTGAGCCCAGGAGTTCAGATGAGCTACGATCTTGCCACTGCACTCCAGCCTGGGCAACAGAATGAGACTCTGTCTCTTTAAAATTAAAAAAAAAGAGAGAGACAGAGAGAAAAAGTAAAAAAAACATAAGTATTTTTCAGCTGGAGATAAGGATATGTGTGATATGTGCTAATTAAGCTTAAAAGAGTCTGGTAATTAAGTGTTCTCAAATACATTTCTCCCAAATATTGCTATTCCTGAAAAAGTCTTCAGAATGGTGGGATATTATGCCACAAGATGTGTTTCCATGCAAACTGGCAGTCCCAGGGAGAGCAATGATGTCTATAGAAATTCAGAATATCCAAGTCAGCTTGTTTCTTAGTAATGTTTTAGAGCAGGCATGTCTTTTTTGGAGGTAAAAACTTTGCAAGGTAGGACTTTTTGTACCAACATTTTAAGTGCCAGAAGAGTTCAGTAAGCCATTATTTTGAAACATATTGGTTCTAAAATGTGCCAACTAGGGTCCATCATCAATTGAGAAAGAAAAATGCTTTTTTTGAACTAATGAGGTCAGCCAATTACTAGTTCCAGAACACACTGTGCTTTTACTTTAGCCATGCTTTTTTTTATAAGATAACTGAAATCAACTAAGTAGAGAGAAAACATAATTTTTGGAGGCTGCAATTTCACTGAAAGCATTTTGAAGTATATCATTTTTAATAAAAGAATTGCAAACCAGAGAATAATAAGCTCCTGGAAGGATAAAGGTAAAGAGTTTTGTTTATTACTTCTCCTATAGCAAGAATTTCCTATTCAAAGTTGTTCGTTTGGGTTTTTTGTTGGGTTGTTGGTTTTGTTTTGTTTTGTTTTGTTTTCTAATTAAAGAGTCCTTGTTATAACAAGAGACTCACAACCATTCCCTACTTGCCCCTGGATACTTTGCATATCCTGAAAACACCAGCACTCATCAGAAAGCCTGCAGACCAGTCAGAATTCAAGGTGGGAAAAGTAGGTGTATTTCTGAACCATTTGGGAAGGAAAATCATTCTTCTGAACAACACTGCCTGCATTTCTGTTTCTGCAATCGAAAAACAGACCAATAAAAGAAAGGCCAAATAGCATTTTCATTTGCCTTAGGCTTACAGGGTCACAGATTCATTAGCTTAATACAGCTTCATTTGGAAGCCAAAGGATTAGCAAGAGCAATCAGTATTGCTACCGGGCTCTTGCTTCTTCTTCCTGGGTTTTTTGTTTTGTTTTTCAGAGAAACAGGGAAGGATGACATTTTCTAATATAATTGTTTATAGGTACAAATTATTAAAATATGGTATGTGTGCATTTTGCAGGTTTGAATTGGGTAAAATAGATTACGTCTCCTGTCTTCTTTCCTTCACACACTGTATAGCATCCTGCCTCATGTTAACCCAATGAAATTGATTCCATTATTTTCCCCTTTCTTATTTCCAAACCACCTAACCTATCATGCTCATGAAAAGTCGAAAGCTTTGACTTCTCTGGAGTCATATTGTGTATTTTCAGTTGAATTCATTAAAACAATGAATTTAAATAACTTTTTCTAAATTCTTATTCCTGTTGCCTTTAAAAGTCCTTGGGAGGCAGGTTGTATAATCATAATAGCCTCCTCTAAACTGCCTTGAGTTATTTTTCTTTTCTGCTTTTCTGTCACTTATATAAAGAGTACATGTGTTTACATAAACCTTCTCACTCCCAGCCTATTTCAAAATAAAGTGGAAATAAAATTCTTCAGCTCAATCTTATGGAAATTTACACTATCTTCCCCAGAGTTTGAAGATAAGGCCATCTCCTTACACTATGATTGTAATATAGCGAATTTAAAGTGTATCAGTCCTTTATCAAATTTATTTATTCATGCCCTTTAAGTCTTAAGTAGGCCCATTTTACAATTTATATGATTCTTCCTAGAATTCAAATAGCACACCAGTAGTCACAAACTATCCTCTGGGAACTTGATCCATTTCATCTTTTTGTATATTACTCCCATTACAAATTTCTACTTCTGTAAATCACCCCGCCCACTCCTCCTCAGCCTTGCAGACAGCCTGCAAACTGTCTAAATTTCGCCCATAAAAATAGGTAGAACACCTGTTTCCTCTAGATAGCATTTACATAGATTTAGAGAATAGAGTTCTCTAAACATACACCAAACAATATGCAGCCTAATCTGAAAAGTTAATAAGTGACTTTAGACATTCCACCAGATGACCTCCAAGTTCTCTTCCAAAACTAAATTTTGAAGGTAATTTTAGAGAAGTTCATTTGCATGGGAGGTTGGCAGAAAAATACAGGAGCACCATAGTCTCTGCTAACACAACCCAACAAATTTAGTAATAATTCTTGACAGCATGTCTTTGAGAATAAGCTATCTCAATCAAGTGAATTGAATTCAATACCTTTATTCATACTGCTTTAAAAACATAGAGAACATACAGTTACATTTGCAAGCCAAGTGAAAAATTGTTACTATTTTTGTAATGTTCTATAACTACAATTTAGAGAATAGAGAGTTCTCTAAACATATACCAAACAATATGAAGCCTAAGTTTGAAAAGTTAACAATAAGTGAACATCATGATGGAGACAGGGAGTTCATAGCCGATGGAAGACACCTTGAAATTATTAATATGATTGAGGACCTGGCCTTTGTGCTATCTCTGCTACTGCCCAGGTTCCTTTAAGAGAGAGTCTCAGATAATACAAATCAGTGTTATCTGGTATTTATTTTTAGATCTCTGAAAGACAAAGATGTCCTTAAGCCATTCTCTGTAATTCAATCAAGGAAAAGCCATGAAACACCCCATCATATGCGGAAAAGCCAATCTCTAGGCAGCATCTAAGCTCAAATGTTGTTGCAGTGCCCTCCTCAGTCATGGACCCCACACTGTCTTGTTTCCTGAAAGTAGAGTAGCAGATATTTTTGAGCTCTCAGGCAAGAAGCAGCTTTTTATCTATAATAGTTGGAAAGATTCAAGGTCTTTAGAACCTCCATTATCAGCTCTCCTTGCTCAACTCCTTCCACCCTGGCTTACCTAGTTAAATCCACTGGTGTTAGGCACAGCCATGCCAAAACTGAAAATGTATTAACTTGTGATTAACATTCTAGCAATCAATGTTCTTCAAGCATGCATGAAGAATTCCAGTCTCTAAACATGGTCCTCAATGCAATTTCTGCAAACAGGTGTTCTTAACTTTTTTTTTGTTTGTTTAAAGACACCTTCCAACTCTGCACTTTTATGATTCTCCTGAGAATTTCTTTACCAGTCAAGCTTTTTCCACTGTACTAAACTGCCTAGATTTTATCCATTTACCTTGATGATCCAGATTTTGGGTAGTTCAAAAATGAGAGGAGTGGGGAAAAGAACTGTTCCCACTCCCAACAGATGAATATTGTGCTCAGTAGACACTCCGTGTCCGGTTTTGTTTCCTGTTTTTTCCTTCTGCTCCACCCACCTGCTTTCCCATACACAAAAGCCTTTCCTTACTCTCTTGAGAAAACATGTAGAAGGAAAGTTTGCATAGCAGCTCAATAGCCTGAAATGTGCTCCAGTTCTTTTTGGTTAACATTATTCTTAGAGGACCATGCGACCCAGTTTGCCTCAGACACTCTCAGTGTGCAATTACTAAGAAAATTCTCAAAATTGTCCATGTGAATAATAAATTGTATGACCACCATAATTATGGGGTCTCAGCAACCTGAAGGGTGGGGAAAATATTAATAAATTTCACATTAACAGACTAGAGAAAACATGTCTGGCCCCCTTCTCCACCCCTCATACTCACCATATTTCTCCATGAGTTCCTTAGCTTCCTGTGAGCTCATCCTCAGGTCTTCCTTATCCTTCCACTCCAACAGCCACACATCATTCCAAAATGTTCTCACTGCTGTGCTTGAAGTTTTACATTTTGTTTCCACAGCCTAGATATTCTTCTTCCTAGCTCCACCTCAAGAGTGGTTTAAGAATCAGGCCAACATCATCCAAAATGCAGTCCTCAAGCACCCTTCCTCATTCAGTTCACTCTTCTGTGAACACTCCCTCAATTCATGTGGTCACTTTGTTCAATAATAATAGATAGTTTATTTGCACATATCTAGTTTTGCAAATATTCTGCCACCCTAAATGGATTGGATTGTGAGGTCCTTAGGAGTAAACACCCCTTCTAATTCTTTTGTATTGTCCAAAGCATCAATTGTTCTGTCCATGGCAGGGTCTGTAAATGCTGATTAAATCAGCTACCATGGGAAATACAGAAAAGAGAAGCACTTTTTCATGACAGGCAGTATTTCAGGATTATAGAGAATACCTTGTGGGAGAGACGACCTCTAAACCCTCTCTAAGTTATTTTAGTCCCACAGAGCCTGTATCTACAACTTCTCCATGAATAAAAAATGCAGTCAAAGTTACAGTGGAACCCAGGTTTGGGCCTTGCAAAGTGGTCAGTAAGAGTTTTTTCTACTGAAATTCACTAAACAGACTGAATCCTGATAATACCACCAATTTAGATTCTACCAGTTCTAGAAAAATTGAATATTCTGTCCTAATTACTACTGCTTCTTCCTTTATGGAAAAAGGAAAGTTTTCTTTTATAGTTTTTCCCCCCATTTATCTTTGCTTGTCTTATTAAAAGCCTTTTGAATCTAGATTCTACAGGGTATTTATTCTTGAAGCTGGGCCTGTACTGTATTATTGATGGAACATTCCAATGTGAATGCTAATACTCCCAGAAGGTACTGCACAACAAATTCTATTTCTGCCAAGATATAAATAGGAGATTTAGAACCATATAAGAGGGATGGACAGCTCTTGACATTCACCACTGCTTCTCAAAACTGCGTAAAATATAATAAATGTACAAGGAAATGCATTTTCTGCCTCCACCCCTTCTTTTAATTATTAACTTTCCTATTATCCTGTTAAATATAATATTTACTAATTTACATAAAAGAAATACATCTTTTGCAAGCCTTAACTCAGAGTGGCAACCAGCCATCCCAGTTTACTAGACAACATATTTTTCTACTTGATATTCCCCAAATACATTGAATTGCAGTGTATTTGCTTTTTCTTTTTTAATTAAATCATTGTTGATCTGTTTCTTACATCTTTTTAAAATACTCGCTGGATAAAGCTTGAAATTTTACAACAATACCCCTGAGACATTTTTAGAGAAATCCTCTGATTATTCTAACTTAACATCAGTGTCATGGAAAACAGAATTATATATCGAAGTGTTCTCTCATATTCAGAACAACATCCAGTACTCTTCCAAGAAGGGAATGTTCATGATTATATATACATATATTTATTGACTATGTTGTTCAACTCCTTCTTTCAAGGAGAGTTAATAACTTTCTTTCTTGATAAAAACTACCATGTGAGCTGGGCACGGTGGTTCACATTTGTAATCCCAGCACTTTGGGAGGCTGAGGTAGGCTGATTGCTTGAGCTCAGGAGCTCAAGACCAGCTAGGACAACATGGTGAAACCCTGTCTCTACTTAAAATACAAAAATTAGCCTGGTGGTATGTGCCTGCTGTCCCAGCTACTCGAGAAACTAAGGTGGAAGGATCACTGGAACCGGGGAGGTTGAGGCTGCAGTGAGCTGAGATCACACCATTGTACTCCAGCCCGGGTGACTGGGTGACAGAGCGAGACCCTGCCTCAAACAAACAAACAAACAAAACAAAACAAAAAAACTACCACGTGCATTATTACTAAGCCAAGATTTCACAAGGCTTTTGAAAATTCCAAATGACTTAAATGTTTGTAAGTACCAAAAACTTTTTGATATTTTAAAATAAACTTTTTCCATTTTAATCACCATGCAGCATGCTGTGCCATCATGATGGGAGCCTGATGGCTAATGTGAAATAATGTTGGCATGTCATTTAAAAGGTTAACAGGGCCAGGCGGGGTGGCTCACGCCTGTAATCCCAGCACTTTGGGAGGCCGAAGTGGGCAGATCATGAGGTCAGGAGATCAAGACCATCCTGGCTAACACGGTGAAACCCTGTCTCTACTAAAAATACAAAAAAAAAAAAAAAAATTAGCTGGGCATGGTGGCCTGCACCTGTATTCCCAGCTACTTGGGAGGCTGAGGCAGGAGAATCACTTCAACCTGGGAGGTGGAGGTTGCAGTGAGCCAAGATTGCACCACTGCACTCCAGCCTGGGCAACAGAGCAAGCTCCATCTCAAAATAATAATAAAATTAACTAATTAATTAATTAAAAGCCTAACAAACATGAAAATTGGGAAATTTAATATTGTTTAATACAAAAAAATTGTTTTGAAAGAAAGACATCTGGGTTGAGGGTGGCTTGCTTGAAAACTTCTCCTATCTATCATTTCTGAATAATTATTTTGCTCCTCCTGACTTTACTCAAGGCGCCTAACCCTGAGGCAAAGACCTTTATAGAGTGATTCAGGAGGCTTGAGAAAGCAGGACTCATGAGACTAAAAAGTAGGAAATTACTATCCTGCCAGCAATGGAACACCTCTTTGGCTACAACCTCACCTAAAACTTGATTGAATCAGAAAATTAGTTGAACTTTCCAAACCAGTCTCCTGCTATTTTAATTCACAGCATGCAGCTGGGGCTTTCAAAAGCAGGTGCTACGTATATACAGAGAGAAATACATACCTTCGGTTGCCTCTCAAAATCCATTATGCTAAACTCACCAAATACGTTACATGTTAAATGTTTTATTCCTTGTGTTTTCAGATCTCCAGTTATTAATTTGCTATCTATCCTCCTACCAAACATGATTTAACCAATTCATACCCTGATCGGTATTACAATTCTTGTAAATAAAATAACCCTTTTCTCCCTCTTTATTTTTACCAGGGATAACCTCTTTGATTGCAAAGAAACATAAATTACAATATTTTAACACTCTTTTGACATAAGCATTCGCTTTCTTACATAAGCAGGTAATACTTTTGTACTCCTACCAGACCACTAAAGAAGCTAAATGGCAAGAATTAGCATTTCTGTAAAACCTGTAGAAATTTTAATGAAATGGGACACGTTTCTAAAAAAAAAAATGCCAAGAAAGAAAATGGTTGACTCCTTACTTTTATATTTCAAGTTTTCTATTTTGTATCAATATATGCTGCATTTTCTGATTGAAATTGCTGTTCTGTCTAATGAAACTTGTGATTTTCTGTAGTTGCTTTTTACATTTGAAAGCAAACTTTCATACTGTGTGTGCTTAACTGTACCCTTTCTGTTAGGGATTGATTAAAATACTCTGTTTCATTAATTCCTTTTTATGTGCTAAATGTATGTGACATTTATGGCTTTGTTATCTCAAAAGCTATCTGTGGACAAAATCCACGAAGCCTGTAGACTGTGATTTATACATATGAAAGAAAAAAATCAATTTCCTTCTAAGCAGTGAATCAGTGAATAAGAAACTGTTCAGTGGCCTCTGATTCCTGACCCTTTATCCTTCATGGCCTTTTTTCTATTCTTAACCATTCCTTGAGTAATTGTGTGTTCTTGTAAAATGCAAAATCAACTTACATGCAATCAGGTATGGACACAAGAAATGCTTGTGCTCTCGATTTCAGGACTCACAGATACCATAACAGTCACAGGACTGTAGTTCACTCAGTATTTTTGTTAATAATGTGGCTTTGCTATAAAATAAGTTAGTGTTTCCTTTGCTTTGGTACTACAAGATTTTAAATGTTGCAGCAAATGAAAGAATGAAAACACATTTGAAAGCTGATGTCAAAAATCATCAGCTGTACTTACAAAAGTTATTGTGCAGCTTCTGAAATGTAGTTTATTGCTGTAAATATGTACAATTTATGTTAGCTCGTTTATTCCGAAAATACTAATAAAACTTTTTTTAAATTACAAATGCCTACATATAAAAAGCTTATTTTGTACTATATTTTAAAACATGCAAGATTTCAGGCATACCTTTTTATAATCCTTAAAGATGTGTAGAATTTTGAATCTATCATTTGGGAACTTTTATTATAAAATTTAATACAAAGCTACATCTCTTTATTTGGAAGAAATTCTTTTCAGGATTACCCAAAAATCAAAAGAAAGAAAGAAAAAAAAAAATACCAGCACTTTTCCAGGATCTTGTTTCTGTACCACTTTGTGATTTTTTTAAAATATTCTTTAAGATAACAACATGGCTTACAAACATTTACACATATGGAGTGTTTATATTAGGAAAGAAGAAATGAATAGTCTCCTTGTATTCAAAAATAATACCTGAAACTGACTTATTGGCATCCATCTGTGAGGTATATTATGTCAAATTTCTTTTAAAACCTCCACTGTAAATATGTATATTAGAGTTGGCCTATTTGTCAGGCTTCCCTAATTTGAAGACGTCCAACTTCCAAATTCATCCTCTCCCTTGAGAAATAATGTGTTGACAATAAAACAATGAACAGACCACAAGTGTGAATTTTATTTATCCATTAATTGGTGGTTAGTAGAATAGCTTTTCAATAGTCTAAACTCCAATCCAGGGATGACTTTAACATCCATTTAATAAAATAACTTGGAATTACCACTTTAAAAGTTGAGCTTTGGCCTGCAGAGCTAGAGACATTTGAGGTATCCTACACTGGCTACTATTTCCAGAGACTATATTACACACTGGGAGAAATAAATGCCCATCAGTTTTTTTTTTTTTTTAATTAGAAAAGGAACACAAGTATATGTAACACGTTTAGAATTTGCCTTGTCAATAAGAAGCCTGAGTAAGATGGGTGCTTAGCATTCAGCATCTTCCTAAACAAGGAAAAGTATTGTTTAATTCAGTAATCATTGAATAGTAATCATGCAAGGGCAATGGGAAAAGGATAGAGTAAAGATAGCAAACAAATCTCAGCTTCAGAGAAAATTACAATTTAGAGGGAGGCCAACTTAATAAACCATATTAGGGCAAACCAGCATATCTACACATGGACAATAATTACAAAGTGAATATCAAAGCGCCTGGATAAAAGTCTTTTTGGTCCGCAAGAGACAAAAAAAAAAAAAAAAAAAAACTGGCACACAAGAGACTTCTCCTCCAGGCACCTGGGAATATATGTGTTTGCCCAGTCACTGTACCTATGTCACTAGTATCCCACTTATTTCACATCTGAGTCTACTGCATAATTTCTTTTAGATTTCTTTTTTTAATTCTGAAACATTTCAAACATAACCATCACCCAGATTCCACAACTATCAAAAGTCTGCAACTATCAAGTCATACTTGCTTCATTTAATCAGTTGTGGGGTTTTCTTCTAAAGTATTTCAAGGTAAATCTTATGCCTTATGTGATTTCACACACACACACACACAAACACACACACACACACATATATATATATGTTAATTATGGGCATTAAGAAAATCTAACCATAATACCATTATCATAGCCAACAAAAATAATAGCTCCTTGCTATTATTTAATGAATTTTACTCATATTGCCCCAAGTGCCTCCAAAATACCTTCTGGCAGTTATTTTTTCAAGTGAGGTATCTTAAGTCTCTTTGACTCTAGAACATTTCCCCTCTCCCTTTGTTTCATGCTACTGACTCGAAGAAACCAGAAGCTCTGCCAGTTGTGCAGAATGTCCCATGAGCTTACACGTGGTGCTATTCGGCTTGGCCATTGTTTTTCTCTGAAGATAACATTAGAATTTGCTTCATAGTAGGCTTCAGAAGGTGGATGATAAGAAACTTTTGGGAATTAAAAGAACTTGTTCTAACCCAATCTAAAGAAACTAAGAACTTTGAAAAAAGGTTTGACGAAATGCTAACAAGAATAGACAATATAGAGAGGAATATAAATGAACTAATGGAGTTGAAAAACACAGCACGAGAACTTAGCGAAATATGCACAAGTTTGAATAGCCAAATTGATGAAGCAGAAGAAAGGATGTCAGAGGTCAAAGACCATCTTAATGAAATAAAATGAGAAGACAAGAATAGAGAAAAAAGGATAAAAAGAAATAAGCAAAGTCTCCAAGAAATATGGGACTATGTGAAAAGACCTAATTTATGTTTGATAGGTGTACCTGAATGTGACAGAGAGAATGAATCCAAGCTGGAAAATACTCTTCAGGATATTATTCAGGAAAACTTTCCCAATCTAGCAAAGCAGGACAATATTCAACCCTTGGTAATACAGAGAACACTGCAAAGATATTCCTCAAGAAGAGCAACCCCAAGGCACATAATTGTCAGATTCACCAGGGTTGAAATGAAGGAGAAAATACTAATGGTAGCCAGAGAGAAAGGTCAGGTTACCCACAAAGGGAAGCCTATTAGACTTACAGCACATCTCTCAGCAGAAACCCTACAAGCCAGAAGAGTGGGGGCCAATATTCAACATCCTTAAAGAAAAGAACTTTCGGCCCAGAATTTCATATCCTGCCAAACTAAGCTTCACAATTGAAAGAAAAATAAAATCTTGTATGAACAAGCAAGTACTCAGAGATTTTATTACCATCAGGCCTGCTTTACAAGAGCTTCTGAAAGCATTATATACATAGAAAGGAACTACCAGTATTAGCCTTTCTAAAAATATACCAAAAAGTGAAGAGCATCAACATAAAGAAGAATTTATATCAACGAATGGATAAAATAGCCAGTTAACATCAAATGGCAGTAACCCTAAATTTAAGTCGACTAAATCCCCCAATCAAAAGATACAGCCAACACCTAATGGTATGCTATATCCAGACCCATTTCACATCCAAAGATACACAAAGACTCAAAACAAAGGGATGGAGAAAGACTTACCAACCAAATGGAGAGAAAAAATAAATAAATAAATAAAAAGCAGGAGTTGCAATTCTCCCATCTGATAAAATAGATTTCAAAGCAACAAAGATATAGTGGTAAAAGGATCAATGCAACAATAAGAGATAACGATCCTAACACCCAGATACATAAGACCCATAAGGAGATTTAGACTCAATGAGACAGAAAATTGATGAGGACAACCAGGACTTGAATTCAGGTCCAGAACAAGTAAATTTAATAAATATTTATAGAGCTCTCCATTTTAAATACACAAAATATACATTCTTCACTTTAAATACACAAAATATTAATCAGCCATTATTAATAGCCATTTTTAGAATAAAGCAATATTCCCGTTCTCTCTCCCTCTTTTTCTTCCTCTTTCTTCCTCTCCTTCACTCCTTTTTTTCTCCTTCTTTTCTTCTTTCCTTTCTAAAAAAAGAAAAAGAATTTGCTTCATAGATGTTTTGTGAGAAATTAATCCAAAATTTAAGAGATTTTTGTTTTTCTCATTTTGTGCAGAGATATAAAAGTTCGGCAAGACAAAAAAGAGTTTGCCAAGTAAGTGACTGTGCCAGATGCCCAGCTCTAAAGCTCACACTCTGCCTTACACTTAGACATTCTAACTGTTCATAATATGAACAAAGTTAATCAAAAACTCTTGTTGAGCTTCAACAAGTTCAGTTTCAATATACATGTGAAATATGTACATTAATGAAAAACAAATACTACTGAAAGAAAATGTACACTGAATGTATACTATGTGTTTTTCATTAATGTACATTGTACTATATAATATACATTATACAGATAGTACTGAAAGAAAAACTGAGTTTATCTGGGTGACTCATAGTACGATTCTTACAAAACAGAAAGAAGTGAAATCCAAAGATAATATTTAAAATATGCTGTAAAGGGGTGGAGCATGTGGAAAAAATAATTAATGTAATATACTATAAAAACTTTTCTAATATAGAAATAATTCATGTTTGAGTTGAAACCACTTTTAAAGACTTAAATTATAAAGATGTCCCAAAGGAGGTTTGCAAAACAATGTAGCTAGAGGAAGTCCAAGTGACTACAGAACTTTTCTACCCTCTTTTTAAATTACTATTTCACTGTTAAAATATAATTAAGCAAGTAAAACCTGAAAACATAAGAGAATGCAAGTATGGCAAGCCCATATATTTTTTTAACTGTTAAGCAGTTTTATTTAAGAAGAAATAGTATATCTAATATAACGCAATTCAGTAGATGATATCATATCTAATTAATGAAAATTTAACTGTAACTTTATTTACTCTTTGGATTATATTCTGATAATATTAAACCTTTAACTTAAAAATATTAACATACTGATGCAGAAGTCAATTTTCTACTTGGGAAAAAAATGAAAGAAACTGAGATCATGGTCTGCATTCAGAGATTGTTTTCACTGATTGATTAAATTTCTTTGTTTCACATTTAAGACTTTATAAGAAGTAAATTTTGTGGTTTTCAATTTAAGAATAAATGAATGAAGATATGTTATATTGTAAAAAAACAAAGAGACCCTAAACTAAAACAACAACAAAAAATCCATGTACAACTAATGTGCAGCTCTGGAGAACTTAATAAAAAAAAAATCAACTTTTAAATCAGTTAACTTTGGCATCTGGTAGCATATTAAATAAAAGACAATAATTCACCTAAACTCAGGGTTTTCTTGAAAGAAAAATAAGATATTTATCATATATCCTAAATAGAAAATATCAGTAGCAGGGGATGCCAATCTTGGCTGGACATTAAGTCTATGAATATTATCATATCACATTCTCAAAATAGGTATTAGCTAGAGAAGTAACCCCCTTTTCCAAGAAAACAGAATTCTTAACAAAAACTTTAGCCTTATTAGAAGATAATTATACCTTAATGTTAAACAAACATTAACTATTTCAATTATCACAGGAATATGTGACATTATTATCAATGACTTACGTTTGGGTTTGTAAGGCAGGCCATCACAAGATTGAATAGCTTTTCCTAGACAAGCTACAGATCAGCCTGTCTGTGCAGTACAACCTACCAGTTACATACTCTGTATCTGTAAGGAGAGATTATTATTTGAATCTGTTCTCCTTTGTTTTGTTTTCGTTTTTTGAGACAGAGTTTCGCTGTTGTTACCCAGGCTGGAGTGCAACGGCGCGATCTCGGCTCACCGCAACCTCCACCTCCTGGGTTCAGGCAATTCTCCTGCCTCAGCCTCCTGAGTAGCTGGGATTACAGGCACGTGCCACCATGCTCAGCTAATTTTTTGTATTTTTAGTAGAGACGGGGTTTCACCATGTTGACCAGGATGGTCTTGATCTCTTGACCTTGTGATCCACCCGCCTCGGCCTCCCAAAGTGCTGGGATTACAGGCATGAGCCACCGTGCCTGGCCCATGCTCTCCTTTAAAAGGGTCTTAACTATTTTTAGGATGCTTTTTCTTAAATAACCCTAGGCAGAAAATAAAATACTATGTGATATAGCCCAGCTTTTGACCCTAATTCTAAGATTCAATCTTATCAGCTATAGTTACAGGAATAAAATAAACATTGTATCCTATCTTCTCATTTTCTCTAATGACTTCAGACTAAACATGTTTATACTACTTTATAATTAACTGTCCACAACATCTCTCAGGCATTCAGTTCATATTAGAGTAAGAATAAAACATAGGTAAATTTTTCTTAACCTAAAATTTTAATGACATGGATTTATACTTCCAATCAAGATAGATTAACAAGTACAGTATTTTCCCTTTTACAACAGCTGCCAAAACTAAAATAAAATACTTAGGAGTATATTTAACCAATGAAGTAAAAGATTTCTACAAGGAGAACTACAAAACACTGCTGAAAGAAATCATAGATGACACAAACAAATGGAAACATATCCCATGCTCATGGATGGGCAGAATCAATATTGTGAAAATGACCATGGTGCCCAAAGCAATCTACAGATTCAATGCAATTCCCATAAAAATACCAACATTATTTTCCATAGAATTAGAAAAAAAAATTCTAAAATTCATATGAAACCCAAAAAGAACCTGAATAGCCAAAGCAATCCAAAGCAAAAAGAACAAATTATACTACAAGGCTATAGCTATCAAAACGGCACGGTACTGGTATAAAAGTAGACACATAGACTAATGGAACAGAATAGAGAACCCAGAAATAAAGTCAATATATACAGCCAACTGATCTTCACAAAGCATACAAAAACATAAATTGGGGAAGAAACACCCTATTTAATAAATGGTACTGGGAAAACTGGCAAGTCACATGTAGAAGAATGAAATGAATCCATACCACTCACCTTATACAAAAATCAACTCAAGATGGATATTGAGTTGGACTTAAATCTAAGACCCAAAACTATAAAATTCTCGAAGATGACATCAGAAAAACTCTTCTAGATATCAGTCTAGGCAAAGAATTCATGACTAAGACTCCAAAAGCAAATGCAACAAAAACAAAAATGAATAAATGGGACACAATTAAACTAAAAGACTTCTGTACAGTAAAGGAAATGATCAACAAAGTAAACAGACAACTCACAGTATGGGAGAAAATATTTGCAAACTATGCATCCAACAAAGGACTACTATCCAGAATCTACAAAGAACTTGAACAAGTCACCAAGAAAGAAAACAAATAATCCCATTGAAAAGTGGGCAAAGGATATAAATAGATATTTCTCATAAGAAGATATACAAATGGCCAAAAACAATTTTAAAATGCTCAACATCATTAATCATCATGAAAATCCAAATTAAAACCACAATGAGATACTACCTTACCCATGCAAGAATGGTTATTATTAAAAAGCCAAAAAATAACAGATGTTGTCCTGGATGTGTGGGAAAGGAAACACTTACACATGCTATTGGGAATGAAAATTAGTACAACCTCTATGGAAAACAGTATGGAGATTCCTTAAAGAGTTAAAAGTACATATACCACTTGATCCAGCAATCCCACTACTAGGTATCTACCCAAAGTAAAACAGGTCATTATGTAAAAAAGACACTTTAACATGTATGTTTATAGCAGCACAATTCAGAATTGCAAAGATGTAGAAACAACTTAAGTGCTCATCAACTAATGAGTGGGTAAAGAAAATGTGTTATATTTACATCAATGGAATATGACTGAGCCATTAGAAGAAACAAAATAATGGCATTTGCAGCAACTATGATGGACCCTGGGCCAATGATTATATGTGAAGTAACGGGGGTGAAAAATCAAAACCCTATGTTCTCAATTATAAGTAGGAGCTAAGCTATGAGTATGCAAAGGCATAGAGAGTGATATACTGGATTTTAGAGACTCAGAAAGGGGAGGGTGATGGGGAGCTAGAGATAAAAAACCTACTCAGGTACAGTGTACACTACTTGGGTGATGGATATACTAAAACCTCAGACTTCAACACTGTATAATCCATCTATGTAACAAAACAAACTTGTACTCCAAAAGCTGTTGAAATAAAAATTTATTTAAAAAACAGGTAAAAGATTTACACTATCACTTGAAACAATCAAAAACAAAAACAGCCACCTGTCCCCACTCCCAACTCCCTAACACATGAAAAGCACTGGTATTCAAGACACCAAGTATCAGGGAACAACGGATTATGATACCTGAGGGACAAGAAACAAAAAAGGTGCAGCCTACGACTGCTCCAGCTTACTTCATTGACAGAGTTTTCAGATCACAGTTCAGACAGAGGAGCCCATGGGGAGCCTGCAGGGCTCCCCTGAATTGAGGAAGTACAATTGAGAGTCCAGGAAGACCAAAGAAGCTAGAATTCACAAGAGAGAAAACCTAAGAGGGAAGTTGCAGAGAAAAACAACTCCAGAAACCTAGAGCAGATTGCCCTTTGAGTATTCAGCAGAGTATTGATCAGTGCGTACATGTGAAGAAACAACCTAAGGCTGGAAAAAGAGCCACTTGAAGAAATTAGAGGGAACAGGGTCTGGTTCTCACACATTCCCAGGAATAGTGCCTGCTCCCAATGATGAAATCCAAAAATCTTTTAATTCACAAGGCAGTAAGTACTCAGGACAGTCCTGCCTCAGTGATAGGGAATAATTAGCCCATTACTGAGCACTGCTCTGAATCTGCCTCACAAATCAAAAAAGCAAGATCTTAATAGATCACTGTTTCCAAGTAACTTAATTGTATTCAATTCAAAACAAAGCTCATGGATATTTACAGAAATATAAAAATAGCCAACAGCCAATACAGTTAAATTCATCATGTCTGGCACCCAATTAGAAATTACTAGGCATACAAAGAAATTGGAAAACAAATTCCATAATGAGAAGACTAGTCAATCAAAACTAACACTGCTGTCAAAATTAAGACTGGAAATTTATAACTATATGCCATATGTTTAAACAACTAGTTTACAAAAACAAAAACTAATATGAATTTCTAGAGATCAAAACTTCAATGTTTGAGATTTGAAAAGCACTAGTTTTAATGGCATATTAGACAATGTAAAAGAAATAACTGTTCTTAAAGATATAAGAATGAAATACAGAAGAAAATAATTTAAAAGAATGCAGTGTATTGGTGAGCAATTGGAGAACTTCAAGTAGCCCAACATATGTGTAGTGTGGGGAGGGACAAAAAAAAAGAAGAAACTAGAATGAAACTTTTCCAAATTAGTTGAAAACTATAAACCCAAGGATTCAAGAAACAAACTGCAAGCACAAGAACAACCAACCAACCAACTATACCCAAGTACATCACAATCAAATTGCACATAACCATGGCAAAAAAAAAAAAAAAGTTAAAAAGCATACAGAGAAAAGAACATGCTATTTAAAGAGAAACAAAGATAAACAGGAGAGCAGTTTTCTCATCTGACATATATTATAAACCCTCAAGCAAAAAGATTCTAAAATGCATGTGGAAATGCAAATGACCTAAAAGAACCAAAACAACTTTGAAGGAGAACAACACAGTTGGAGGGCTAACACTGCCAGATTAGAAGATTTATCAAAAAACTACAGTAACCAAGATGGCATGTTATAGATATCAAAATAGACAAATAGATCAATAGAACAGAACAGAGTTCAGATATTGATCCACATGTATACAAACAATTGATTTTTTTTTCAAGACAGAGTCTTCCTCTGTCACTCAAGCTGGAGCGCAGTGGCACAATCTCAGCTCACTGCAACCTCCGCCTCCCGGGTTTAGGTAATTCTCCTGCCTCAGCCTCCCAAATAGCTGGGATTACAGGGATGTGCCACCATGCCCAGCTAATTTTTGTATTTTTAGTAGAAATGGGGTTTCACCATGTTGGCCAGGCTAGTCTCAAACTTCTGACCTCAAGTGATCTGCCTACCTTGGCCTCCCAATGTGCTGAGATTACAGGCATGAGCCACTACACCTGGCCTGAACAATTAATTTTTGACAAAGGCACAGAGGCAGTTCAGTAGAGAAAGAAGAACCTTTTCAGCAAATGGTGCTGAAATGAAATATTCACAAGCAAGTGAACTTTGAGCCACACCATGTGCCATATACAAAAATTAACACAAAATAGGACATAGAATTAAATATAAAACTGAAACTATCACGTTTCTCAAAGACAAGTTTGGAGATTATCTTTGTTAATCTGGGTTAGACAATGATTTCTTAGATATGATACCGAAAGCATGATCCAAAAAAGAACTAATTAATTGAACTTCAAAATTTAAAACTTCAGCCCTTCAAGACAATTAGAAGAATGAAAAGGCAAGCCAAAACTGGAAGCAAGTGTTTGCAAAACACATGTCTAATAAAGAACATCTATCCAAAGTATACAAAGAACTTTTAAAAATCAACATTAAAACAACCTAATTAAAAATAAGCAAAATGTCTGAACAGACACCTCACCAAAGAATATGTACAGATAGAAACATGCAAAAGGAAACATGCAAAAGGATGCAACATCCTTGGTCACTAGGGAACTGCAAATTAAAACAACGAGATACCACTACATCTTTATTAGAATAGCTACAATCCAAAATACAATACCTAGTGCTGCTGAGAATTCTAAGCAACAATTCTCATTTATTGTTCCTAGAACTGCAAAATGGAGTAACATCAGCAAGACCACAGAATAGGAAGTCCTTGACTACCTGAGATCTGAAGTCAACAACACATAGACCAATTTCTTTTGCAAGTAATCCAGAGACCAGTTAAGATGCATCTGTACCTTAAGAGAACACAAAACCAGCTACATCTCCAAAAGGAACATTTGTGGCATTCTCTCACCATAGTCCACCACCAAAGCTCAGCATGGAACCAGCAGAAAACTCCCAACTCCTGGCTTCTCCAAGGGAAGTGAGGAGTTGGAGCATGACTTCAACGTTCTGGCTTTGGGGGAGCTGCCCAAGTGACTGGTTTCTGTCTGGGATTATGGACAGAACTTGGAATACTCTAGATGCCTGGAGGCCCCTGAGAACAGAAGAAAGCTGGGCTGCTTGCTGTCACTCCAGAGGACCTGCAGTACAGTGGAGGGTGATACAACTTGGTAGTCTCTTCCTTGGAACTGGGAGTGGAGGGGAGAATAGGGGAGCATGCATCCAATGTTCTGATGTTTTAGGGCTTCCCAAGAGACTGATTTCTCTCCTGCCTGACTCAGAGTATTGACAGAACCTAGAAGACTCTAGAACCTTTAGGCAGCTGAGAACAAAAGAGTAGAGCTGTTTGTGACAGTCCAGAAAACCTGCAGTACTACAGACTGACACCAGAAGGAAGAAGAGATTATAGACATCTGATAAACCCACAAATCACTAATTGGTAATCTGCACAAGACAACACAGATGCAGAAATAGATAAAGGATATTACATAATGATAAAATGGTCAGCTAGGCGCAGTTGCTCACGCCTGTGATCCCAGCACTTTGGGAGGCTAAGGTGGACAGATCACCTTAGGTAAGGAGTTTGAGACCAGCCTGACCAACATAAAGAAACCCTGTCTCTACTAAAAGATACAATATAAGCCAGGCGTGGTGGCGCATGCCTGTAATCCCAACTAATCCGTAGGCTGAAGCGAGAGAATCACTTGTACCCAGGAGGTGGAGGTTGCAGTGAGCAGAGATCAAGACATTGCACTCCAGCCTGGGCAACAAGAGTGAAACTTTGTCTCAAAACAACAGCAACAACAACAACAAAAAAAGGTCAATCGCCAGGAAGATCTAACAATGATATATACATAGCACCCAACATCAGAGTATCCAAATATATCAAACATTAGGGAAATGAAAGGAGAAACAAACAGCAACACAATAGTAGTAGGTTTCAGTATCCCCACTTTCAGTAATAGATAGGGCATCCAGACATATAAGTAGTGGAAGAAAGGACTTGATCAACTTTACAGATCACATAGACCTAACAGACACATACAGAACATTCCATCCAACAGCAACAGAATACACATTCTTCTCAACAGCACGTGGAACAGTCTTCAGAATTGCTCTCGTTAGGTTACAAAACAACTCTTAAGAAATTTAAGATGATTGAAATCATACCTCATATCTCTTTAGACCACAGTGGAATGAAACCAGAAATCAATGGCAGAAAAAAACTAGCAAATCGACAAATGAAAATTAAACAAGATACTCTTCAACCAGTAGAAAAAGAAGAAAAAATGATGCCCAAAGTTAGCAGCAGGAAGGAAATAATAAACATTGAAGCATAAATAAATATAGAATATAAAAACAAAAGAAAAATCAATGAAACTAACAGCTGGTTATTTGAAAATAGCAAAATTGATGAATCTTTAGCTAGACTAAGAACAAAAGACAATTAACATTTTAAAAATCAGAAATGAAACAGAGGATACTACATCTGATGCCATGGAAATAAGGATTATAAGAGACTACTATGCTAACAACTTAGATAACCTAACAGAAATTGACAAATTCCTAGAAACACACAACCTATGAAGACTGAATCATGAGAAAATAGAATATATGAAGACTTACAACTAGCAAGATTGAGTCAGTAATAAAAAATCTCCCAATACAAAAAAGCCAAGGACCAGAGGGCTTCACTGAAGAATTCTACCAAACACTTAAAGAAGAATTGAACTCGATCTTCCTCAAACTCTTCCAAAAAATTGAAGAGGAGGGAACACTTTCAAATTCATTTTACAAAGTCACCATGATCTTGATACTAAACCCAGACAAAGATATGACAAAAAAAAGACCATATGCCAATATCCCTACAAATATAGGTACAAATATCCTCAACAAAACAGTAACAAGCCAAATTCAACAATATATTTTAAAAAATTGAACACCACGTTCAAGTGAAATTTATCCCTGGGAAGCAAAGATGGTTCAACATATGAAAATCAATCAATCAACCACACCACATTAACAAAAAGGATAAAAATCACATAATGAATTCAATAGATTCAGAAAAAGCATTTGACAAACATCAACACCCTTTCATGATAAAAAACACTTTCAACCATTAGAAATAGAAGAAACCATCTAAATATAATAAAGGCCACATATGAAAACCCACAGCTAACATCATACTTAGTGAAAAACTGAACGCTTTTTCTCTAAGATCAAAAAGAAGACAAAGATGCCTACTTTAACCACTTCTAAAATAAAGAACTGAAAGTCCCAGCTAAAGCACTAGGCAATAAAAAGGAGTCAGAGGCATCCAAATCAGAAGGAAATGACTAAAACTATCTTTGCCCATTAATAATATGATCTTATATGTAGAAAACCTTATTTTTAAAAAGCTGTTAGAATCAAAGAATTCAGTAAAGTTGCAAAATACAGACTCAGCATACATAAATCAGTTGGATTTCTATACATTACAAATCAACAAGGCAAAAAAAAATTAAGAAAATCCCATTTGCAATACCACCAAAAAGAATGAAATATTTAGAAACAAACATAACCCAAGAGGCAGAAAACTTATATACTGAAAACTACAAAATATTGCTAAAAGAAATTTAAGGGCCTGGTGGGGGACTCACACTTGTAATCCCAGCACTTTGGGAGGGCAGATAACAAGGTCAGGAGTTTGAGACCAGCCTGGCCAACATGGTGAAACCCCATCTCTACTAAAAATACAAAAATTTAGCTGGGTGTGGTGGTGTGTGCCTGTAATCCCAGCTACTTGGGAGGCTGAGGCAGGAGAATCACTTGAATCCGGAAGGTTCAGGTTGCAGTGAGCCAAGATTGCACCATTTCACTCCACTCTGGGTGACAGAGCAAGACTCATTCTCAAGAAAAAAAAAAAAAAAAAAAGAAAGAAAGAAATTAAAGACACACAAATAAAAGACAGTACTTGTCATAAATTAAAGATTTAATATTTCTGAAATATCCACACTACAAAAAAAATCTACAGATTCAATGCAATCCCTATCAAAATCCCAACAGCATTTTTTAAAGAAATAGGAAAAAGCAATCCCAAAATTTAAAGGAATCACAAAGACCTCTACTAGAAACACACACACACACACACACACACACACACACACACACACACACCCCTGAGAAAGAACAAAGATGAAAGCCTTATATTTCCTAACAGGGGCCTACAAATGTATGAAAAAAACTACAAAAATCAGGCCGGGCGCGGTGGCTCAAGCCTGTAATCCCAGCACTTTGGGAGGCCAAGGCGGGTGGATCACGAGGTCAAGAGATCAAGACCATCCAGGTCAACATGGTGAAACCCCGTCTCTACTAAAGATACAAAAAATTAGCTGGGCATGGTGGTGCGTGCCTGTAATCCAAGCTACTCAGGAGACTGAGGCAGGAGAACTGCCTGAACCCAGGAGGCGGAGGTTGCGGTGAGCCGAGATCGCGCCATTGCACTCCAGCCTGGGTAACAAGAGCGAAACTCCATCTCAAAAAAAAAGAAATAACGTTCCAAGATAAAGGGAAAAAGATGTACCCCGCTTCTCTGAAAAAAATAAAAAGTCCACTCTCATTGATGGGGATATTGTCACAGGGACATATGAGCCAAGTGAAAGAGCTCCTAATGGCCAAGCCTAGAATAATTTGAGTAACAAAGCAGTACTGAATTATAACCCAAAGTATGAGTCCATACTGATCATAAGTAGAAATCTCAATAGTAGAAAAGAGACAAATACGTACAAAATTCCATACACTTTATGTAGATACTCGAACCCCAAAAAGAGAGAGCACACCTGCCCACTCCTTAAGTATGGGCTGAACTATAATGATTTCCTTGAGTAGGAAAAGAGGAAAATGAAGAGTCAGTTCAGTGAAGACAGTTCACTGTACATCAGCCAGGTAATCAAGATTAATGTCAAGTCATAAATCATGCTAGCAGTATGTACCCTTGATTTCATGTGATAAAAATGGCATTTTATCTCTATGATCTTCCTTCTCAACATCTGTAACCCAAGTCTAATCATGAAGGAAACATCCGAATTCCAATAGAGAAAGACATCCTACAAAGTATTTCACCCATTCTTCAGAACTGTCAAGGTCATCAAAACATCCCAACTAAATGTAATATGCTACCTACGATAGAATCCTGGGGCAAAAAAAAAAAATAGGGGAAAACTTAGAAAGTTTGAATAAACTCTAAAATTTACTTAATAATAATGTGTCAGTATTAGTTCACTATAACAAATGCACTGTATTAATGTGAAATGTTAATAATGTAGGAACTCTGTACTATCTTTTAAATTTTTGTTTATCTAAAACTGCTCTAAAAAATATAAGGTTAGTTTACATGGGGCAGAAAAGATAAGCCGCAGATTAGAAGTATCTGCAAGGTATATATCTGATCAAGGATTTGTATTCAGAATAAGAGCTCTCAAAATGTAATACTGAGAAAACAAAAAATCCAATTGAAAAATGAGCAACAGATCTGAGCAGACACTTCACTGAAGATGTATACATGGCAAATGTGCATATGAAAACATGCTCAACATCATTGGGCATTAGGAAAATTTGTTAAATATTGTTAAAACCACAGTGAGACACATACATATTAAAATAACTGAAATTTAAAAGACTGGCTATGTCAAGTGCTGGCAGGATGGAGCTGGAACTCTCATAGACTGCAATGGAAATGCAAAATGGTAAAATCACTTTGAAAAATTTGGCATTCTAAGTCAAGTAACTCGAGAATGGAAAACCAAGTATCATATGTGGTTACTTATAAGTGGGAGCTAACTATGAGGATGCAAAGGCATAAGAGTAATATAATGGACTTTGTGGACTCAGGGAAGAAGGTTGGGAGGGGCATGAAAGATAAAAGATTACATTTAGGGTACAGTGTACTGCTCAGGTGATGGGTGCACTAAAATCTCAGAAATCACCACTAAATAACTGTGTAAAAACCACCTGTACCCCCAAAAATTATTCAAATAAAAAAATTTTTCAAGTTTGGTAGTATCTTGAAAAAATAAGCCTACCATATCATCCAGCCATTTCATTCTAATGTACTTGCTCAAGAAAAAGCATATGTTCATTCAAAGATGTATGTAAGAAATTGTGTATTCTAATGCCTAAAACTTGTACCAATCAAAATATCAATCAATAGGTAAATAAATTGTGGTAGAACTCTATAGCATAATACTTCTCAACAATAAAAATAAACTGATACATACAACATGGATGAAACTCAAGATAATGCTAAAAGAAGCCAGAGTTTTTTTTTAGAAAAAGAGGCACACACTACCTGATTCCTTTACACTTAACTTTCAAAAACGCAACGATCGGTAGTGACAGGAAGCAGATCAGTGGTTACCTGTGGGGAACCAAAGGGGCAGGGACTACAGAGGACAAAGAGGAAACCTTCAGGAGTGATCAAATACTCATTATCCTAGTTGTGGTGATATTTTCATGGATGTATATATGTCAAAACATCACATTGCACATTTTTAATATGTATAATATTTAGTATACAGATTCAATTTCAATAAAGCTGCTGAATATGCTAATGGAGTGTTACCAAGTGCTGAGAGGGAGACTAAATACAGCAAGATGTTTTCCTTGTAAAGGAGATACTGCATAGAAAGCTGAAATTTAGAAGAGACTTCATGATGAGTGCTACTCAAAGTGCTGTTCTACAAACCGTTACTGGCCCATAATAACAAAGAACTTGCCTAAGAAGGTAAATCAACTACCGCACTAAGCACACTGTTTGCTTCAGCTGATAAATTTTTTTAAACCAAAATTTCTTGATGAAGAAAGCAGTATACTGATAACACTTTCTAGCCCAAGCTCCTTATTAAATCACTGACTGACCTGTAACAAACAGTTCACAGACAGAACTGTACTTCTCTGCAGTTTTTGAGTAGCATTGTTTAGATCACACTCAGATATTTATTAAAACTCTCTAAGCCTATCGTCATCTGTATGATGAGAATAGTAATAATTGCTCTGGATACCTCAAAGAATAATCTGATGCTCTAATGAGCCATATGGCTTGCAAATAGCAGGCACCTATTAATTATGTATTACTGAGTTATGTATAATTATGTACAACCACTGAGTTATTTGGAGTCACTTAAAATAAAGCAATATATAAAAATAAAACAAGACACTTTTCATTTGCTCAGAATACTTGTTTTTAAAGTTAACTGAGGTTACAAACGGTTTGTTTTTCCAATGAATCGGTTAACATCCAAAAGTATTCAATATCGAGTCTATTAACAAAAGTAGACCTGTACATAAACTTATCTGATATTTGAATAATATACACACTGCACAATGACATCTATTTTTTATCAGAGCAATGTTTCCCAAACATAGAAATGCAGAAGTAACAATGTTACTTTCATTTTTCTGTATTCTAGAGATTTTAGTTTCTAGAATTCATAAACTGAAAATTGTTCACATAAGTTTAGAGTATTCGTTCGTTTCCGACAAAGAGATATTCTCTAAGAAATTTTACATTTTATAATCTTTCTTCTGAAATATGAGAAAGATATGGAATCTCCTGAGTTATATATGCAGCTAATACATTTTTTGAAAAAGTTATTTTTTAAAAATATCACAAAGTAATTATATATCCATAATATATGTTGCTATTCACATAACTCTTTAAGCAATATTCAAGTATATTTGTGCTTTATATGTTTACATTACATTAGAACTTATTTTTAGCTTTCAATAAAACTGTGTATCTCCAAAGATTTCTCAAATATTTAATAAATGAAGCAAAACAATAAAAAAAATATAAACTGCTACTATGGATTTTTCATCTTTCATTTTATGCATTTCCTCTCAACCATGTAATTTCCTGTTAAGGAATGTTGGTAAAGTTTTATCTTTATAATATCAACATTGCCGCTTTCTCAGCCTGGTGTAACAGTCAAGACATCGCAGCGTTTCTGAACATGCAGTTTTCACTCTGCCACATAAGTTGGAGCAATAAAATCTGATAGCACTGGTATTCATCATTTCCAGTTATTTCAACTGCAGGACCACCTTAAAACACAGATTGAGGAGAAAATATCAGGTTATATGAGACTGATGCTGATATATACCATATTCAATGTTTTCAAATCTCTAAAAAAGGGCATGAAGAACTCATAACAAGCAAGTACAATGCACAGTAACTGATGACACATGCCTGCCATAATCTATGGTTCGGAATCTGTTAGCATTTATACCAGGTTCTACCACACGCATCCTTCACACATGCAGCCCCACTCAGCCATCCTGCGAAGCCTGGGCTGCTTGTTTCGTTAATAGACATGTGGACCAGTAATCAAAGCACTCAAATGTTTGAGCAAATGCAGAGTGTGGAGAGAAGCTGAAGTTCATCAGAGATTTTAAAAAGTAGGATCGAGAAGATTGAATGGTGGGACAAGAGAGGTTGCAAGAATCACTGAGATTTGATCACTGAGATGAGATCACTAGAGAAAACAATGAGCAATAACAAAGAAACATACATATACAAAGATAATTATTTTTATTCCTCCTCACAACAACAGTTTCTACTGTTTAAATATTATTTTTCTCATGTAGTAAACATTAGGAGCGGTTACTGTTATTTAGCCACTCCACTGTAAATGTGAAGTTTTTGGACATTCATTAGTTCTGTCTTGCCTCAACCTGATTTTGTCATAATAACTACAAGCCATATTTTGTCTTCCATACTTAGAGGATCATAAAAGCAATTTTCTATTATTAGTCCAGTTAATAAAACCACTTATCGGGATCATAATTTTTTAATCATAAAAACTCTTCACAATCAATTAATTTTATGATTCTAAGGTAAAAATTTCAGTTTTATTATTAATGAGCATTGAAGCAAAAGAAATCCAGCTGTTAGAACAGCACTATTATTCTTTCAAAAATTACTTAATATGTTATGCTCAAAACTAAGTAATTGAACATTACAAGTTATAATTAATATCCAAAACTAGAGCTCAGAACATATTAACAAAGTACTTTCTGTGCTTAATTAACATAAAACATCAGGAGAAAAAAGACTAAAAGTGAACTATGAGTCTAAGAGTATCCATCAAAACGTAAACACTTGGCTGGGCATGGTGGCTCATGCCTGTAATCCCAACATTTTTGAAGGCCGCCTGAAACCCCATCTCTACTAAAAATACAACAATTAGCCAGGTGTGGTGGTGGTGGGCACCTGTAATCTCAGCTACTCAGGAGGCTCAGCCACAAGAATCACTTAAACTCAGGAGGTAGAGGTTGCAGTGAGCTAGATGGCACCACTGCACTCCAGCCTGGGCAACAGAGCAAGACTCCAACTCAATGAAATCCAAAAACCTTAAACATTCAAATCATATGACAAAATTATGGCAAATACCTTATATGCTGCTTCCAAGGAATGTATTAGATTCTGCAGTTCCTCTCTACTCATTTCAATAGAATATGGTTTTACTTCACCATTTTCTTTTACATCTAGATGCAGGCTTAAAAGTGGCATTTGTAATGCAGCAATCTTGTCACTGGAAAGTGCAAGCTGTTTAAAATTAGAAAAATAGCAATTAATAATAAGGAACTATAATGAATATGCATCAGAGGTTAGTTAGCAGTACATTTTTTAAAAGTACTCCTGTTTGCCATTAAGTATAGAGAAAGATGAAAGGAAAATTAAATTTATGCTAAAACGTATTTGAGGACTAGAAAGAGAAAGAAGAGCAAATAAAGGCGAGGAAATGGGTAAGAAAATAAGACAACCAACCAGCAATCTCGTGCAGAAGTCGGTATCTAGATCAGAGTCATGCCTGGGAAGTACTGAATAGGTCTAATATGCAAGAAACATAGAGAATTCTTAAAGAAGATTAAAGGCACCAAGAAGATAAAAGTTCATGTGCAAAGACAAGTGAGACCAAAAATACTGATAAACTCTCAGAAATTAAGATGCTTAATCTGGGCTGAGCACGATGGCTCACACCTGTAATCCCAGCACTTTGGGAGGCTGTGACAGGCAGATCATGAGCTCAAGAGATCGAGACCATCCTGGCCAAGATGGTGAAATCCCATCTCTACTAAAAATACAAAAATTAGCCGGGTGCGGTGGCACACGCCTGTGGTCCCAGCTATTCGGGAAGCCAGGCGGAAGAATCGCTTGGCCTCAGGAGGCGGAGGTTGCAGTGAGCCGAGATTGCGTCACTGCACTCTAGTCTGGCGACAGAGCAAGACTCTGTCTCAAAAAAAAAAAGATGCTTAATCCATGGTCAGCTAAGTATCTACCACACTACTGATAAATATGTTATCAAGATATCATCTTCAATTACAGCCACTGGACAGAAACACTCCGTACATTTACATCACTTCTTGATTTCCTTTTCTGGAGTATATCCTAGGGGAATTGGAAGAACCAAATATTTATAATACTAATACTTCTTGAAACGAGCATTGTAGCATCCTTGGCAGACAGCATTCAATTTTCCTGGAATCTGAGTCAGAGAAATCCACAAAAACTGAACCTTTGTTTAGAATGCTACCACTTGCAAAAAAATTATTTGTGCAATGATAAGAGACATCTTCCCTAAGAACCTCAAAGGATCTCCCTTGTGATACATACACACAGAATCAAATCTTGACATAGCTCCTCCATTCTCTCACCCCAAAACTGGAAGTATCAGCTTCAGGTTATCTATTTTATTCATAATTCTTTTTCTCAATATTTCCAATAAATGTTTCTTCAGCCTATGCTTGAATACCACCAATGATAAGGCACGTGCTACCACGAGAAAAGGTTATAATCATTTCCAGATACTCATATTTGTTTAAAAGTCCTTCCCTAGGTTGAACTGAAACCTATCTTATTGCAAATAATATACCTTAGGCCTTCTCCTAGTCTCTGGAGCCACAAAGTCATACAGCCCCCCTATGACTTTTAGCATTTTAAAATAAATGTCATGTTTCCACTAAGTTTAATCTTTTCCAGGTGCATGGTCTCAGTGTTTCAAAGCAATTTCACACACCATGATTTTAAGTTCCTAGTCATTCTTTTCTAGTTGGAGTACAATTTCCTTAAATCTCTCTTAAGTTTGGCAGCCAGAACTAAAAAGATTATATTACACTAAAAAGATGTCATCATCGAAAACAGAACATACTAGGACTATCTCTTGCTTGAAAAACTGCATTTCTACCCACGAAACATGGGCCTGATTCAACACTAATGAAGCTATACTTTGATAAACTAAATAACTAAATATTTCTTATATATGCTACCATTAATATCTCTCCCTTATCTTTTATTTATTTATTTATTTCTGAGACAGAGTTGCGCTGTTGCCCAGGCTGCAGTGCAGTGGAATGACAAACTTGGCTCACTGCAACCTCTACCTCCTGGGTTCAAGCAATTCTTGTGCTTCAGCCTCCCACCTCCATGCTCAGCTAATTTTTGTATTTTTTTAGTAGAGATTCAGTTTTGCTTTCTTGGCCAGGCTGGTCTCAAACTCCTGGCCTGTAGTGATCCACCCGCCTCCGCCTGCCAACGTGCTGGAATTATAGGCATGAGCCACCACAGCTGGCCTCCCTTTTATATTTATAAAAATATAAAATCTGAAATTGAAATTAAATTTATAAAATTTAAATAAATATTTAAATTAAAAATCCTCTGTATAGGTTGCCTGATTAATGTAATTTTGCTTCATTTGGTAACTGATTATAATTGGCTGTGAAATAATTTTGAACTTTGTGGCACATTATATGCTTGTTGTTTCTCTAGTTTTGTGTCTGGGCCAAGACCAGAACCACAGAGACTTCTTAGCTAATATAAATTCATCTGTCCTTGGGTAGTTATTTATCTGATTATGAACCCACCTGTTACCCTCCCACATTTTTCTCTACTTAATCTAGATATACAATGTAAGGCACTTAATCTAGGGTCATGCTAAAATCAAGAAACACAATGTATCTGTTTCCTCTTCATCTACTAGTCTAGGTATCTTATAAGGACAAAAAGTTGGTCTGGAATTGTTCTTTATAAACCCTACTGATAGTGACTCTCCAAAATGTATTTAAAACTGATGTTTTAATATCTTAGAGGTTTTCCTCCTAGAGGAAGAATCATATTTACCATTCTTAAGAAAGCTATAAAGTCTAGAAAGTTGTGGTCAAAAATATATGTTGACCAGGTGTGGTGGCCTGTAATCCCAGCACTCTAGGTGGTGGCCAAGGCAGGCAAATCACTTGAGGCCAGGATTCAAGACAAGCCTAGTCAACATAGCAAAACCCCATCTCCACCAAAAATACAAAAATTAGCTGGGTGTGGTGGCATGTGCCTGCAGTCCCAGCAACTGAGGAGGCTAAGGCAGGAGAATGGCTTGAACCTGGGAGACGGAGGCTGCAGTGAGCCAAGATCGCTTCACTGCACTCCAACCTGGATGACAGAACACAACTCTGTCTCAAAAAAAAAAAAAAAAAAAAAATACACACACACACACACACACACACAGATGTTGACTATATGCTGCCCCATCACTTATGTCATTTAATGCTTTACAGATCTAACTGAATTTATTATCAGTGTAATGTTATTATATATGGCTTGGATGTTTATAGGGTACTTATGCCCAAGTTAATGCAAGATGTAATTTAAACTATCTTTGATATTTATTTGAGATAATATGTTCTCAAAATAACAAATTTTAAATATATAATAAAATATTTCTCTGTATCTAAAAAATGAAATAAAAATACACATACTCATAAACAGATTCTTACCTTTACCTGCCAATCAAAATCCTGTAGCTGTGCAGAGGAAATAGCAACTATTTCTCTTAACAGAGCCTGTTTGATTTCATCTTTCCTACTTTTCACGCATTTCATGATAGTTTCTTGATGAGATGAATTCAACTGATTCAATTGCTGAAGTATCTATAAAAGTAAAAATAGGCAAAAGAGGCTGTCTGTTTAAAATGTAAAAACACGGTTCCACTCTCCTTTTACACAACTTTTAAACAACAGCAAAAGGAAAAGAAAAAAGAAGTACTTCTGTAATTATAAAAAAAATAAGATGAGAATGAGTAGCCAGAAAATAGGTTTTAACAAATTTCTACAAAATAAAGAGTAAAGAAAAAGGACTGATGGAAGAAGCAGCACAAAAATGAATACACCTGGAAAACACAAAAGCTGATATAGCCACGCAGTCAGTATCTCAAATCCCAAAATGGAAAAAGTTCTGAGCACTGACAGGATGCTCAAAGAAAGTACTCATTTGAATAGTTGAGATTTCAGATTTCAGATTTTTAGAGTAGGGATGCTGCACTGGTGAGTGTAATGCAAATATTGCAAAGTGAAAAAAAATCCGAAATCCAAAACACTTCCGGTCTGAAACATTTCAAATAAAGGGTACTCAACTTATATTAATATATCAGACAATGTAGCCTTTAAGGCAAGAAGTATTACAACAAGTAGAGAAGGATAGTAAAAGGGCCATTCAACAGAAAGACATACAATCACAAATCTGTGTGTACCTAACAGCATAGTTTCAAAATATATAAAGCAGCAAAACTTGGCAGTACTGAAAGAAATGAATAAATTCAATTCACAATTAGAGGTATTAATACAACTCTCAATAACTGACAGAAAGAAACAACAAACAAAAAATCAATTAATATATAGAAAAATTGAAAAACATATTCTATCTAAGCTTAGCAATATATAGAATACTACGTATGACAACTATAGAATACACATTATTTATAAATGTATGCAAAATTCACCATAATGTACCATATGCTGAGCCATTTAGCAAACCACAACAGACTCAAAGGACGGAAATAATACTGTTTATATATTTATTACTGTGTAATGAAGTCATAACTAATGAGAAAAGATAATCAAAAATATACTAAATGTGTGAAAATTAAGTAATGCAACACTAAATAAATAAATAATGTCAATCTCACTTCTCTTCCTGAGGACAAGGAGAGAGAAAAAAAAAATCCTTCCAAATTCATTCCATGAGGCCAGAATAAAACTTGACCCCTTGACAAGAGTATTATAGGGAGAAAAAACAAAACTAAAAAAACAAACCAAAAAAAACACCTAGGCCAGTATCACTCAAATATACAGGCAAAAATTGTAAACAATATATTGGCAGTCCAAATGAAGAAACGTATATATAAAAATAATAAATCATGATCAAGTGGAGTTTATTTGGGCAGTGCAGCCTTAGTTTAACATTTGAAAATCACATTAACAAAATAAAAAAAAATTATAAAATCAGGGAAAAAGCATTTGATACAATTCAATATCCATCCATTCATGATTAAAAATTCTCAGCAGTCGGGCACGGTGGCTCAAACCTGTAATCCCAGCACTTTAGGAGGCTGAGGCGGGTGGATCACGAGGTCAAGAGATCAAGACCATCCTGGTCAACATGGTGAAACCCCATCTCTACTAAAAATACAAAAAATTACCTGGGCATGGTGGTGCGTGCCTGTAATCCCAGCTACTCAGGAGGCTGAGACAGGAGAATTGCCTGAACCCAGGAGGTGGAGGTTGTGGTGAGCCGAGATTGCACCATTGCACTCCAGCCTGGGTAACGAGAGCGAAACTCCGTCTCAAAAAAAAAAAAAATTCTCAGCAAAGTTAGAATTGTAGGATACTTCTTTAGTCTGATAATGGACATCTATAAAATCACAGAGCTAACATACTAAATGGTGAAATAGTGAACACTTTCTCCCTTAGGTTAGTAATAGACATATGTCTACTATCACTGCTTTTTTAAAAGAAAACTGCCTGATAGTGTTAGCCAATGCACTAAGGTAAGAAAAATAAGTAAAAGCTGTTAAAGTTGAAAAAGAAAATGATTATATACAATTGTCCCCCCCAAAAAAGCTATATACAATCAGACACTATAAACAAATTTAGAAAGGCTGTGGTACACAAGATATATAAAAATCAACTGTTTGTACATACTAGCAAAATGCTACTGAAAAATGAAAGATCAAAAACATCACTTAGAAATAAAAAATATTTGTGAGAGTTCTACACTGAAAACTACAAAATATGAGAGAGAAACTAAAGCTAATCTAAATAAATGAGGTCCATCATGCCATGTTCATAGCCTTGGAAAGATAATGTTGTTAAGATGTCAATTCTCCCCACAAAAGATCTAGCAATTCAGTGGGATCTCTGTCAAAATTCCAGCAATTTTAGGCCAGGCACGGTGGCTCACGCCTATAACCCCAGCACTTTGGGAGGCCAAGGCGGGTGGATCAAAAGGTCAAGAGATCGAGACCATCCTGGTCAACATGGTGAAACCCCGTCTCTACTAAAAATACAAAAATTAGCTGGGCGTGGTGGCGCGCACCTGTAGTCCCAGCTACTCAGGAGGCTGAGGCAGGAGAATTGCCTGAACCCAGGAGGCGGAGGTTGCAGTGAGTCGAGATCACGCCATTGCACTCCAGCCTGGGTAACAAGAGCGAAACTCCATCTCAAAAAAAAAAAAAAAAAAAAATTCCAGCAATTTCGTAGGTTAACACTGAAAAGTTGATTCTAGAGTGTTATCTGAAAATATAATAGCCAAGGCAATCCTAAAGAAGCATGAGAATGAAGGTCTTCCATTATCAGATATCAAGACATAATTTAATTTAGCCTTAATTCTACAGTAATTAAAGCAGTGTAGGATTGGCCAATATACAAAAGTAGAGTAATGGAGGATGTTAAAGAGTCCAGATACAGAGACACACATATGTGGCCATTTGATTTACAATAAAGGCTACACAGCAACATTGTGGTGCAAGGATGGTTATTTCAATAAATGGTCAACTAGATATTCATGTAGAAAATTTTGAACTTGACCTCCACTCCATACACAAATACTAGTTCAAAATGCATCAGTGACATAATGTGAGAGCTAAACAATTAAGCTTCTACAAGAACACATCCAAGAATCTTCATGTCTTCAGCACAAATATTTCTGAAACAAAACAATAATAGTATAGCCAGCAAAAGAAATATTGACAAAGCAGACTTGTTAAATTTCGTAAGTTGTTTCACCAAAAGACACCCTTAAGAGAGTAAAAAGGCAAGCACATTAACAGAAGATATTTAAAATACATATTTCTAACAATGAGCTCATATCCATAATATCATCCAAATCAATATGACAAACATACATAACTCTATTTTTAGAAAAGTGAGCAACCTACACAAATAAGCTCAAATAAATTTTGAGCAATTCCACGGAAGAAGGATATCCCATGACCCTGCAATTTCACTTCAAGATATCTACCCTGGAAAAGCAGGTCTGAGTGTGCACAAGGAGACACGCAGTAAAGAATGTTTATAGCAGCACTGTTTGTAATAATAAGAGAAGCAATGACTAACTGCTAGTCAGTAAGGAGATAAATCTTATGTAATTCCTATCATCAAATACTAAAAGGAGTTAAAATACACAAACTAGATCCATGTTTATCAATGTAAAACAAAATGCTGCATTTAAAACAATTTACAAGTGCATACATATGTTACATTTTACAAGTTATACACTTAAACACCCCAAATAATTCAATACACTAAAAGATTCAAACATACATACAACATATAATACAAAACATGAAAACCACCTTCAAGAATGGTGATCTCTAAGTAAGGGTGGGATATCCAGGTGAGGGACAGGGGAATTTAGGTATCTCTGTAATGCTTTATTTCTGAAACAAACATACATATTGCAAAATGTTAACACCGTTTAATTGTGGTAATGGAAACGTATGTAACAGTTATATAACTTCTTGTTTTCTTCTGTAGGCTTTAAATGTTTCACAATTAAAAGAGTAAAACCAACAAAAAATAAACTGCAAAAACCTAGGACTTTCAGATTTTTCCATCCACAATTATGAGGTATTTGTTGTTATTGTTGATGGCCCTTGTATTATACAGTGCTCTAAAAAACTCAAAGAGAAACCTAAGTGTTAATTATTAAAGTTATAGAAATGTGCAGAGAAGTTACCTCTTCATCGGATAAGTTTTTACCAACTACAGCTTTGAAAAATTTGGTAACATCTTCTAAAACGTGGATCCATTCTTCTGATTCCCAAACAGTGTGATAATCTTGGTACAAAGGATAAGCTCGACCACAAATGCCATCAATTATTTTGTGAAGAAGCTAAGAGGAAAAAGGGAAATAAATGTACTTACAAGTAAAATGATAAAACAAATTTATCTTCCTTTTAGCAAACAAATGTTAGGAGATGTTCATGTTAACTGCAAGACCAGCTGAAGTTAAAATGTATAAACCACTTTTAAGATTATTCTTATTAAAAATTAAATCTCATAAAAATCCTAGACTTTCTATTATTATGTTGACCTTCAGAAACTAAAATTTTTTATGTTATAAATATTACATAATGAAAAAACTGAAAAGAAGATACATATAAAAGACACCATATTTATAGCATTGACCAAAGGACAGGACTTAAAGTCTCTTACTGTAGGCCTATAAGCTTCATTTTGCTTTGCCCCATTTTTGTAACGTTGATACTTTTTTTTTCTTTTGAAGGTCTCATTATGTTGCCTAGGCTGGCCTTGAAGTCCAGAACTCATGCAATTCTCCCATCTCAGCCTCCCAAGTAACTAGGACTGCAGGTGAGCACCACCACACCCAGCTCAGCAGTTACTTTTCTGCATTCTCAGAAAGTCTTCAATAATTTTTTCCTTTTTTTACATTCCTTTCTATCCTATTAGTATCTTCATATCAGCAATGGAAAGCCTAACACATATATAACTGAACATAGTGAGATAAGACTGTGAATTTTGGAATAAAACTATCAGTTCAAATCCCAGTTTCAGTATTTTTAAGTTTGATTTACATGTTCTGAGTCTGTTTCCTCTAGTGCTAAATGAGGATATCATCTATTCTTGTAATCTTGTTGTAAGGACTGAATACATGCAAATCACTTGGCACCTTCCTGGCATGTACAAAAGACATGTAGACATTGCTAGCCCGCATTACCATTCTTCTTCTTCTTATCACTACTCCTCCTCCTACTATCCATGCCTTCAACATCTATTAACTGAGATAACACAATGCCAGTACTATTCTAGGCACTTAACATTTAATAAGGTTATCTTTCTCAGGGGATATTCGTATCTTACAAGAGGAGTATTTGAACCAAATAACTTGGAAATGACACCTAAGCAGCAAGTCTTCCAACTCTTTTCCCCTAGATCACATTCCACCCCATTTTAACGAATAACTCCTTCTCTCTAACACCACACATACCAGAACACAAGCAACTGTTTCCAAATGGTGGCTAATATGCTATACAAACTAATTTTTATTAACCATAAATCCACCAACATACTCAATTTTGAATTCATTCAAATTCTCTATACCTTATCCTATATCGTCCCCATGCTAAAGCAAAACCCAGAACTCAAACTGAAAAATAAAAGCATTATCTTTTTCAGAATATGTTATTCATTCACAAATATGTAATGAACATTCCAGTTATTTAACAAGGTCATGGAAATGACCTTATTTAATGGCAAAGAAACTATAATAGCTACCACTATGGAGCCCTAACTAGGTACCATGCTCTGGACTGATCCTCAGTACAACTCTAAAGTTACTATGTTACTATTCCCATTTTACAAATGAGGAAACTGAGAATAAATAAAGGAAGGCCCTACCATAATAGAGCTTTAGTCCATTAGAAAAAGGCAAACAGGAACGATCCAAGATGGCTGATCGCTAACATCTCAGGATTGCAGCTCCCAGTAAAAGCGCAGAGAACGAGAGGATGCCACACTTTCAGACAAATTTTTGTCACTCACAGAGCAGAAGATTCCCAGTGGAGGAGCCCCACGGTTGCCAGCACGACTCTGTGGCCAGCGCAGCAGTTTTGCTGGCACCTCGGTGCAGCAGCTCTTGGTGAAGAGTAAACGGGACTGGTTCCCCTTCTGACCGATGTTTGGAGCTCCGGGAAGGCAGAGTCGCCTATTACGGACTCAAGAAGGAAGCCAGACTGGAGATTCCCGGGCAGAAAAGCACTATCAGTCTTAACGCCGCTGTTTTGGCAGGCGGAGTGGGTTGCTCATATTTCGGCCCTGGGAATTAACAACTTGGACTTCCACTCAGAGACCTAATTTGAAAGTTGGGAATTACAAAGACGACAGGTGGATAAATTTACAATGATGCGAAGAAACCAGCGTAAAAGGCTGAGAATACTCAAAATCAGAATGCCTCTCCCTCTAAAGAGGATCACAGTTCCTCAACAGCAAGGGAACAAGGCTTGATGGAGAACGAGTGCATCCCATTAACAGAATCAGGCTTCAGAAGATGGATAAGAAACTTCTGTGAGTTAAAAGAACATGTTGTAACCCAATGTAAAGAAACTAAGAACTCTGAAAAAAGGTTTGACGAAATCCTAATGAGAAGGCAATTTAGAGAGGAATATAAGTGAATTAATGGAACTGAAGAATACAATACAGGAACTCCGAGAAGTATGCACAGGTTTAAACACTTGAACTGATCAAGCAGAAGCAAGGATATCAGAGGTCCAAGTCCAATTTAATGAAAGAAAACGAAAAGACAAGATTAGAGAAAAAAGGATAAAAAGGAATGAGCAAAGTCTCCAAGAAATGTGGGACTATGTGAAAAGAACAAATTTACGTTTGATAGGTGTACCTGAATGTGATGGAGAGAATGAATCCAAGCTGGAAAATATTCTTCAGGATATTATTCAGGAAAATTTTCCTAACCTAGTAAAGCAGGACAATATTCAACCCCAGGTAATACAGAGAATACCACAAAGATATTCCTCAAGAAGAGCAATCCCAAGGCACATAATCGTTAGATTCACCAGGTTTGAAAAGAAGGAGAAAATACTAAGGGCAGCCAGAGAAAAAGGTCAGGTTACCCACAAAGGGAAGCCTGTCAGACTTACAGCAGATCTCTCAGCAGAAACTCTACAAGCCAGAAGAGAGTGGAGTCCAATATTCAACATCCTTAAAGAACAGAACTTTCAGCCCAGAATTTCATATCCTGACAAACTAAGCTTCACAACTGAAGAAAAAATAAAATCTTTTATGAACAAGCAAGTACTCAGAGATTTTATTACCACCAGGCCTGCTTTACAAGAGCTTCTGAAAGAAGCATTATATACATAGAAAGAGTATTAGCCTTTCTAAAAATATACCAAAAAGTAAAGAGCATCAACATAAAGAAGAATTTATATCAACTAACGGATAAAACAGTCGGTTAACATCAAATGGCAGTAATCCTAAATTTAAATCGACTAAATCCCCCAATCAAAAGATACAGCCAAAACCCAACGGTATGCTACATCCAGACCGTTTCACATGCAAGGATACACAAAGACTCAAAACAAGGGGATGGAGAAAGAATTACCAACCAAATGGAGAGCAAAAATAAATAAATAAATAAAAAGCAGGAGTTGCAATTCTCATATCTGATAAAATAGATTTTAAAGCAACAAAGATATAGTGGTAAAAGTATCAATGCAACAATAAGAGCTAATGATCCTAATACCCAGATACATAGAGACTTAGACTCAATGAGACAGAAAATTAATAAGGATATCCAGGACTCGAACTCAGATCTGGAACAAGTAAACTTAATAAATATTTATAGAGCTCTCCACTTTAAATACACAAAATATACATTCTTGTCAATACAACATCACACCTACTCATAGGTTTAAATGAAATATTGATTGGCCATTATTAATACCCATTTTTTTAGAATAAAGCAACATTTCTGCTCTCTCTCCCTCTTTTTCGTCCTCTTTCTTCCTCTCCTTCACTCCTTTTTTTCTTTCCTTCTCTAAAAAAAAAAAAAAAAAAAAAAAAAAACAGAATAAAGCAAACAGATAAATACATGCAATTTAGAATGATGGGGCCATAATAAAAGTATAGAGAAGGTATAAAAAGCTCAGAGAAGAAGCAAGGAAAAGGCTGTCTTAAAAGGTAGTTTGCCAGGCAAACAGGAGAGAAGGGCATTTCTAGACACAAGCAGCGGCATTTCCATAGGATGAAAACTGTAAAATCACACTGCTTGATTTAGCAAATAGCAGGCTATTTCGGGAGCGAGGGAGTGACATGAGACAAGGCTGGAGAGGTGGGTGAAACCAAACCAAAAAGGGCCTTGTATACAAGGCAAAAGAGCCTAGACTTCAGTCTGTGCTCAACCAGGAACAATCCTATTCACATATTTGCATTATTTTTTCATATATTTAACAGATTGGAAGATGTAAAAGAAGAGAGAGGGTGAGCCTGCAGGCCTCCATTTTCAGTGAAGGAGCTAAAGATTAAGGGGCCTCAATTGTTGAGGACACTCAAAATGGAGACAGTAAAGAGGGAGAAGAGACGTGAAAGAGGCCACGAAGGAAACCTAGAATGGGAGGTTGAGTGGCTGAGTGAAAGTGGTGGTGCCACAAACTGAAAAGGAGGCTACAGGAGGAGTAAGTCCGGGGGAAAGAAGAGCTCAGGCAAGGGCACACTGAATTTGAGGTACCTGTGGCAGAAGGCTGACACTCAGAGAAGAGAGTCTGGTTTGGGTTTACGTTCTTGAAACGTCAAGGAAGAAATTTTTGGCTGGACCCAGAGATTTAGGAATCATCAACATATATGATAGTAAAGGTTATAGTAAAAGTAAAGGTAAGGCTACACCTTACCTAAATGTGTAGAATGAAGACAAGGAGAGCCTAAAGCCAACAAAACACTCAGAATCAATAGATCTGAGTATAAGTTCCAGCTTTGCCACTTACTGGCTGGGCAACCCTGGGCAAGTAACCCAAAATTTCTGCGGACATTTCAGCTTCCTCACTTGGAAAATCAAAGAAAAGAATTCGGGTGTGTTTTTGTTTTTCTGGATCCTGGCAGGAAGTAAGTTAATTCCTTTCTGTCTCTCCCACACTTTTTCCAGTGTAAATGGAATAGAGGAAACAGGAAGACCAAAATTGGGGCTCATAAAAAAGATGCTCCACCAGGTCACAGGCTATGTCTCACTCACTATTTTACCTCATCCCATCCGAGCGCTCAACGTATGGTAAACTTCAAAGAAAAACTGGCTGAACAAATGAATGAGGTTGCTTCTTCCAGATTCTTACAAGCCAGGTTCTTTGATAGAATGGAAGTCAGTGGGCATATCACCTCTTGGGACGACTCTAACTAAAGTAACTCTCCCAGTTATTTCGCTTCCTTCAAAGCACCCTCAACGGGGGGCAGGGTCCGCTTCAGTCAACGCCACATAGTATTCCCAGCACCTAGCACTGTGCTCGCTGCCAGGTACGTCTGTGTTGAATGAATGAAGAAAACGTTTGCGAAGAGGCAGCAAACACCGACTTGACGTCAGAAGCTTTCAAAGCCCAGTCTGAGGCAGGCGCCTGCGGGCGTTTCTGCGCGGAAAGCCCCTGGAGCGCAGGGCGCAGCCAGGCCAGGGCGCAGAGGTGGTGCCCCAAGCTGTCCTCCTAGGCTCCCCAGAGGAGGCGGGGACCCGAAATCACGCCCCTTCCTCCTCCCTTCCCTAGGGAGCTTGCGAAGGCGTCTGGGTCGCACCAGGCCTGAGCCGCTAGCCAGACCGTACCAAAGCCCCGGCCCCAAGCCGCTTACTCAGGGACCCCCCCCTCACCTGCGGGCCCCGCTCGGCCGGCAGCTTTTGCAGCCGCCACAAGGGCGTCCCCTCTTCCGGCTCCATCCCTGAGAGAAGCTGGGGCGTGGGTCACGTGACAAGGCTGGCCGCGCGTCCTAAGCCGCGGCTTGCCACGTGACTCTCTCCGGAGGGGAGGGGCCGGGCGTGGAACCCAGAAGTCCCTGTGCGCTTGCGCAGAGACCCAGCCACCGCTTTCCGGGTACTACGCAGCATTTGCAGTTTGCAGGGATGTGGCTAAGATACCCATGGTCTGTTACTTTGAAGGCAAGTGTATATATCTTCCAACGCAGTTTGTAACTTTGCTAAGGGTTCTATTGAACTTTCTCTGTCCTGTTTAGAAAACCTTTGATAAAGGTAACATTCTATTTGAGTGCCTGTGCATGGTCTTTGTCCCAGAGTTTTAACAAAGTCTCTACCAAAATATCCTGATTTGCAAGGTAAATTAAAGTTTTGCCATGAGCAGCGTTCTGTATGTAGATCATCTTAGGGAGAAAGTGCTATTTTCAGCCCCATTTGCAGAAAACAAACATGATCAGAGAAGCCACTAGGGTCGTCGGATTTAGCAAATTAAAATACCAAATGTCCGGTTAAATGTGAAATTTCAGATAAACAAAAGTATTTTGTTTTAAGTATGTCCTAAATATTGTATCGGATATACTTATAAATTATTTGTTTATCTGAGATTAAAATTTAACTGGGTGTCCTATATTTTATCTGGCAACCCTAAAAATCACTAACCTAAGCTAAGTAAGATGCCCAGTCTGAAGTTAAACAAAATCAGAGACTCTAGAGGCATGCTGTTAACGTTGGACTAAGTCCAAAGTCCAAAATAAACTTGAAGTAATATCTTTTGCAAGGTTACATAGATAGACGTTACAAAATCACTGGTCTGAGTCCAGAAATGGTGGTCTCAGTCTGCATGCTTGACTACCCCTGCTGAGGAAAGAAAGGCATGCTGTGGTGAGATGGCTTACCTAAGGCCACATAACGGATGCTAAATAAGATAAAATGACACACCCAGCAGGGCCCAAGATTTAGTCAGAGGACACAGAATTAGGTTCTAACTTATCTTTCAAGCAATACTGAGTAATAAGAAGAATTTGATCTTTTCTCTTGAATTTGGATCGGGCAAAATTTAGCCTGTAACGAATATGGTTTCTAAAATAGTTAACTTGAAGGAGAGACAATGCTTAATAGTTGCCCTTTGATTAGTAGGAGGATGTTCTTTTTTCTTTTTTTTGAGATGGAGTTTTGCTCTTGTCCACACTGGATGTGTTGGTGTGATCTTGGCTCACCCAACCTCCACCTCCCAGGTTCAAGCAATTTTCCTGCCTTAGCCTCCAGAGTACCTGGCATTACAGGCATACGCCACCACACGAGGCTATTCTTTTGTGTTTTTAGTAGAGATAGGGTTTCATCATATTGGCCAGGCTGGTCTCAAACTCCTTACCTAAGGTGAAATGCCTGCCTCAGCCTCCCAAAATGCTGGGATTACAGGCATGAGCCACTGTGCCCAGCCTTAAGAGGATGTTCTTATGTGTGTAATCCATATGTGTGTATTAAATTATCAATTTTATAAAATTAGTAATATTTTAAAATTATAATATTATAATTGGTTATAATATTATAACCAATTGTGATTGATTATAATGACAGCATAGAATTTACAGGGTTGTTGTAAGTTGATATATGTAAAGTTCTTGAAAGGAAGTCTGGTCTGGCACATAGAAATGGCATTATATTCCCTTCTATGTGGCCTTCTTTGCTCTCCTGTTACCTAGCTAAAGCCTAGTGGTTTCCAGAAAGTCTAGTGGGTTCCAGAAAGTTACCCTCCTAGTGAACTGTCGCTGCCTTAGAGATGTGATCTTCATCTAAAACCAAACTAGCCTGCTATATAGTGCTGTATAGGTGATATAGGTCAGTGCTTACAGTTGGGAGAGATGTTCAAAGAGCTCAGGTAAACCCCGCTGTGTGCATTTACTGAGCGGAAACTGGAATTCAAGCTTACTATTTGTGAAATAGTTAATTTGTTGCTTTTTTCTGAACATAGTTTCCTTGAGATTTTTTGTTTTGAGGTGGAAGTAGGAAAGAGTTTTGTACACCATGCCTTGGGAAATTCATTCATTCACTGGTTAACAATTGTTTAAACATCTACCATTGATTACATGCTCTAATGACTCTGGGAATGCAAGCAGTGGACAATAATTTACTTTCTGGTTTCAGGGACGAAGGAGTGCTTAGATAACGAACAAGTAGACGATTAGGATGATTAAATATACTGAGAAGTATCTTTAAGAAAATAAAACAGTAATATAATGAGGGGGATGGTGGAAATATACCTTGGATTGGTCAAAAAGCACCTAGCTAATAAATTGTGTTTATACTAAGGCATAAAGGCTGAAAAGACATAAAGGCAACATCTAGGGAAAAATAGTTGTGAGCAGAATGCAGAAGCCTTGAGGCAAGAGAAAGCCTGCCTTATTCAGGATAATGACGCAAGGCCCCAGTGGCTGGGCAGGCCTTAAAGACGCCAGAGAGGTGGGCATGGATTTTGACCAACGATTTGACATAATGTGGTTTACATGTTTAAATGGTTATATGTTGGAAAATAGTTATCCTGTGCAAAACAGATCTTAGAATGCAAGAGCAAAAGAAGGGGAACCAATTTGGAGACAACTCCAAACTCACTCTAACTACACTAACATAGACATTAGAGTTAGTACAACCCAGTTTGTACCCCCAGACCATAGAATTTCAGGGGCTTAGATGATAGGTGGTAGTGGCAGGAACTAGATACAAATGAAAAGAGTCAAAATGTATTTTGGAACTAAGACCTATAGAAGTTGATGATGGATCAGATGCTTGTGGAAGAGAAAGAAAAGTGGAAGTGAAATGCAGACTAAAAGAGATAGTAAAGCATCTGTTTTCCAAGCCAGCATGAGGTTTTATGCCCTGAACAAGAGACAGTGTATAGAGCCATACACTATAGCTTCTTTGTTGGTGAAAGACTTCTGGAGGTGCAGTAGTGTAGTGATTAAGTATACAGGGTCTAGAGTCAGACCTGGATTCCAGTTATGTCTCCACTTGCTAACCACATAACCTTGGACAAGTTGCATAAACTCTCATACCTAAGTTTCCTCTACTGAATATAGGATAAAACTACCACTTATTTAATAAAGTTGTTCTGAATCTCAAATAAAATAATGTACATATTCATGTCCAGCTACTGATAAAAAATAAAAGAAGAATGCATATAAAGTGTTAAGCATAGCACCTAGAATATAGTGTGCCCATAGTAAAGGATAACTGTTAATGTTAGCAGTAGTAGTATAACTTGGGACACAAGTAGTGCCAATCTGGAGCCCTGGGAACAAAGCGAGACACATTTATACACATACACACATACCCAATGCCACAGATTAAAAACATTCATGAGCAACAGATAGGTGGATCAGGTGAGATGCCTTGATAAGTAAAAGTAAAGAAAAAATGGAGCTTGCCTCACACCTGTAATCCCAGCATTTTGGGAGGCTGAGGCGGACAGATCACTTGAGCTTATGAATTCGAGACCAGCCTGGGTAACATGGTAGAACCACATCTCTACAAAAAATACAAAAATTAGCCAGGTATGGTGGTGTGTGCCTACAGTCCCAGCTACTTGGGAGGCTGAAGTGGGAGGATGGCTGGAGCCCAAGAAGCAGAGGCTGCAGTGAGCCAAGATCATGCCACTGCACTCTAGCCTGGGAAATAGAGCCATACCTTGTCTAAATAAATAAATAAATAAAGAGAAAGAAATTGAGAGGGAAAAAAGAGGAGAGGAGAGGAGAAAATGGAGTTGCTTCAGAGAAGAGGGGACGGGAGGGGAGGCGAGGAAAGAATGGAGTAGATTCGGGGGAAAGAATGGAGCTGATTCTTGCCCCCTGAATCTATTGTGAGGTCTTATAAACTGACTTGGGCAAGGGGTAGCTGGACGAAGGTTCTCCAATCATTTGGGTACAAGCTAAGGGCCTTCTTGAGTTGGACATTTTAGCTAACAGTCTGGTGCTTACAGGTGTAGGCATTTAGGTGGCCCTTCTATTCTCTAAGACCTCAGAATTCTCTTTATTCTGTTTATTCGTGCATTGGTTGCATATGAAAGAGGTAGCATATGAAGGATCACAGAGGGAATTTGTATGTGCCAGACTTAGATATGATGTGTATTACTCCTACTTGCATTTCATCAGCTGGAACCCAATTTCATGGCAGCATGCCATGAAATTTTAGAAATATAGCTTAGCTGTGTGCCCACAAAGAAAAGGAATTTAATAAATGTATAGTTGCTTCTACCATAATCATGCCTTTTTTTAAAAAGAGAGAATTTATCATAGAAGAAATTCTCATATAAACACTGTAAACAATTGTCTTTCACATTTTTATGTTGAGCCATTATCCTTGATGACTTGCAGGTACCACTAGTAAAATATAAAACTGGGATCCAACTAATGTCTTGCATCTGTCTCAAAAATGTATTGATTCAGATTTATATTAAGAGGAAAATCTGAAAGGCTAGTAATCCAATCAGTCCCTTTTCATTTTATTGCCACAATCAGGTTAGATTAAAATTTTGTAATTATAGCAGTTATATCTGAGAGAAGTCAAGGAGGTGAACTTGGGTGGCTGACTGTTTAGGTAAGCCTCTGGATTATACTAATTCAGAATTAAGAGTCTGTTTTCAGCTTTTAGGACCCCAAACTTGAGCTCACCATTTCATTCAGAAGAGACTGACTCATTATAACCAAGCTCTCAATAAAAAGTAATTGTCTGTATCTCTTCTTTTCACATTAATTTCCTCAGTTCAAACCTGCTTTTCAGGTTATCCCATGACTTGAAGTTGACTAATTTGTTCACTTTAATTAGATGTGTTGCAATATATATGTGATTCGTTCTTTGAATTGTAATCTGCATAAAATGATTCCTGTTAATAAACTATTGAGAGAAAAGGGGCTTAAGGTTCAAAGGAGTTTAATTACTATCTGGTAACTGTATAGAAAATGTTTGAATGTTACATTGGCATTGGTTCTATTGCATTAAAAGAAGTTATGAATGACTAATTGGCAAAGATTTGCAAGGTGATAAGTTTAATCTTATCTGTATAAACCTAGACAGATTTGGTTGCCTATCGAAATTGATTCTTAGAAATCAGTTTAATAAGTGTCTCATTTCATTCTGGTCAATGAACTTAATAAATTGAAGCCCTTTATGTTTCTTTTAGATCATTGTATGTAATTCAGAAATGTTAATACCTCTTTATTTCATTATATTTTTGTAGAAAAAATAATCTTGTAGCTTGAGCCACCTAAGATCTCCATTAAAGAGATATTTAAAATAGATATTTTGATTTAAGAAGAGCAATAGAGGTAGCCCATGACATTTATTTCAGTGTAGCACTAAAGAAAACAATACATTAAAAGCTCTGAAATAGCTCTGTTAAAGTGAAATACCTGAGTGAACTGCAATTTTGGACCTAAGATGTAATACACACTATATCCTCGGGGGTTGGCATTCTTTAATGGCATGCCAAGTGTTCAGTGACTCTTTCCAGCGAAGATTCTGTGCCTTCCTATGCCTGTAAACCTCTCACCTTCCAGATGCCACCCCTTTTAATCCCTGTAGAACCATCACATATGTAAACTGTTAGGATTTCAGCCAGTCAGCCAGTGGTTCTTTTCTTTTCTTTCTTTCTTTTTTTTTTTTTTTTTTGAGACAGAGTCTCACTGTGTCACCCAGGCTGGAGTGCAGTAGTGCGATCTCAGCTCACAGTAACCTCTGCCTCCCAGGTTCAAGTGATTCTCCCACTTCAGCCTCCCACGTAGCTGAGACTATAGGCATGCACCACCACACCCAGCTAATTTTTGTATTTTTAGTAGAGAGGGAGTTTCACCATGTTGGCCAGGATAGTCTTAAACTCCTGACCTTGTGATCCTCCCACCCCAGCCTCCCAAAGTGCTAGGATTACAGGACTGAGCCACCTCACCCAGCCCAGCCAGTGGTTTTTGATCAAAGAAGCACATTAGTCAACCCAGGGAATTTTTGAGCATTGATTTTTCACTATAATGTGTCACAGTTTTCTTTTGTACTTTTTAAATAGCTTTATAATAACTCATACCATAAAGTCTACCCATTTAAAATACAGGTTGACTTACTAAGTTTACTAAAGCAGGTTTTTTTTAATTGATATAGGAATGCAATTATCACTACGTCTCCCAAAATGGCCCTTACACCTGTTTGTTGTGGACGCATGGGGAGCTTTTTTAAAAAAAGAAGAAAAGAAAAGGTCATACCTTGCACACAAATACTATCAGAATCTCTTTGACAACTAACACCAGAGTTATGTTGTCGCTGTTACAAAACACCCCAGATGATTTTAAGTCAATGTTGAGATACAGTGATGTGGACAAAACTTTGTAGAAAAGATCTGGAAAATGCAACCTCTTACTAACCAAGAGATCACCTGGCTTAGACCAAATGTTGTCACAACAGCAGCAGCAGCAGTAACAAAGGAGGCCTTTAGAACATTTAGAAAATGGTGCTTTTCTGATCCTAGGTTTTTGTTCCTGTTGTTTCCTTTGCCTAGAATTTCCTCTCCTTCTTCCTGCCACTCTCTCTATGCACACCTAGTTGGCCTAGAGAATTCACACACAATCCCCAGAGAACTTTAATTGCTGCCTCCCCTGTGTTTTCATAACTCTTTGAATAAACTTCTATTTTAGTCCTTATTGCATCATAGCTGTTTCTTTATATTCTGACTTTCCCATTGTTCTGAGAGCTCCGTGAAATGCAGAGGTCATGCCACATTCATTTGAGTACTTAAACAGTGTCTGGCACAAAGCTGATTCCCAAAAAGTGTTGAATTCAGAAATAGAAGAGGTGCTTTAAAAACTCTGAAAGCTGGGCACGGTGGCTCACAATTATAATCCCAGCACTTTGGGTCTGAACCTGGGAGATCATGAGGTCAGGAGTTCAAGAACAGCCCTAGTGAACGTAGTGAAACCCCGTCTCTACTGAAAATACAAAAATTAGCCAGGCGTGGTGGTGGATGCCTGTAATCCCAGCTACTCAGGAGGCTGAGATAGAAGAATCACTTGAATCCGGGAGGCAGAGGTTGCAGTGAGCCAAGATCATGCCACAACACTCCAGCCTGGGCAACAGAACAAGACTCTGACTCAGAAAAAAAGAATGAAAGAAAGAAAGAAACTATGAAAAGCATAGGCAGTGATTTCCAACCTTGACTGCAAATTAGAATCAACTGAGGACCTTTTCAAAATCTCTATGACCAGCACACACCTACAGTAATGAAATCAATCTCTAGGGGTGGGACCCAGCAGTGCATTTCTTTACATATAATTCTAATTTGCAGCTGAAATTGAAAACCAAGGGTATAAAGCCACAAAGAATGGTCCAAAAATTTATCTTTAGCCAAAATATCCCGGCTCTGTTGCCTGAAATATTTAAATTATTTGCTATTACATTGCTTGGAAGGAGCTCAGAAATACATGTGAATTAATAGATAGCTATTTTTAAAATTTATAAAAGCCCCTAGGATACTCAAAGAGAACTGGCCATTCATGTAAGTCATTGAAGTTTTGATTATGATTACTTTCCTTTTGACATTTCATTTGAAGAACCATTATGAAATAGGAATATTGGTTTGAGTAGAAAATTGAAAATGTCAAAACAGAAATTGTATTGCACAATGTTAAACAGGCAAGGAAGATGCTATTCAAGATTATTCCAAAAGGGGAGAAGGGCCAGAGCTCAATCCAGACTCAATTCAACTCCACTGAAACACAGGACAGGAGGATTTCTTTTTTTTTCTTTCTTTCTTTCTTTTTTTTTTTTTTTTGAGACAGAGTTTCACTCTTGTTACCCAGGCTGGAGTGCAATGGTACCATCTCAGCTCACCGCAACCTCTGCCTCCTGGGTTCAGGCAATTCTCCTGCCTCAGCCTCCTGAGTAGCTGGGATTACATGTGCCACCGTGCCCAGCTAATTTTTTTGTATTTTTAGTAGAGACGGGGTTTCACCACGTTGACCAGGATGGTCTCGATCTCTTGACCTCGTGATCCACCCGCCTCAGTCTCCCAAAGTGCTGGGATTACAGGCGTGAGCCACCGCCCCCGGCGGGACAGGAGGATTTCTAAGTGTTGGAAGTGAGAGGAAGTATATAGGCTATATGTGTTTACTAACTGGCTTTACTCAAAAGTAAACTTCCTCAAAACTCTGTGACAGGATACACTTTTACAACTTGGAGGAAGGTGCCCACCGAAGTTATGGATGATAGAGTGACTATCTCGTTTGCTGATTACATTTCAAAGAGATGGCTCAAAGGTTCTTGAGAAAGACATTCGTAAGTTGTAAAACCAACAAGAGACTCATTAAGAGATTTATATTTCAAAGGGGCAGAGAAAATGTTACAAGTTTTCTAAATATGCTGTACAAAAATGGAGATCAGGCACCTCGTGTCAGGGAAAAAGCCGATCTAAAGTTTAGTCAAGCTGGGGAATGTTAAGGCAGTCTTGGTCCAAGTCAAATAGATTGGTAATTCTGAAGAATGCTGATGGGCCAGAAGGGCTGTCGAAGAAATTCTTCAACAATGAGCTTTCAGCAGCAAAGGTTAGCATGAGCATATTTGATCCTTGGGAGAACCAAAGAGGAAAGTTAGAAAAGTCCTTGAGAAGTAAAATATTTTGCAGATTTTCCTTGCATAGTCTGGTTTATATCAGGAAAATAAAAAGAAAACACTTCCTTCTGTACTTTCTTCTTCCTAAAGGAACTCTCAGATCCACACTCCTGTGTAAGACATAGAACTATATATTGGCATACCATGTAACAACCATGCACATAAGTTAAAATACAAAAAAAATTACAAGCATATATATGTGTATTTTTTAAATAATCTGGAAGTTTACATATGTACATGTAGCTTCTGGCAATGAGACTTGGACTAGTGTTGAAGAGGCTTTTAGTGATATCTATAATATTTCATCAAAGCAACAGGGGAGGCCAGGTGTGGTGGCTCACACCTGTAATCCCAGCACTTTGGGAGGCCGGTATGGGCACATTGCTTGAGCTCAGGAGTTCAAGCCCAGTCGGTGCAACATAGCAAAACCTGTCTCTAGAAAAAAATGCAAAAAATATTAGCCTGGCAGGGTTGCATGCGCCTACAGTCCCAGCTATGGGGAGGCTGAGGTGGGAGGACAGCTTGAGCCCAGGAGGAGGAAGTTGCAGTGAACCAAAATCTCACCACTGCACTCTAGCCTGGGTGGCAGAGCACGACTCTGTCTCAAAACAAAAACAAAAACAAAACGAGACTGGAGGCATAAAATCCAAAATGGTAATTGTAATTCATTCTGAATTTCTGAATGGTAAGATAATATGAATTTGTTTTATGACCTTGTACTTTTCTAGATTAAATTCCAAAAACAAAACAAAAGTAAAGACAAATGTCATATGGTGGGTCTAAGCCAGGAGTTTAGAGGGAGGATAACTCAATGTCAGGGTGATCAAAGACCTTTGGGCAAAGGAAGAAGCTGGATTTGGGAGATTGGTTCAATATCCGTAGGCAGAAATGGATAAGAGTGGCAATTTAGTTGGCAGGAATCACCCAAATAAAAAAGACAGATAACAAAACCCAATGTCAGTATGTATCCAAAAATGAGTAAATTTCTAAATCAAAATTTGATGCCAAAAATAAAGACATATATATATATATATATAGTATCACGAGGAAAATTCAGATCCAGGGGAAAGCAGGTAGAATTTTCTAACACAGCCCTTCTGTTGATACTGTTGCTAAAGCTAAATTATAGGAAACAAAAACTTGGACAGATAATCATGGTCTTAGAAGCCAAACCAACCTCAAGAGGCATCATCAGACTTCCTGTTACAGAAGAGGAAACAGAGGCCTTCAGAATTTGAAGTCATCAATGGTCAATTCCAGTCCAGACTCAAGCACTGGCTATCACATCAACATCATCAGAACACAATTCAATAGGGCTAATCAAGGCCTGACTTTCTCTGATAGTAAAACAGAGCTGTCCACTTGACATGCTGGAATGTAGGGAGAATGCAGAGTAAAAATTATACACTGGAGGTAGTATGTTTTAAAAATTAACAGAAAAAGAACACAGACACTTTAGTAAATTCATTTTTGTTAAACCCATTTTATTCTAACCTGTTTTTATGCAAAGAAATATTTTTTAAAATATCAAAGGGATTTTAGCACAGATTAAACTATGTAAATCAAGTGCATATAAAAGGATAATATAAACCCTCTCTGTTAGCATTTGTAAAAGCTGGTTTAATAAAAAGTACACACACATGAAAACATTATTAAGAATTCTTACAAAGGGCATATGCTAATGATGGCAAATGAATTTTATACAAAATAATAACTATCAAGGGATAACATAAAGAACCACTCAGAACCTAGCAGACTAGTATAGTATAGTGCACATAATAATGGCCCTTCTATGAGAAAAGGAGCATAACAAAATTTGAAATTGTAAAAGAATTCATCACCAGCCTTCTTTAACAATAAGCTTCCCTAAGGCATTTGAAATAAAATTTGATTTATGGAACTTCAATAAACACATCATTTTTAAGAAACATCATTTTGGTAAAGAGAGAAATACATATTTGCCTTGCTCTGCACTTACTGTGAGTTCAGGAATTGTGTCTTCTAGATGACAAATGACTCAAATTAGTCTGAACATGAAACATGATAGATGGGTGGATTTAAGTAATAGCAAGTTTCAGAAGAATAGTCAATGCCAGCAGGTGCCAGCAGAAGCAGTTTTAGATACAGCAAGGGAGTCAGCCTCTTGGGAGTCTGGGCAGCCCTCCTTTCTGCCTCTCAACTCTGCCTGCCTGGCTGACAAAGGCAATAGTTAAGATGTTTTCAAGATCCTTCCCTTTAGGTCTTAACTAACTTCAACAAATGCCCTGAACTTCCAGTTGGGACGCTATTAACAATCTTCTGAACCAAAGAGATTGATAATGTGGGCTAGGACCAAGCAAAGCATGTGAAAACAGGAAAGTCCAGCCTATGCTCTGTATTTCACCTTATGTATTTGATTCCCTTCCATTCCAAAGGACCCTTTTTTGGCATATCTTTTTTTTTAAGTCTATTGTATTATATTATTTGCTCACAGATGCTTTCTCAGTTGTTTTAGCTAATCTTGGGATCTTGTATTCCAAACTGTATTTCTCAGCCTCTATGAGAAAGGAAGATACTTTGTTTTGGTTTAGTTTTTTTTTTTTTTTTTTTTTTTTTTTTTTTTTTTTTTTGACCCAGGGTCTCTCTCTGTCAGCCAAGCTGGAATGCAGTGTTGTGATCATGGCTAACTGCAGCCTCAACCTCCCTGGGCTCAAGTGATCCTCCCACCTCAGCCTTCCCAGTAATTTAGACTACAGGCAAATGCCACCACACGTTGCCAATTTTTAATTTTTTATACAGCTGGAGTCTAACCATGTTGCCCAGGCCAGTCTCAGACACCTAGGCTCAAGCAATCCTCCTGCCTCAGCTTCCCAAAGTGCTAGGATTATAGGCACAAGCCACCACGCCTGGCCTGTTTATATTTTTAATGTATAGTTATAGTTTAAAGGAAGACTCACGTACACACTTGTCATGGCTAATTTTATGGGTCAACTTGGCTGGGCCACAGTACCAGATATTTGGTCAAACATTATTCTAGATATGTCTGTGAAGGTACTTTTTAGATGATATTAACATTTATACTGGAAGACTTTTAGAAAGTAGATTATCCTCCATAATGTGGGTGGGCTCATCCAACCAACTAAATACCTTAATAAGCAAAGACTGATCTCCCCCTCTTTCTGCCCCCAAGAAAGGGAGAAGCCTGCTGACAGACTGCCTTCTAATTGGAACTGCCACGTCAACTCTTCCTGATACTTTGTTTCCTGGGTCTCCAGTCTACTGGCCTACTCTGCAAACTTTAGATTTAATAGACCCACCGTCTTGTAAGCTAATTTATAAAAATAAATATTTATCTTTTTCTACACACACACACACACACACACACACACAGAGGCACACATACACACACTTTCTCTGGAGAACCCTAATCCACCACCAATGTGTTTAAGAAGTGGTAGAATATCACCAGCAGCTTTGAAGTTTACTGTGTGCCCCTCCTTGGCACATAGGAGATCAGTATGACTTCCATGGCCATACTGACTTTCTATTGTGATATTTCCATGAAAGAACATCCTGATATTGGAAATACTTGGTCAGCAAAATCACTCAAAAAGATTTGACACTTCACCCAGTAGATGGCAGGGATGTAGGCAGGATCCTACATTCAACATGGAAACCTGCACTAGAATTTATGAGGCAACCAAATGAATGGAGTAATGTTACTTCCTATTGTCATTTAAGGGGTGTATCATCTGTCAGACCAAAAATATATCAGCTAGGACTCAGCTAGTGTAGCTTGTCCAGGTCAGGGATCTTCTGAAGAGCTCAGGACCTACCGACTGACTGCATATCTGCAGAGCTAACATTTCTGCAAGCAAGCATACAACCTAAATTGTTGGATGAAGCTCTGTTCCTTCTTATTTTTCTTTTCATAACAGGGAAGACCTGACCTTGCACAAACTCTTGAATACATCCCATCCTTTCCACACTCACTGCCAGTTTCTTGTTTCAGACCTTCATTTCATTTCTCTTACACTGCAGTGTCAGTGCTACCCATTCTTTTAGATGACTTTATTATAGCCCAGGTCTGACCACAGCTCCCCTTCTTGAAAACCTTCACAGTGGAACCTTAATTTTCTTTCTTTCCTTCTCTATAATATTCTGGCCACATAAAAAAATTTTAAAATTCCCAGATATGCCTTATACTCCAACATCTTTGTGTTTTTCGTCTTTTTTCTTTGTTGTGTTATATTTAGCCAGAGGCTTTTCCTCTATTTCTCCATCAGGATATTCTTACTCATATTTTAAGGCCCACTGAAATGACAACTCCTATATAAACCTTCTGCTAGCCCCTCTGAAACTTCACTTTGAACTTTGAAATCATTAGTTTCTATTTTGAAATTTTTGCAACATTCTGTTAAAGATACTCAACTAAAGAGTAAAATATTTTTTTAAATGTGTCTAAATGGGAGACAAATAAGTAAAGAAAAAAGTTATTCCTATATAACAGGCTTTTAGCAGCAATACAATAAGGGACTTAAAGCATCCAAATAGATTTATCCTTAAGGGAATATCATGCTTCATAACTGTTGATTCCAAGTGGCCAATTATCAGATACTGAGGCATTTATGAAAACAAAATAAATGCCTGGCATGGTGGCTCACACCTGTAATCCCAGCACTTTGGGAGGTCAAGGCTGGTGGATCACCTGAGGTCAGGAGTTTGAGACCAACCTGGCAAACATGGTGAAACCCTGTCTCTATAAAAAATACAAAAAAAAATAGCCAGTCTTGGTGGTGGGTGCCTGTAATCCCAGGTACTGAGGAGGCTGAGACAAGAGAACTGCTAGAACCCAGGAGGCAGAGGTTGCAGTAAGCCGACATTGTACCATTGCACTCTAGCCTGGGCAACAATAGGGAAAGGGGCACCACTGTCAGCATTGCCCCACATTGGGCATCATGTCAGGGTCACCACCTGCCAGGGTCTGTCCCACAGACCCCAGCTGCATGACAGATAAATGCACCCAGACACAAATTTTCAGTGAAGGAATGAGCTAAGGGGTTGTGAGCCACTCACGGAGAGAGATTACAGCTACACGACCCTGACTAGTTTGCCCTCTCACCATTTATTCAGTACAGGTTTAATAATAGAGGCTTTAAGTTAACACCCTTGTAGACAAAGATTAAAATCCAGGTTCCAATGCCCACAGCAAACACCATTAGTAGGTAATTTCCCTGGTTGACCTCCCCCCGAGAGGACCATCTGGCTTACAGTTTAGTTTAAGACCACATGAGTAAACAAGCTAGCTAGGTAAATTACTCACATTTCTTTGCATTTGTGCCCTAATCTCTCTGGCTCCTGCAAAGAGACTGGCTGCCATCAGCCAAGAGCTATAGAAAAAAACCCTTAGACCTTCCAAAAGGGTTTGAGACTGTATTCTATAGCTTTCTCTACTACTTTTCCCTTAATATATTTGCCAACACCCTGAGTAAATTCTCACAAAACTGTCTTAAAACAAACAAACAAAAACCAAGAAACAAAATGAAAACCTTCCCACCCTGACACACACACATTCTTTACCATCCTTATCAGGGTCAGATCTAGGGAATGACATCAATAAATTATTCTGGAGATAAGGAATAACCAGAACAATTAAGCAACTTCTGTCTTCCAAACCTTGGAATTATCCCCGATTCCTTTCTTTCTCTTGTGACTCACACACAATTTACAAACAATGCTATTAGCTCTGCCTTCAAAATATACCCAGAAACTGACCTCCACCCTCACAGTTACAATTCTAACCTAGGCCAAAATCACCTCTCCCTGTGATTGTTAAAATCACCTCTTGACTGGTCTCCCAGCATCAACCCTTGTTCCCTACAGTTCACTGGCAGCAAAAAAGCTAGAGGGATCCTGTTGGAACATAGGTCAGACTGTATCAGTCCTCTACTCAAAACCTACCTCCATATTTGCAGTTGACACAGGGTAACATCCAAAGTCGTCCATGACTTTATGTCTCTGACGTCACCTTTACTACTTCCCACTGCCACCTTCACATTATTCCCCCCTCACAGTGCCCTGGGCACACCAGTGCTTTACTGTCTCTCTAGCATAGCTGGCATACCCTTGCCTTAAGACACTGCATGTTCTCTTTCCCTGAAATGCTCCACCTCCAGACACCCTTATGACTCATCTACTTCAGATCTTTGCTAAAATGTCACATTCCTGGTAAGGACTTCCCCAAATCAAAAGCCATCCCTCTCCCCTATTCTGACACTCCCTCTCCCCCTTGCCTTGCAGTACTCTTTATAGTTGTAAGGGTTATTGCCGAGTTTAAAATGAGGAAACTGAGGCCAGTATACGAAAATTAAATGCCAATTTTTTCAGCTCCTGGGCAAGGTTCTCTGGTCCGGGGAAAGAGGGCCAGAGAAGTCGTGCTGACTTCCTGGGGCATAGGGTTTTTATGGCTATGAGGAACCAGCAACAGCTGGGTGCCCTAACTGGCTCCAGGAAAGTGGGATTGGGATGGGGCGGGCCGCCATTGGTTGGCGGGTTGGCGGGCGGGTTTTCCAGTGTGAGAGCCGGCCAGGGTTACATCGGCTGGAACCTTCCAGGGAAGCCATGTGGCAGAGCTAGGTGCTGAGTGCAGAGCCTGGTGCTGGGTGCAGAGTCAGGTGCTGAGTGCAGAGGTGGATGTGTCTGGCCTCTCGGCAAGGCAACCGGCCTTACAATAATACTCATTGCTATTTGTTGTATTAAATATTTTACAACCATCCAATGAGGGCAGGGCTTTTTGTTTGTTTTGTATATTCCCTGTACCTGAAATGGTGCCTGCCACATATTCAGTGCTCTATTAATATTTGTTCAATGAATAAGTGAATGAATAAGATATACAAAGTTCTTGGTACAGAAGGGTTGAAACTGAAGACTTAATTCACTTTGCTGTGACTTCTTCTAGTGATTGTAGAATTGATTTTTAATCCACATATTTCAAATTCTTTCTTCCGTCTAAGGTTACCTTATCCCTTAAAATTTTAATAAAATAGCTAGAACTTTCTCCTGTTTACAAGATTCCCAGAGAAAGGAAGGGCTGGTCGTTTCTTCATTTCTTGCCTCGAATTTGTGCTCTTCCTGTGGATTTTTTTTTTTTTTTGAGACAAGAGTCTTGCTCTGTCTTCTGGGCTGGAGTGCAGTGCCATGATCTTGGCTCACTGCAACCTCTGCCTCCGAGGTTCAAGCAATTCTCCTGCCTCAGCCTTGTAAGTAGCTGGGATTACAGGTGCCTGCCATCATGCCCAGCTAATTTTTTTGTATTTTTAGTAGTGACAGGGTTTCATCACATTAGCCGGGCTGGTTTTGAACTCCTGACCTCAAGTGATCTGCTCGCCTCAGCCTCTCAAAGTGCTGGTTTATAGGTGTGAGCCACCGCGCCCAACCTTCCCATGAATTTTTAATCCCAACTGGTCATATAGCCTCCATGTTTGCCATCTTTTCTCTGGCCTCTTCCTCTCAGGCAGAGACATTCCTCCCCAACTTTCCCAACCCAATTGATAGATGCAGTAACAAGAGTAGACTTCATTATAGGTTGGAGGATAATATAGCACAGAGATTTTAGTACTTTTTCATGTGCTGGCCCTCATAGAAAATGATGATACTTGTACTGCCTAATGAAGTAAACTAACTGATCTCTATGGGGCTTGGTATAAAATTTCATTGTGTTTCCCTTATATTACAGAGTTGTTAAAAATTAAAATTCAAAGTATTGAGAAAAATATTAAACTTTGAGTTCACATAGAATGTCCTTACAAAACATTTAAAAATTCTTGTTGAGTATCTTTTGCTTGCTTCAGTGAACAGATTCTTAATATGTTTAATTGAGATATAACTCATGTACCACAAAATTCACACCTTTTAAGTGGTTTAATTTCAGAACACTTTATCACTCCAAATAGAAACCCTGTGTCCATTCACAGTCATTCTCCATTCCCCTCTTTCCCCAGCTCCTGGCAGTTACTACTGTACTTTTTATCTCTATGGTTTATCTATTCTGGGTATTTCATAGAAATGGAATCAAACAATATGTAGACTTCTGTGTCTGGCTTCTTTCTGGGTGCATTTTTATGTTGTGAACTGAACGCGAGCCCGGGAATCTCGTCCAGCGAGGGGGTCCCAAACCTGGAAGAGGGCGTGCACGGAAAAGAAAGGAGACAGAGAGAGGAGGGGTCTGGAGGACTGGATGACCTATGCCCATACAGCGATTTTATTTGTGCAGTAGGTTTCCTTATATACTTTTTTCTTTAACATCATTACCTCAATGTAGATCATTACTCAAACAGTAAAAGGAACAGAAAATTCCTTGGGGGATGATTCTGAGGAACTGTCAAAGGGGAACAAATACTACTATAAAGGATCAAGGGGGAAATACGTAATGCTGATTATCGATATTGTCAGAACAATAAGTAACTTGTATAACAATCTTTAATTAACTAGAAGTCACAAGCTCAGCAGTAAACCGTGCATCTGGGAGAGACAAGAACCACAGGGGAGGTCGCTAGGCTGAAACAATGCCTGGTAAACAAAGTCTTAGATCCGGAGCCAGAAAGGGGAACACAATACCCAATTAACTCACTTCAGCATTCACCTGGCCATTGTCTCATCCGCCAAGAAGGCAGAGGATAGTGTCCTGCTTAATCATTCTCAATTTCCTCTTTCATTCTCTTCTTAATTTCCTCTCACTCATAGCTCGACAGCCTCCAGCCAGGGAAAATGTGTAAGGAGTCAATCTCACCTAATGGTGGAGGCCAAGTTGTTAGCCTCTGGCAGGGGCGACTCCCACATTTTTATATGAGGTTTTATGCTTAAAATGCTACTTATAATTTTTGATACTGTATAATGATTCATTCAAATTCTTGATTATTATCAATGGAAAATTATGTTCAGTCAAATATGTAACAAGAACTAATAAATGACATTTACAACCATACCAGATTTTACAATAATTGACATTATTTTTAAAGATGCTAATAGTCCTTTTTTTATTAGTTGAACCACATAAAGCTCTCATTTTTATGTCAAAACTGGTTGAATATTGGCAGTCACATATGATTCCAATTAATATTTTACTCAATAATGTAATATTGGAATTCCTTGTGATACAGTGATTGGATTTTGAATCCAGTTCATTTTTTATGCCAAGTTTTAATTAGCAGAACATATTATGAAAATAAAGAAAATAAAGGGTAAAGATATGTGAAAATTAAGATAGCTGCAAGGGACCTGGGGTGTCTGGAGATGTGCTGGCCTAGTCTCCTTGCCAACCACAACAAACATTCTCTCGGCCACTTGCAGTGCTCTTCAAGAGCCTGGAACACAGGCTTCTTCATCAGATCCATGAGTTTCTCATCCATGATGGGCTCCAGACACCTCAGGTCCCATGCAGATGTCACAGAGGCCAATATTGTTATCTTGTAGTGTACCTGAAGAGCTCTGATTTGGAGGAATACAGCACCACAGAAAGAGAAAACAGCTTAAGAGTGAAACTTTTTGTAATCCCAGCACTTTGGGTGGCCGAGGTGGGTGGATCACGAGGTCAAGAGATCGAGACCATCCTGGTCAACACGGTGAAACCCCGTCTCTACTAAAAATACAAAGAATTAGCTGGGCATGGTGGCACGTGCCTGTAATCCCAGCTACTCAGGAGGCTGAGGCAGGAGAATTGCCTGAACCCAGGAGGCAGAGGTTGCAGTGAGCCGAGATCATGTCATTGCACTCCAGCCTGGGTAACAAGAGCGAAACTCCATCTCAAAAAGAAAAAAAAAAAAGTGAAACTTTTAAGATATTACTTTCTGAAAGTCACTCAGCCATTGGTCTTCTACCACATTTGGTGCAAGATTACATATCATTCCTTAGAAGCTGGATTCCATCTTATCTCTAGGTAGAACTATCTCCCACTTTCATCCTTTCACCTCTCAAGGTTTTCAAACTCCTGCCTTCTCTGGTCAGTAGGGGAAATACACATTATCCAGAAAAATGTATACTTCTTCTTTGCAACTATGTCTACTCAAATAAAAGCTCTGGTACCTATCTTTGTCTAAATAATAAACTAATTAATTCTCTCCTAGACTAAAGGGCCATCATTTCATATAAGGAATAGTGCTACTGTCCTGTTACCCATTATCTTGATATTACAAACAGAATCAAGAAATCGTTGATGGAATTATCTAGAAGTCTGGGGCCAGCCTGGATCTCTGCTAATCTGAAGTTTCCCTTTCTGATACCTTGTGTAATCATTACGTATCAAGGGTTTTTACAAGGTTAAAAGCCAATCTGTTCTCCTGTGGACAAAAGGGGACTCACCCGATATAAAGGGAAGGAAATGTATTTTCTCTTAAACACACACACACAAACACACACACACACACGTAAAGTTAAGATTTATGTTTACAACTAGTAATAATAATGTAGATATTCTTGTTGTTTCTAGAAATAGAGAATTTCTACTGCCAACAGGGCATGGTTTTAGTCATAGCATGGTTTTACCCTATCCCCAAAAAATCATTTACTATGCATTTCCCTAATTTATTGAAAGCTGTGCTGCTTAGCCCACAGTATAGAGCTGCATTAAAAATGTGTGTTCTCACCTGGGCAGGGTAGCACATGCCTGTAATCCCAGCACTTTGGGAGGCCGAGGTGGGCGGATCACCTGAGGTGGGGAGTTCAAGACCAGCCTGATCAACATGGAGAAGCCCCATCTCTGCTAAAAATACAAAAAATTAGCTGGGCATGGTGGTGCATGCCTGTAATCCCAGCTACTCCGGAGGCTGAGGCAGGAGAATGCTTGAATCCAGGGGCCAGAGTTTGCGGTGAGCCGATATCGCGCCATTGCATTCCAACCTGGACAACAAGAGCGAAACTCCATCTCAAAAAAAAAAAAAAAAAAAAAAAAGAATGTGTGTTCTCCATGGACACAGGGGAGGGGAACATCACACATTGAGCCCTGTCAGGTGATGGGGCTACGGGAGGTATAGCATTAGGAGAAATACCTAATGTAGATGATGGGCTGATGGGTGTAGCAAGCCACCATGTCCCGTGTATACCTATGTAACAAACCTGCACGTTCTGCACATATGCTACAGAACTTAAAATATAATAATAATAATAAAGAATGTGTGTTCTCAAGCCAGCTCTTTCACCTGCCATCTTGCCATCTTGGATAAGTTGCTCCACCTCTTTGTGCCTCAGATTTCTCATCTCTAAATGAGGAATGACCTCATAGGGATGATAACAGGAATACATGAAGTCATAGCTATAAACTGCTTGGTACAGTGTCTAACAAATGGTTTACTAGCGCTCAACAAATATTAAGGAAAGAAAAAAAAGAGACAGAAACTCCTGTGATTCTGTTATTAAAATCAGGGCTCATCTATAAAGGACAAGTTTAATTGCCTGCAGCATTGATCTTGTCTTCTTTTTTTTTGGCCAAAAGTTAGTCAGAAAACTGATCATGGGAAATGTCCTAATCTGTGCTTGAGTCATAATAAGTACAAAGAAAAAGCAATGGTTGATTATGAATCAAAAGAAATCAGCCTGTGTGCCGCTTTAGGAAACGTGAAATATTTTGAGGTAAACAAAATTAAACCATGTGGCTTTACATGTTACATGTTAAAGCAGTAGCCAGAAGTAATGAGTACGTCTCTCTTTCACATATAACTGGGTAGCAAATATAATAGGTTGTAGGAATAATCCTGTTTGCTGTTTTAGAAAAATGTTTTCTGATAATTCTTTGTCTTTGCTGCCATACTAACCCTTTAGTATGTTTAAGAAAGGGAAAAATAGAAGTTAGTGAATTGATAATTATCATTTATTAAGCACTTACTACATGTTTTACACAGTGATAAGCGCTTCAGCTACCTGACTTCATATAGTGTTAATAACACAGAGAAATATATTATTAGATCAGTTTTACCTATAGCGCTTAGTACTGTTACCCAAGATCATACATCCAAAAATTTGCAGAGCTAAGATTTAAAACCTAGGTCAAACCTAGGCCCTTCACTACTGTGCCATATATTTCCCACAGACAATTATGAAGTATTGAGAGTTAGTACTGTTGACAGACCAAATAATTTTCTAGCTAGAAAAGATGAAGTGCCCTCACTTCTATGTCATATAGTTAAAATATTAGTTTTTAAAAAACTTTCTGAGAAGTACAAAAAAGAATATATATCTGAAATTAAAAGAAAATAAATACATTTTAAATTAAAAATGACTGTAGATTTAAAGTAGCTAATGTCTTAAGAATCGTATTTTATCTTTTTCCAAAATAGGAATCACTGAGAAAAGTTGTATATTATAGAAACATTGTAAAAAGACAACACTAAACATAACAAACTCTAATAAATTGACAGAAACTCACCTTAATAGTGATTATTCCAATGACCGTCATGGCATTTATGAGTATTGATTTGAAAAAATTTCATTAGAAATATTGAAATTATAAAAATAATACAGACACAAATTTCATTCAAATGACAGACATGAATAAAAAGATAGTAATCTCCTCTCACTGTCCTTCCCTGAGTAAACAATTCTGAAGTGTACCTTCACGTGTTTTTGTATTTATATTAAAATATATAAATATATAAAGAATATGTATAAGGCTAAGTTGTATTACAAAATGTTTTCCATTTCTACTCCTATGCTTTTTAGATTTAAATATAATATAGATTTTCTTTTAAGACAATAGTTCAAATCCTAGCAGTGCTTCTCAGCCCTTGTGCACATTAGAATTTCTAGAGGACCTTGAAAAAAAGACATTGCCAGAGCGCCACCCCCAGAGATTCTGGTTTAATTGGCCTGGTTGGGGCCGTGTCATCAAGCTCCCCAGTTCACTCTGATGTGTAGCTAGTTAGAACCACTGATTTAAGCAATCCAAACAGGCTGCAAATGCCAGCTACATGCCTGAATTGTCCTGGTATGTGCCTTCCCAGGAAGGCCCTCTGCTGAAGTAACACCAGTGCTTGATTGGAGGAGCTCAGGAGGGCCCAGTTACCTTTTTAAGTCTCCTCTATAAGGTCAACTCTCAGGAAATGTGTTTCATCTTAGAGCATGTTAGAGACAGTCATATGATTGCAAAAAGTGCTACTAGGGCCAGGAATTTCAGAGGCCACGTAAATAACAGTGTGTTCTAGGCTGGGTTAGTTCTGGCAGCTGAGTTTGACTAAGCTGTAGAGATTTGTCCTTACCTGCAGATGGAGGCTACCCTAATGGAGCATCACAGGAAGCCACACCCAGAACTTGTTTCTCCTCATCTGGCAGAGGCACCATCTCAGTGGGTGCAGGAACTTGTTTGGCTTCTCTTGGTCTGAGAGAATTTTCAAGCCGACCAACCAGCTCCCTGTGTCTGTACTGGTGAGCTCTTCACTAATAGTCAAACATTTGCATGATCATTTAGTTTTCTTCACTCTCTGCACATTTGATTTGAGAGAATGGAAGCTAAGAGGCACAATATGGGAGAGTTGTGGAAGGTTTTGCCCCCCTTTTTATATTTGTTTCAATGGGATAAAACAGGCAGCCAGGATTGTTAGGTTTTGTTCTGAGTTACTGGTTCAGCCTTCTCTAAATGGCTTTTCCCCTTTCCAAATTAGTTAGACATTTTGAGAAACCTGACAGGTTGCTGGAATTTATTTAGGAGTTAAAATTAAAAAAAGTTGTGAGTTTTAAGCAAACGGACCTTGGCAGGTGTATGGACAAAGCCATATTATCCTGAATAAGGGAACGGAAGGGCAAGGAGTGAGAAAAACGACCAAATCAGAATTGTAATCATTCTGATTACAGAATGCAGTGGCGCGACATTTTTAGATTTGATCTCTTTTACCCTCCAAAAAATAATTGCACAGTGTTCCACGTTTAGCGAAAGCAGTGAATTGTTAGAATTGCAGCAAAACAAAGAACCAAACCGTCAACCGCGGGCAACCCATACTTGGAAGGTGAAAGTTAGAGGTGAGACTGTAAGGACTCTGGGTCACTGGGGCATCTGCGCTGGGCAGAAGGGCAGCTCCGTCAAACAGCTGGAGCTGGGAGCCGGGCAGCGGCCAGGCCCCGCCCCTGTGCGTCACGGAGGGCGGGACAGCGGGCGCTCGGCGGTGAGCGGAAGCCCGGGCTGCTCTGGAGCCCGGCGGAGACTGGAGGCGGAGAGCAGGGAGTAATAGGTCACTGGCTCGGCGGCATAGGAGTTTGGGAGATGTCCGAGAGGTGATTTTTTCCCCCCCTCCAAGCCAGATGGCTGGCGTGGAAGCACAACCAGCTTTCACTCTTCGGATTTGTGCTTGGCTCTTTTCTTGCACTTCGAGACTCGTGACCATCATGCTGTGATGTGTGCGGAGGGAGGAATTGGTAAGAGTGAGACGGCGAATCCCTTTGACTGTCCCAGCCTTCTGCTTCACCCGCTTTTCCTCTTTCTGTTTCTGTCCTGTTTCTCCCCGCTACTGCCCCAGTCGTGTTTGGATTTGATGACATGGCTCAAAACTATAGTTTTGGGCTGCTACTGAACTTAAAAAAAAAATTCAATCATTTGATGTTAAAGGGGAATTTTAAAATCTGTTTTAAATGCTGGATTTTGTAAAATGGTACACTGTGCACAAGCGGGCACGTACGGGCATGCACACATACACAGACACACACACACACACTCCTTTGTCATCCCGTTGTGCAATCAGCAGTTTAAAGAAATTTGGGCTATCTGCCTCAAAGGTGATGAAAAGAGAAAGTGTTGAAGATTTAGTCCAGCAGATTGATTCCTCAGGAGAAAGGTGTTTGTATTGGAGCTTGCTCAGAAATATTTTTCAAAGGAGTGCTTCAAAGAAGCTCCCATACTTCCCTCAAAACACTAACTTTAACCTCCTAGTTATTTGGGGCACCCTTTATTTTACATTATAAAACACGTACTTTTAATTTACTACATACAGCAGAGAGACATCAGTTGTTTAGGGAATGGTTGGTTATTTTGGTGTCCGGGACCCAAAATAACCAACCTTTAGAAAGAATATGTTTTAACTGCTCTTATCATGCTAGCTCAGGTATTTAAAATGTGATATAATAAGACCAAAGTTTCTTCTTGCGTTTTTTTCAAGCTAGTTCTAAGCAAGGGGAAAAAACAAGTCAGTATGGACAGAGCAAGCCTCTAACTCAAAATCAACCTTGAAAAATCCATCAGCAAGGATAAGGGCTCCTCACCCGCCAATATTTACTTGTATCCGCCTTTAAATCAGCTAGGTCACATTTCTGTGAAGAATAATAGCATCATCAAAAACCATTGTTGACTTTTGAAGAGCAAAATCCATAGCAATGGAGTACTTCATTCAGTGCCGCAGCAAAAGCCTCTCACTCCAATCTACCTCAAAAAGTAATAACTGCTTCTTCTAGACTGTTTTATATTCTCGTTACAAATACGTATCTTATACCTACATTGAGATAGTTTATTTTTATTAAAATGAGATGATTTTATACATTCGGAAAAATAACTTAGAAACATTTTAAGGTTTGTGGGAGTTTAAAAAATAACACTGCAACTGCTAATTTAACATTCATTAAATTGGATGAAAAAGATGGAGAATATAAGTGCTCTAAACCAAGATGTGGGAGTTTTTACCCTGGCTTGGCAAAACCTGAATACTTTTCATACTTAGTGATTAAATAGAACTGAATAGGGTACCATTTATTTTGCTATTGTCAGTAAAATGAAGGAAAATGCTAAAAAATGATTATAATTTATAATAGAACAGAGATGACTCACTTGTCAGACAAATATACTTTCTAGAATTTATTTTTTTAATTAAGGGTTAAAAAATGTACGCATGTTCAAGCCTTCAATTACATGTTTACTTTATTGTCTCATATAGTTGGAAGTAGTTCTTCTAATGAAGGAAGATCAAAGAAAATGCTACAAGTAGGATTGTTTGAGAATTCTCACAGCACAATGCATTGATAAATATAAATTTAATAGTGCTTGAAATAAAGGATAATTGATTTATCAACTCTAGGAACAAATACATGTGTGCTGGATGCTATCACTATTCCTGGTCAGTTATTCCTTCCCTATTTTCTTAGATAAATTTATTTCATTTCAGAAATCATTTTAGCCATAGAAACAATACTTTTTTTTTTTTTTTGCTTTGCTGAATAAGGACTAATAGTGATGCTAGTTTTGTAAAAGAGTGGTGGCCTTAACGGAATCGTTTTTTATGCTGCTCAATAAAAGATATATCAATACAACTATCTGAGGCAATTACATGATCATATGTATTAAAATCTGTGAATTGTGTGCCAGGCACACTGGCTCATACTTGTAATCTCAGAACTTTGAGAGGCCGAAGCAAAAAGATCCCTTTAGCTCAGGGGTTCAGTACCTTCCTGGTCCCGTTTTGCTCTGGTCTCTACAAAGAAAACAAAAAACCTGTGAATTTTCATAGCCTTTGATTATGTGATCTTGGGTCTAAAAATATAGCCTAAGAAAATAATGTAAATTGCATATGAAGATGTATGTATATATTTATTACCATCTTATCTGTAATATGAAAAATGACATCAAAGCCCAAGTAACAAAATATTTAAATCAATTAGTGCAGTTTGTATATCTATACTGATAAAACTCAGTTACAAAAGTTTTTTTTTTAATTGAATGACTTGGAAATATACTTGCAATGTACTCAATAAAAAAGCAAAATGTAATGTATTATGTGTAAAACATAATTTTGAAATAAATGCATAAAATTCATTTAATCAAAAATATTTATTAAGCTGTTACTCTAAGACATTATCCTAAATTAGTTAGGATTGAACAAGATTAATGCAATTTCTGTTTGCATACAAGTTTCTTTTATATCAATGGGTATATCCATTCATATATTCTTCCCACCCCCCAAAAAATGTATTCCTAGGTGGTAGAGTTACAGCTTGATTTTCTTTTTTATATTTTTCCTAATATTCCAAAATCTTTGAAAGCAACTATTATGTTTATAACAAAATACCACTTTCAAAAATATCACCAAGAAATACGATAAACAAACAAACAAAAAAGACAAATGCTAAGCTCTGTATTTTACATACTCCCTTTCAAAAGATATTATCACACACTGGACTCTGTGGTTGGGGGGACTAGGGGAAAGACAGCGGGGTTGGGGAGTTGGGGAGTGATAACAGGGGGAGAAATGCCAGGTATAGGTGATGGGAAGGAAGGCAGCAAACCACATTGCCATGTATGTACCTGTGCAACAATCTTGCATGTTCTTCACATGTACCCCGAACCTAAAATGCAATAAAATATATTTTTTAAAAAAGATATTATCAAAAGCAGTGAGAGATTGCTATGGTCTAAATGTTTGTTCCCTCTCTTTCTGAGTTCCTATGTTGATTCCTAGTCCCCAGTGTGATGGTAGTAGGAGGTGCAGCCTTTGGAAGGTGATTAGATTATGAGAAAGGATTCCTTATCAATGGAATTAGTGCCTTCAAAAAAGAGGCCACAAAGAGCTGCCTTTTCCCCTTCCACCATGGGAGGATACAGTGAGAAGGTGTCACCTATGAATCAGAAAATGAGCTCTCACCAGACACCATATCTGCACCTTGATGTTGGGCTTCCCAGCCTCTAGAACTTTAGGAAATAATGTTCTGTTGTTTACAAATCACCTAGTTTATGGTAATTTGTTATAGCAGCCCAAATGGACTAAGGCAGAGAGAGTTGAATACTGCTATATATATGATCCCCAATGAGAAATAGATGTAAATAGGCAATTCACAAAAGACAAAAAACTTTAATTGTCCAAGGTTGGGGTAGGGGAGATGTTAACCTCCCAATAATCAAAGTGTCCCAGCATAGCAATAAATCACCATATTTTCACATGTCACATTAACAAATGTGGACAACAAATCAAAATGTATCATTTTGTTGGGAAGGCTATTCAGTAATATGGGAAAATGTTCATGATATGGAAAAATGTTTATGATATAAGAAGTGGATAAAAACAGGTTACAAAAATAGATGCTGGAGAGGATGTGGAGAAATAGGAACACTTTTACACTGTTGATGGGCGTGTAAACTAGTTCAACCATTGTGGAAGACAGTGTGACGACTCCTCAAGGACCTAGACATAGAAATTCAATTTGACCCAGCAATCCCATTACTGGGTATATACCCAAAGGATTATAAATCATTCTATTACAAAGACACATGCACACGGATGTTTACAATAGCAAAGACCTGGAACCAACCCAAATGCCCATCGATGATAGACTGGACAAGGAAATTGTGGCACATATACACCATGATATAGTATGCAGCCTTAAAAAATGATGAGTTTGTGTCCTTTGTAGGGACGTGGATGAACCTGGAAACCATCATTCTCAGTAAACTGACACAAGAACAGAAAATCAAACACCACATGTCTTCACTCAGGCGGGTTTTGAACAATGAAAACACATGGACACAGGGAGGGGAGGATCACACACTGAGGTCTTTTGAGGGGGAATAGGGTAGGGACATCGAGGGGGTAGGGAGGTTGGGAAAGGATAGCATGGGGGGAAATGCCAGCTATAAGTGACGGGGCAGGGGGTGGAGGCAGCAAACCACATTGCTATGTATGTACCTATGCAACAATCCTGCATGTTCTGCACAGGTACCCTAGAACCTAAAGTGCATAAAACTGTGTGTGTGTGTGTGTGTGTGTGTGTGTGTGTGAATTCTTTTTTCAGTAAGCCCTACTTTTTCCAAAGAATTATTTGAGGTTATCCTTTAAAAAATAAAAATAAAAATAAATAAACACATTTTCCATCCTTCTTACCTGTAATCATATTACCTTTTCTAAAATCTATAAATCTCTTCTGTTAGGTTTCTCAACATTTCCCAAGGCTCACTTATAGTACTTTCTTTTCTGGGAAGCATCTTCTCCCTTTCTATCCTCTGACCTCATATCATGCTTTCTCGTAGGACTTTCTGTTTCCCTAAATTCATTTACTGCATGATTATCTTAATTTTATCTTTTTAATTGAATTGAATACTTGACCTGTTCTGGGACTCATTTATTCAATCCCAAAGTACCTAGCACTGTACCTAGAACAAGGTAAAATAAATGTACCTTAGAAAGTAAACTCCTAGAAGGCAGATGATAATTTTGTCTGTTTTGTTCCCTGGTTCATTTCCAGTATCTGTAAGAATGCCTGGCATACAGTAGGAGTGCAAAAAACATTGGTGGAAAGATTAAAATTATTGAGCACCTTCAGTGTGTTAAGCACAGTCCATTATTTAATAAATCTCTTCACCAAATTGTGTGAGGTAGTGATATTATTTCCATTTTACAGATTTGGAAACTGACGCTCAGAAAGGCTAAAAGCTTGTGGTAAATAGCCAGCTGTCATTCTGTTTGTCAAACTTGTGTTCATTCTGCTAATTGCAGATATGCTATTTGTTGCTGTTTTGAAAATAGCTAATTATATTACCAGTACTTATTCAAAATAAATGTAGTGTGAAGGATGGTACCATTGAGTAAATTATTGGGATGGAGTATTTATCATGAATGTACTTTATAATTCCAATGAGGATCAACTTGTTTTTAATACCATTTATAGTTTTGATCTGCCTCTTATTTGTGTTTATATACCATATTTGGTAATACTTATAGGCCTCAGGTACAGTTTAACCATATATGTTGAGACAGTGTAAGTAACTGACGTGTATTCAATCCATTATCATGTGCTGAAGTAATTTTTAACCACTGTGAAATGATACTTCTCTATATAAGAATCATAATATATTAATATTATAATTCATCCAGTAGCTTCCAAAAGAAAGTCTTTACATTTTAGAAATTAAATTTCTCATCTGTCAAATGAGACCAAATTTTCCTTTTTATTGTTGAAACAAAATAACTGATGTTAATACCTATCAGTCTTCATCACATATCCACTAATATGCTATATTCTTTAAAGAAAATAACACAATATAACTCAAAATTTTAGTCTCTAATGTGCTTATTTGCCTCATATGTATAGCTTGAGCTAATAATCTGTGAGAGACCTTTAGAAAACCTTTGATGTAGTCTATTGATAAAACCTTTTGATCTTAACGGTTTTTTTCAGGGCTAAATTCTTTCCATTTCAGCTACAAATAATTCTACTTCCCTATTCATTATTCTTTTTATCTCTTACCTTTTCTCTTTCTTTTAAGTGTATTATTTTCCTTTGCTTTTTAAAAACCTCTGTGGTTATTCATACAGAAAATAATTGCTTTGGTTTTTGTATATAAGAACAGTAGTTTAATTATTTAAATAATAATATGTGCATCATTGGTATGGGAAAGATTAGCTGCATAAAAATAATATTTAATGATAATGACTTTATGGGGAAAATACACAGTCCCTGACTTATGATGGTTCAACTTATGATTTTTCCGCTTTATGATGATGCAAAAGAGATACACATTTAGTAGAAATCATACTTCATGTTCCCATACAATCATTCTTTCGCTTCCAGTATGGTATTCAATAAAGAACATGAGATATTTAACACTTGATTGTAGGCTTTGTGTTAGATGACTTTGTCCAACTGTATGCTAATATAAGGGTTCTGAGTGCATTTAAAGTCAGCTCGGCTAAGCTGTGATGTTGGTAGGTTAATGTATATTAAACTACTTATGATATTTCCAATTTACTTTGGGTTTATGGATGAGCATCTGCATTCATTAATTAAAAATAAGTCTTTCCAGAATAGATTTGAGCTGTCATAGGGTCTATGGTTTTCAAAGTGTGGCCTCCAGAGTAGGAAAATCGGTATCACTTAATCTTATTAAAATGCACGTTCTCAGGCCACTGCAGAGCTACTGAGTCAAAGAAACTGGTGTCATTGTGTGTTTGGGTTGGGGAGGGGGCAGCAGGGAGGGCAGAATTTGTGTTTTAATGAGCTCTCTATGTGATTCCGATCTGTGTTGAAGCTGGAGAACACAGGCTTGGGGGAAGATCCTCGGGTGAGCAGGCCATATTCACTGGGCTTTGACAGGTAGGTCCCTGACTTAAAAGTTTCCAGGAGAGGATTTCATTTACTTTCCTGTATGCTGTTTCAGATGCCTCTGTGTTATTACTTAGCTGACTACAAAAGCCAATAATTAATATATGAAACTCAAAAGATAGTCAAAAACACAATGTTCAATATTAAAGGTTTGTGTTGGATAGCTTTTATGTTATTATTTGCTTCTTGGCAACAGATTCCCTTTAAAAAACAGGATTAAACTAGACATTAGTGCAAGTGTTTCATAAGGGAAAATGTAAGACTTTTTTACCCCAGTTCTTTGATCATGAATATATTTGAGGATGATGATTAGAAGAAGCAAATTGATTCTTATGACTCTCAGTAGAGAGTTTACGTAGAGGGAATCAAGTTTTCTTAGTGATGCTATTGTAGTGGTAAAGAATGATACAGATACCTACTGTCATCATCAAAGTTGTAATTAATTAATTCTGTAAAATTAAAACCCAAGCATAAAGGTATTGTCATAGTGTATCTGTAAACAACATAGGCTGTATTCTTTTAATATACTTTGGATCTAATCAGGTTAGATTAAGCACCTCATTTATTGCTGGAAATTCTATATCCCCACTCTCTTTATCTGAATGGGCCCATGTAATGTTGAATATGTCATTTTGGAATATTGTAGATTTGTCATGTTATGAAGATATTAGAAATAAGCAGAAAGGATTTTGAAATAGGTTCTTAATTAGTAATTGAAAATTTTCTTACCTATGAACTTTTATTTTCTCACTGACTTTAATTTTCTGACGAGCAATCAAGGTGATATTTGAAAAGTATAACTGACTTATTTTTGATATTTTTATATTACTTTCACATCAAAAACTCTTTTCGCCCTATATAAAAGTATAGGTATAAAAATGTTTTATTGCAACAATTATCTGAGGTTTCTTTTGCAGACTACCATTTAAATTCCATTTTCACAACTAATATTCAGAAAGAAGTATCCCAAAATTATATCAGCATTTAAGTATGCTATTTATTATAATTTATCCAGACACTTATAAAATAAATTTTAATAATTATCTTTTGGTAAAAACAAAAAACAAAACCCAGAACCGAATGCTTTAATTAATTAGCTTTGCAACATTTATAATTACATGTAGTGCTTCTTTGCAGGAACACACATATTTGTCTTTACCAAGAAGCTCATATACTAAATTATGTTTATCTTATATGTCAAGAAGCTTATATACTCAGTTGAACCTAATTTCTGGTTTAATACTGAGTGTGGCATTATTAGTGTATACACGTGACTCACGGCCTTGTGTGTGAACAGTCATTTTCAGTGTCGAGGCACCATGCTTACCTTGCATTTTATGAAGTTATGCCTTAAAAAAAAGGAAAGAAAAAAAGACTTAAAGGAATGCATCTCTTTCCCACATCTTAAATGTAAAAGCAAATACATTAAGTTCAGTGTATAGGCTTCATGGTTATGTGAAGTTTAATCAAAATTAAACTTTTTGATTAAAATGAAGATCTGTTTTCTGACTCCAAAATAAGTGTATGTGTTCATGGTACAAAGTATAAAACACTGAAAAAATTAAAATCTGCTATTAATAGACTATCTCAAAATTACCAGTGTTAATGTTTTTAAAAATATTTTATTCCAAATTCTTTCATGTTTATATATTGTATATATTCATAGTTGAGATTATACTTGTATACAGGTCTAAATCATGATTTGAAACTTTATAAACTTTAAGCATTTTATCAGTTATTAAAAATTATTTTAAACATTTTTAACAGCTATCTCATTATTTCCATTAGAAATAGATATAACACAATTAGATATAATGCAGTTAACAATTTCTCTATTTTTGAACATTTATGTAGTGACTTTCTAATGCTGAGTTGAGTATATTTCTACTGAGAACCAGAGAGGACATTTTTAGGGCATGTTGTCCTATGGGTCTAGAGAAGTAAGAGCAGATTCGAGTCCCCCAAAACTATATGAATTTATGCCTTCACTGAGCATTATGAATAAAGAAACCCTTTGCTACATATTACATTCGGAGTCAAAAAATGCTAATTCTGTCTTAAATTCTTTTTTTAGGTTACTACTAAAGTTGAAAAATTTTTTTCCTATTTATTTATAGTATGTGGCTTCTGTGTTTGTTCAGATTTTTTCTAACCATGTTATTCATGAAATATTTAAACCAGAAATGAATAATTTTTAATATTGATCTTGTAAGATATTAATTTTTTTTTTCAGACTGAGTTTCACTCTATTGCCCAGCCTGGAATGCATTGGTACAATCTCGGCTCACTGCAACCTCTGCCTCCTAGGTTCAAGTGATTCTAGTGCCTCGGCCTTCCAAGTAGCTGGGATTACAGGTGCCCGCCACCACCAATGGCTGATTTTTGTATTTTTAGTAGAGACAGGGTTTCACCACGTTGACCAGGCTAGTCTCAAACTTTTGACCTCACGTAATCCACCTGCCTCTGCCTCCCCAAAGTGCTGGGATTATAGGTGTGAGCCACTGCACCTAGCTTATAAGATATTAATTTTAAAAAAGTAGACCACTGTGGCCAGGCATGGTGGCTCATGCCTGTAATCCCATCACTTTGGGAGGCCAAGGCGGGTGGATCACCTGAGGTTGGGAGTTCGAGATCAGCCTGACCAACATAGAAAAATGCCCCGTCTCTATTAAAAATATAAAATTAGCCAGCAGTGGTGACCAATGCCTGTAATCTCAGCTATTCAAGAGGTTGAGGCAGGAGAATCAGTTGAACTCGGGAGGCCAACGTTGCAGTGAGCCAAGGATCACACCATTGTACTCCAGCCTGGGCAACAAGAGTGAAACTCTGTTTAAAAAAAAAAAAATAGACCATTGTGAGTAATAATAGAACTTGTTAAGGTGATACTGAAACAATGGGCAGATTCCACAGATTAGTTCAAATATGTTATGAAAATTTTAGGATAGGCACCTATCTGTAGAAATCTTAGTTTATTTTATAGTTGAATCATACTAGAATATAAAATTCTGGCAAACATAATATCATATTCAAATTGACTTAAATAATTGATGACATATTCATAAATAATGACATAGTTTAGGACTTAATAAAAGCCTAACTATGTATGCATGAATAGGAAAATGGTGGTGGAGCAAACAGCAGGATTATTTTATGTGAATCGCCGCTAACTTGCTGTACAATCTTGGGTAGGTCATTCTTTCCAAACCTGTGTTTTCTTCTGTGTAAAATATTTAGTTGGATATTAACTTTTTTATCAAGCTTTAACATTCTGAGTTTTTTGTTTAACTTGTTAAGCATCTTTAAAATGCTTTTCTTACTTAGAAGGAATGTTGGCATCAAGCAATTCATACATATTCTTATAAATTAAGAATAGCTACCATTTGTTGATCTATTATATGTCAGGTGCCTTACATACCTTCCCATTAACTCCTTACAACAACCCTGCAGAGTAGATGATATCATTGCCATTTTCATGATTGGAAAACTGAGGGTCATGGGAAGTCCCACTAGGGCTGAGCAGGAAAGCCAGAATTTGAACCCATGACTTTGAAATGTTCTTTCCACTGTGCCACTTACCTCTCCCTTGGACAAATGAGATGGCTTGTTTTAAGCCAGTTTCTCAACAGCAGCATTCTTAACATTTGTGGCTAGATAATTGTTTGTTGTGAAAGACTGTCCTGTGCATTGCTGCATATTTAACAGCATCTCTGGCTTCTTTTCACACCCCAAAATATCTCCAGATATTAGTAAATGACCTAGGGGGCTTGAAGGTGTGGTACAATTGGCCCCATTTGAGGACCACTGAGCTAATACAACTTAAGTCATCAGTAGTCTGAAGACAAACATAATTACTTTTTTCCAGCAAGATGAGATGGTTTTAGGCCATTTTAAGGGTCAAGATGGAATTAACCAAGTAGATCTTCAGCTGAGAAACCTACTCCTTCATGCAGTAATACTTATTATACATTGATTGTCCTTTATTCTCTCAAGATTTGTGCCATTTGAAGAGCATATCTTGGGGTGCATGGTATAACAACAAGAACCTGATTAACATTTGTTAATTCACTGAAAAGTATTCACTGAGTACATGCTACATGCCAGACATTGTCCAGTTGTTGGTTAAAACAGTAAACAAGATGGCCTTGTAGGAGAGACAGATGTTAAGTCATTTTAGCTCATTCTCATTTATCTTCCTAATAATCCTGTAAAGATCACTTTAGAGCCACAATACAGTGTGTTTATCATGTTTTACATACACACACAGCTTATCACGTGAAGCTGGAGTTTGCCTTCCTTAGTGTGGGTGAGTAAAGATCGCACACCAGAAAATCTGTGTTCTTCTGCCAGTTCCAGTATATATATATTGGCCCTGGTTTTTAAATGAGCACGTATCTGTGTGCTAGCTTCATTTTGAAACTTAACTGTTTATCCATTGGTTAGTCTCTTAATGCTCTTACCATTTTGTGGTCTGAAGCTTGGTCACATACATATTAAAGTTTGTCTTATAGGAATTAATCTCTGAAGTGTTTCAAGTAACGAGGGAATCTCATGAGGTTTGTGCCTGATCCCTTTACTGGACTCTACTTCTGGAGAACAAAACCATGGAATTTACATGGGACTTTGCATCATGTTGGTTTCCATACCTAGAAAAGTACCTGGTTGGCAATGGTAGCCTTTTAGTACCTATTTTCTGAAGGAAAGGAAATCTCTAGTGAAAATGGATTTCACTAAATAAATCTTGCCAAATTTTTGTCTTCTACTTCCTGAAGACCACGGGGTCATTTATTTACATTTCTTAATTATTATAAGGTAGTTGGAAGTAAAAGTTAAATCTTTATAAACACAGATTTGGACAGCTTATGGGGGAAAAGCTTGTAAAACCATTTAAAACAAGGAGGTCTTCAAGTACTAGAAGAAAACCTTATGGAAATGCTTCTGAAGGCATCACTTTAAGAGTACACTTGTGCTCAGAGAATTGGTATAAATTCTCAGGGAAGAAAATTTATTTAAAATGCTGTGTCAAATATAGGAAAATTGGGTACGCATTATATAATGATTTCTATCCTGGACAAAATTGTTTTGATACTTTAAAGGATAAACCTTAAACTGTCTTAAAAAAGGTTGCTCAGAATAACTTCCTCCATTCGAGTTTTAGAACAATAAGATGCAAATACTTCAGCTATTTCTAAAAATGAGTCCTACTTGTTTTATTTCCTTTTTTATGTCTTCCTTTTGCAGAGTTTCGTTAGTGTCCATATTAGGATTACATGCTCTAGATCTTAATGTGAACTATAATAAATTTAGCATGCATAATAAGAGCTGTAGTGAGCTACATACCATGAAATGCCTAAGTTATTATATCACATTTAGAGCCAGTGTGTGTAAGATTGTTAAAGGTATTCTAGTGTTTGCTGCATATAAGAGGGGTGTTATTTTATCCATTCATTCTTGGGTTTATTCCACAAATATTCATTGAAAATCTACTCTTTGCCTGATATTATACTCTTCTAGGCCTAGACTATGGCAATGAACCAAAAAGACAGAAATGTCTAAGCTGATGGAGGAGGGAGCCAGACAAAAGATAAAATACAAAATAGCAAAGTAAATTATGCATTGTTAGAAAGTGGCATGCAAGTTTTATGAAAAGTAAAACAGACAAGGAGAATAACAAGAGGCAGATCATATGGAGCACTGGAGGTGGCTTCTGTAATTACATGGGAGCCTTTCGAGAGTTTTAGGTTGTGAAACTGTCAGGATCTAACTTAGTTTATACCAGGATTAGACTGATAGTGGTGGATCAGGTTGATGGTAATAAAGGTGATGAGAGGTGGTAAGATTCTGGATGTAGTTTAAGGGAAGCATCAACAGAATTTGTGGACTGACATGATGTGAGTTGTAAATGAAAGACAGAAACCAAGAATAACTCAAAAGGTTTTGTGCTGAGCATCTAGAAGGAGGGAGCTGCCATTAGTTGACAGGCCTTATCTGTGGGATAAGCAGGTTGGGAGAGAGTGCCTGGACCTCCATTGGCACTTGTAACTGTCTGGAGATGATGGACTGCCTTCTGGGCATTAGTCTGGTGTTCTGGAAAGAGGTCTGTGCTAGAAGAACGTGTGGAAGTTCTCTTTTAATGGCCTTGGTTTTCTCAGTAAAATAGAAACAAGGTCATCAGCAGGTAGATAGTTCGGAGGGAGATATTGGATGTTAGAGGAGAAACAAAAAGGTATGAAACAGTTGTATATGAGAGTGGGAAAATACATGGACTGGAAATGCGGGATGATTACAGTCAGTGTGAGTGGCCAACTTATAGTTTGTGGTTAGGAGGTTAAAGTGACACTGTCAAGGATGTTGTGCATTTCTTTTCAGCCACTTTCAATCTGTAGGTACTGGAACAGAGTACATAGAGCTTTAGATGTGAATATAAGCAGGGTGAGGGTTTTGCCAAGAAAGAAGTAAGGGGGCGTTCACTGGTTGAGAAAATATACAAGGAAGTGATTGCAGTATTAACTACAAAGTTTAAATTAAGTAAGGATATAAGACCACTTGAGAATATGGGGCAGTGAAAAGATGGTTGGTCTGTTATTTATGGATCAGTGATATTGGAATCAGGTTAAAAGTGAGTCATTTATTTGAAAGTAAATTTTATTTGCATATATTGAATTATAGTTCAAACATATATAAAGTCCTTTATTGAATGCATCTAAAAATGGGTCACCTCACCTAGTACAAAACAAATGTTTTAAAAGTAAATAAATGCAAATATTTAAATTTATTTGCTAACTTATTTTTTCAAATGCAGCATGCCTTTAGCATTTTTCTCTAAATAAATTAATTTTTTAATACCATTCTCATCCTAGTCTCTCTCCCAACCCTCACATTCCTTGGTGGGTTGCCAGAGCTACATGCCTTCTGCCAACTCGTTATTCAAGTGTTACTGCCCTATCCCAGAGCCCTCTGTTAGCTGCCGAGGCTCTCATTCCATATGAGACATTTGGATTAGGCTCGAGTAATGACTTACAAAGCTGTGCCACTTGGGTTTCTCAAACACTCTGAGGCTGTTTCCTCATTACTAAGTGGAGATAATAATATGTACTTTGTTGTAAGGATTAAAGTTAATGTATGTTTATCCTTTGCATATAACCTGATATATGTCTGTAAATGGTAGATATTGTTATGACCTTAGGTCTATTGAATTAATAATATTTATTAATGTTGAATAACCAAATCTCAAAAACATGCTATCTTGTCATTTCAATAACATATTATTTTAGGAGCATCTAAGATCACTAAGGCCAAAATACAGTATTGCTGCCATCAGTATTTTCATACATGTTTATGTTTTTTTCAGCTTTAAAAATAGATTAAGGCATATTAGAAATTCACCATAAATATGGGTAGGATTTCTTTTTAGTTTCCAGTAACATAGAGATGCATGTATACAACTGCAACATTTTACCTGCCTTTTGCTAGCCTAAAACAGCTTTGAACTAATTATCCACAAACAGTAAGTCATTTGGACATGCAATACCTTCTCTGAAGTATATTGAAGGAGAGAATTATCGCTTTCAACGTCTGAATGAACCATCCGTAAAAAATGTATATATATATTTGATAATATATATATGATTATATATGTTTTTGAGTATACATGTTTTTCTCTTTTATATATAATATACATATATGTATGTATGTAATAATATATGTATATATGTAATATTACACATGTAACTATAAAATATACATACACATGTGATAATATATATATAATATATAAGAGCTTTATTCTCACATGAGAGAATTGAAGACACTAATTTAGTGCATGTTTGGATACAGTAAATTAAACAATGTATCTAGATACCACAGTCTTATTTTATATGTCTTTCAAAGTAAACATGTCATATGTGAAAATTGTAATTTGATTCTCCATCAGCAATTATATAAAACATGTCAGTCGGCTGGGTGCAGTGGCTTACTCCTGTAATCTTAATATTTTGGGAGGTTAAGGCAGGCAGATCACTTGAGGTCAAGAGTTCGAGACCAGCTTGGCTAACATGGTGAAACCCCCATCTCTGCTAAAAATACAAACATTAGCTGGGCCTGGTGGGGCAGCCCTGTAATCTCAGCTACTTAGGAGGCTGGGACAGGAGGATTGCTTGAATCCAGCAGGCAGACAGAGGTTGCAGTGAGCCGAGATTGCACCACTGCACTCCAGCCTTGGTAACAGAGTGAGACTCCATCTCAATAAATAAATAAATAAATAAAAATAAAATGAAATAAAACATGTCACTTATTGCTATGGAGGGTTCCTTCCCTCAGTCTGAGTGAGAGGCTGCTTCTGTGATGTAGAACAGCATCTTCTGTTTCTATATCCCCAACGTCAAACACAGTAGCTGGCACATTGTAGGTTTTCAGGTCATGTTTGCTGAGTGAATTGAAAATGAATGAGCTTAATTTAAACACTCTTTTCTAAAGATATGTAAGGGCTATGTGCTTCAGTACAGTTGGCCTTTTTAAATGACAAAACTATTACAAACATTTCTTTGTTAGTGGTAAAAGTGAAAAGTAGTATGACTTAGCTTTTTATGAGCTTATGTAGTACTTCCTTCCGTGATAATAATCACCAGTTATCAAAAGTAATTTCTTTTAGGGCTGGGCACAGTGGTTCTCCTCTGTAATCCAAGTGCTTTGGGAGGCTGAAGTGGGAGGATTGCTAGAGCCCAGAAGTTTGAGACTATCTCTACAAAAGAAAATTAAAAATTAGCTAGATATGGTGGCTCATGCCTGTCATCCCAGCTACTTGGGAAGCTGAGCAGGAGGATAGCTTAAGCCCAGAAAGTCATGGCTGCAATGAGCTGTGATCACACCACTGCACTCCAGTCTGGGCAACAGAGCAAGACCTGTCTAAAAGAAAATAGCACTAATTACTTTATTTCAATGTTTTGGATAACATATTACCCTTGCCTGACTTCTTTTATATATCTAAAATAAAGAATATGTACTCCTACTGGGGATTTAGTTCCAGGTCACTTAACAGAAACTATTGAATGGCACTAAGCGCTCCAAGGTGATTTTATTCAGCAAATCTGATTCATTCCACCCAATGGAGATACAAAAGGTTATGTAACATCATTATTCAAGATCCACAGTTTCCAACAAAATAAGTTGACCCTTGTCATCACAAAAGCCCATGTTAGATACATAGACTGTTTATAATTATGTTGTTTTCCAAAGATTACGTGAGGTGAAGAAAAAACCATTTTTGTAGTTAGAAGGATATACCAACATATATGGTATATATACATAAGGGCATACCAACATATCATGTTGGCACCTGGGGCAGCAAAGAAACCACCAAAGATACCAAACCATCTTAATGCTGTTGTCACAACCTGTTAGAAAAGGAGTCTCCCTGTTACAATAAGCTTCTATAAAGAGTGTCGAACAAGTAGGTCACTGATGACACAGATTGGAGCAAACCCAAGTTTTATCAGGGCTCACTGTGCTTCAGGCAGGGCTGGCTACCTCTGATGTGTAGGTCAAGGAGATTTTCATATCATGAGTCTTATTGTGAAACAATTCCTATCTTATTCTTAGAAATCCATAGATATGAAATTTCTCTGGGCCTTTTATTGACTATGATAGAGAACGTCTGTGTCTTCCATGATTTAGAACATGTAAGAACTTTGGTGTTTTGTTTATGTTTTGCCATCTTGGTTGAGAAGAAGGTTACAAGTCTATCAAAGTCAGGATCCATTGTCATTCTTGCTCAACTTTTGGAAATACTAGTTGAAGATAATTTTAACTGTATTAAATCTGCAGAAAAAAATAATCCTTAAGACCTCATCACCAATCTTTTGTATAAACTAGATCTTCAGTCTTTTAGTTAATTCTAGCCCTAGACATGAGGCTCTTCTTGTGTCCTCTGTTAAGCCATTAGTGCATAGCTTAGATTTGTACATTCAAAGAAGATGGGCTGCCCAATAACATAAGTGATATCTAATAAATGTCTCAGTCTTAATTCCAACTTGGCATTTTGCAATAAAGTTACTTAGCATAGAGTAGTGATTCTCAGAGTGTGGTCCCAGGACCAGCAGCATCAGTACTACCTGCAAATGTATTAGACATGCAGACTCCTCAGCTCCATCTCAGACAGAAACCTAAGTGAGGAAGGTTCATGGCCAGGTCCAGTGGCTCATGCTTGTAATCCTAGCACTTTGAGAGGCCAAGACAGGTAGATCACCTGAGGTCAGGAGTTTGAGATCAGCCTGGCCAACATGGTGAAATCCCATCTCTACTAAAAATACAAACCACAGCAAAAATTAACCAGGCATATTGGCACATGCCTGTAGTCCCAGCTACTTGGGAAGCTGTGTAGGACAATTGCTTGAACCTGGGAGTCAGATGTGGCAGTGAGCTGAGATCAAGGCACCCTGCCACTACACTCCAGCATGGGTGACAGAGAAAGACTCCATCTCAAAAAAAAAAAAACAGGAGAAGAAAGAAACTTAGGGAGTGAGGTTCATAGGGCATCTTGAAATGATCATATATATTTTTTTCTTTTAGACCAATGAACATGTGTATTTTTCAGACTGTTGGCTGGTGATGACCTCAGGAATTTAAAAATGCTAACTGGGCCCAAGAGAATTCATTATCTTGTATTTACCTTTGGTAATATGCCCTGCTGCAAACTTTTCATTAAGCATTCATTAAAGGGAATAGGACTTTTGAGAACTAAATCTGCCTTCAAGTACATTTGTGTATAGTAAGGAACTTATATATTTTAGAAACACTCTTGTTAGTGATGGATTTTAGTTTTTAATATCTTCTAGAAAAGATACTATAATTAGAAATAATGTAATTTTAAATAAGCATATTTGATTATTTAAAATTTTATGTATTAATAGCATTATATACTTGGAGCCAATGATTGGACATCTTGAGAAAATTTTAAAACATTCTTTCAACTTTACTTTTTTCTCTGAAAAATGAAGTGAAATTCTATATCAAGTTGTGAGAACTAAATTTAATGACGTGTGAAAAGTATTTTGTAAACAGTAATTATTATAAAAGTGTTAGTACTTATCAAACAATGCTTGATTTGCATTTCTTTAACTCTGATCTTAGTTGATTTTATACCTAAAATTGATGACTTACAGATTTTGGAAATTTAATTACAGGTTTGATAATCTGTGAGTAAATGAAATACTGGATGGGAAACTTAATATCTAGCATCATGCAGGCCTGCTTTAGGACAGCACTAGACTATTCCAGAGTATTATATAAAATTAATACACTTTCCTTCTAAAACTTTAAGTTAATTTTTGAAGATTATAAATCATTATCTCTAAGAACAGCAGATTACTGAGGATAGTAGAGTATCTAGAGCTAAAACATTCTTTCCTGGGTTTTGTGATCATCATTGAACTTCAAGCACCTGGTTCTTTATATGGTTTAAAAAGTATGTTTTCGTTAATTCTCAAGACAGAGTTCCTATTGTTGGCAGAGCATCAGGTCAAAAAAGCGTGAGACCAGTTGGTTTATTATCAGAAACTGCTGACAAATTATCTCTTTGAGGAATGGGCTAAATCTTAGAATTACAAATGATGTTATTAAAAATCCCTAAAAATGCTCCCCATTAAGTTCTTCATTAGAGCTTTTGTCTACTAGATTGCTGGACTTTCTCTCAGCAACAGTTGAAAGAGAATATTGCTATCTTCAGCTAGTTGGTTGCCTAGCAGCCTCTCTCATTAAATGAAGAGCAAAGTCACTAAAGTGGAATGTGACCAGGTGGGGCAGTATGAGATACATTTTACGAAAGTAAACATAGATGAATAATCAGTATAGTTGTTAGTATCAATACTTTATACACAAATTCTCAGCTAATATTTATGAATAAATACTGTAGAGAGAAAATTTTGTGAAAAATCACAGCGGTGGTTAACCCTTACTTAGGACTCACTGTGGGTCAAACATTGTGCTAAGTGCTTTTCACGTATTAACTCACTGAATCCTCATAGCAACCCTTTGAGCAGGTTAGCTGGCAAGTGGAGGTGCCAGAAATTGACATTGGCCTCTGGCTCTAGAGCCCGTGCTCTTTATCATTCTGTGCTACTTACGGGTTTTAGAAATTCACTGGAAGAGAAAATAATGCTCTCTTGAAGGAGTCTTTCAGGTCTGGAGACGCAGCTCCTTCTATTAATAAAGGCAGAATGATATAATCACAAACTACAAGTGAATATTTCTGTTTCTTCAAACTTAGATCTTATACTCCTACTTCTAATGAAACTCAGGTTAAGCCATGCAAAAGGAAATGGGATGTCTTTGTTTTCTTTTCTATAAAATTCAGTGATCAACAGACATTTGCATGTCATCTACCTTTGGCCAAGCACTAGATAGACACGTGGAGAGGAATGAGGATGTTCCCTGACTTTGAAGAATGAAACCATATGTAATGCACTATGCAAGTGCAGTGGCTGAGCCATGCTCAGGATTGTAATGGGAGCAGAGCAGAGAATCCCTTTTGGTGTCTTCTTGTGGACCCCTTCCGATCTCCCTCATTCCATGGTCAGGCTAAAACAGTCTCAAGGATGTATAGAGGCTGGTGTGGTAAGTGGGTGATATGGTTAACCAGCAGCCATCCAGAAAGAAAGGACAGCATTTGCAGAGGTGTGATGCTTTGCAATCTCCTTAAGTCACTGGGAGTACTAACTAAATTACATATTTATGGACCCCATTTCAGATCCTCTGAATCAGAATCTCCAGGGAGAGGCTTTGGAGACTATGACTAACAGGGGCCCCAGGCGATTCTTATCAGTGGAGCTTGGGCAGCACAGGACAAGTGGAATACAGTCTGTTCATGAATGTTGTTTGGTATGAGTTTTGGAGAGAATGGTAGAGAATAAGATTGGGTAGTATAAAGGTCACTTTATGTCATACCTGTCTTTCTGATTGTTCGGTTTTCTTTTTGTATCCTACTTAATGCTGCTACTTCTCAGGCATTAATAGATACATTGAACTGAGCATTCACTTGGATAACTTTACATTGAAAGCTTTGGACCTAAGCCCAGCATACAAGATTCCCAACCTTTACTTATCTATGCCTTGAGAAACACTCAAATAGGAGAGTGGGGAAGAGGATGAGCATTGTTTATCTATAGCATGTCCCATGACTTTTAATCATGTTTCATTTCATTTGTTAGATGACTGAGTAACTACTAAGTGGGAGAGCTAATGTTTGAGCCTGGGCTTACAGAGAAGGAGAAATATGATTTGTCAAAAAGTGGTGAGCAAAGTGCTAGTTCCTTCAGTTAAAATAAGTGAACTGACAGCCAAGCATGGTGGCTCATGCCTGTAATCCCAAGACTTTGGGAGGCAAGATGGGTGGATCACCTGAGGTCAGGAGTTCAAGACCAGCCTGGCCAACCTGGTGAAACCCCATCTCTACTAAAAATACAAAAATTAGCTGGGCATGGTGGTGGGTGCCTGTAATCCTAGCTATTTGGGAGGCTGAGTCAGGAGAATCACTTCAACTCAGGAGGTGGAGGTTGCAGTGAGCCGAGATCACGCCATTGCTCTCCAGCCTGGGTGACAGAGCAAGATTCCATCCCCCCCAAAAAAGAAAAAAGGGTGAACTGCAAAATGCAGGGTTGGAGTCAAGGTCCATAGTAACCTTTGTTACCATATAAAGATGTGTGCCCACCGTTTCCTTGTTTTCTTTTAAGTAAAGCCAATTATCAATATTTTATGTGAACTTATCTCTATTTTAAAATGTTGTTTTTACATGTGTTTGTATATGCATATTTATGTTTATAAAACAAAATCATGTGCTTGCCAGCACTCTGATACAAAATGAGTCATTAGGTAGAATTTTGCTATGAGACCAATGGTTTGTAACCTCTGTGTTAAGTCATCTCCAAAGTCTAAGCCCTAAGATATTATGATTTGTGATGATGCTTGATAAGGTATGACTTACTGATTTGCTTTCCTATCATACCTTAAAGAAATTTTCCTGACTATTTATGTGGAATGCTATTAATAACAAAGGCTTCTCTAAGTATTAACACACTTATAACTTTGTTGGAAGTGACAGATAAAGAGTGAAATGCTCTTTCCTGACCACCGTGGGCCTGGTGCTGCCCTCTTCTGAGCCTTCTTGTCCAACTGCTGTCTTTCAGTAATTTTCTACCATAAGATTCTGTTTTCTTCTTCTTTTCTTAATCTGATATTGCCAAACATTGAAAATATTATGTCTTTGTATTTATTACAAAAAAGTCCACTGAAATAAAATAATTTGAAAGACCTTTATAAACAGATTTTTATCTTTAGATCTCTATAGAACAAATACCTGTTTGTATAGGAACAGCTTTCTTTGAATAACATTATTGACTGAGGGAGAAAGGGTTGTAAGGGGAAAATTTTGTTTTTAAAATTTAAAAAAATTTTTGAATTGACAAATAAAAATTTATATATTTATGGTGAATAATGTGATGTTTTAATATGTGGATGCATTGTGGAATGGCTAACTCAAGGTAGTTAACATATATATTACCTCACATACTTTATATTGTGTTGAGAACACTTAAAGTCTACTCTCTTAACAATTTTCAAATATACAATATATTGTTACTGGATTAACTGTAGTCACCATAATATACAATAGATCTCTTAAACTTATTACTCCTGTGTAGCTGAAATTTTGTATTCTATAATAGTCTGTTTTCTGTATTTGTGGGTGTGGATCTCTTTAGGAACAAAAATCTACTTCCATGTATAATTTCAACTCAGTGTGAAGCCACACACAATCAGTGCCTGTTTTTTTTTTTTTTGAGACAGAGTTTTAGCTCTTGTTGCCCAGGCTGGAGTACAATGGTGTGATCTTGGCTCACTGCAACCCCCACCTACTGGGTTCAAGTGACTCTCCTGCCTCAGCCTCCTGACTAGCTGGGATTACAGGCATGCACCACCACACCTGGCTAATTTTGTATACTTAGTAGAGACAGTTTTCTGCATGTTGGTCAGGCTGGTCTCGAACTGCCAACCTCAGGACCTCAGGTAATCTGCCCGCCTCAGCCTCCCAAAGTGCTGGAATTACAGGCATGAATCACTATGCCTGGCCACAATCAGTATCTTTTTACTAACACGTACAGTAACATTACTGGATCTTGAAACTAATTCAGTGCATTCTAACTAGTATTAACATGAGAGAGAAGAAAGAAAATCCCTGTATGCATTGCAGGTGCTAAGGGTAAGAAATATTTTGTAGAACTTTTGTTTCAGGGGTGTGTGTGTGTGTGTGTGTGTGTGTGTAAATTCTACTTTGCATCACAGAATGTTTTTCTCACTGGGATGGCAGTTAACACATTTCAAAAGCTTCTAATCTAGGATTACTAAGTAGATCCTTGGTTATTCCTGTCCAGTTAAAAGAGTTTAAATTTTAAACTTAGAAATGTGAAAGGATTTTCATCATATATTCAGTACCACCAAGCCTTGGCTTTTCTCTTCAGTCCCTTCAAAGCATTTCTCTATCTAGTTTAAATCTGTCCTCTGATCCAAGGATCACTTTTGAAGAGAATAACAGTGCTTAAAAGAGAGAGTTCTTACAAAAACGACAAGTTGCCCAGCCTTGGAGAGTAGGAGAGAGACTCTTGTAGGCTCCAGGAGGGGGCCATGGAAGGCAGTGAGCCAGCCCCAATTCTGTCTTCACTGAAATTCCTTGAAAATGAAAAAAGAGGAAGTAGGGGAAAAGGCAACATGGGAGTAAGTAGAGGAGCTAATGTACATTTAAAGATTTTAAAAAAGCACAAAGAGAAGGAGACCTACAAATACTTTAGCAATGAAATGTTTTTCAGTCATTATGGGCTTGTTTCTTTGGAAGTGCATGACTTGGGGGAAAACGTGGTTCTTGTCTGGGTTGTGGAATAAAAAGCTGATTGTTTCTGTGATCCAGTAAGTATGTTTGTCAGTGTGAGGTTATCAGTGAGACACACCACGAACCAATAGAATTTACCACCTCCTATATTCGTTTCATATTTCTTTGGTTATGCCTGTTTGGACTGTCAAGAAATTGTATTTCAAAATTTTAAAAGGGAAGTGAGATTGGGATTGTTTATGAGCTTGTAGACACTAGAAGGATAAACATTCTTATGTCTCAGTAAGAATTTAATGGCAAGTGAATACTTTTCTTTTAAGGTTTCCAGAAGCAAATCAAATTGTGCTGATTTCAACTTTTTTAAAACTATCACATTTGTCATAATGGTCACCTAATGTGCATCATGTGAAACTAATGAAAAGCACTTAGTCTTTATGTTCATTATTTTCTGTTATCTATTGATTCACTTATAATGCACTCTCTTAAGTTCTTATTCTGGGACAGACATCTAGATATGTTATGAACTACTTTAATAACTCAACCTGTCGTTATGAGCAGTAGGTTAAAAGAATAAGCCTCTTTTATATCTTTGGTGAAGTAAAAACCAGCTTTTCAAATATACTTCGGAGGCAGGCTTTTAAAAAATTATATCAAAAAAATAGTAAGTGTTATTTTGGCCAGTCAATCTTCATTGATTTAGATCTTTATAAATATTTTAGAGGCCCAACTCCAAAGGACTAAGAGCTGATAGGATTGGAACTGTATTTTTTTCTTGTTCCTTTATTAGTATAAAACTGATAAGACTGACATGGGTATTTTCTCTCATTCATAAGACGGGCTATCTATTGTGGGTCCAATATTCAGGCACAACTACATATACTCGGAGGCTGTTGCTCTTCCCATTAAAAGTGACTGTCTGCCTGTAATCCCAGCTACTTGGGAGACTGAGGCATGAGAATCACTTGAACCCCTCTGTTTCCTTTTTTTGTTTTGATTAAAAAATTCACGGCCGGGCGCGGTGGCTCAAGCCTGTAATCCCAGCACTTTGGGAGGCCGAGGTGGGTGGATCACGAGGTCAAGAGATCGAGACCATCCTGGTCAACATGGTGAAACCCCGTCTCTACTAAAAATACAAAAAATTAGCTGGGCATGGTGGCGCGTGCCTGTAATCCCAGCTACTCAGGAGGCTGAGGCAGGAGAATTGCCTGAACCCAGGAGGCGGAGGTTGCGGTGAGCCGAGATCGCTCCATTGCACTCCAGCCTGGGTAACAAGAGCGAGACTCCGTCTCAAAAAAAAAAAAAAAAAAAAAAAAAATTCACATTCCAGGTAGGGCTGCGTTTCTTGGAAAATAAGGAAAACTTAGAAATAAAGAAAATAAGGGAATATGTATCAGTTCAATTTTGTTTTGTAGCAAAGTACCCAAAAATTTAGTGACATAACATTATTGACCCAATTTGGTCAGTGGGGGCAATTAAGGCTGAACTTAGCTGAGGCAGCTTATCTCTATTCTAGTGTGTGTCATCTGGGTACACTCGTTCGTGGTCAGTGGGTAGTGGTGTCATTCATGTATTTATAGAGGCTATGGTGGTAAATGGGGCAACTGAGACATGTGGTATGGGCTACAGTGGTTCCTAGAGCAGTGACAGAGAATAAGCTCCAATGAACAAGCACTTTTCAAGCCTCTTGTTTGCTGTCTTGTTTGCTGGTGTTACATTAGTTGAAGCAAGGCACATGGCCAAGCCGAGATTCCACAGGTAAAGAAAGACTGTACCTCTTGATTGGCAGAGTTATGCATGCAGAGATAGGAAGAATTTGTGGCCATTTTTGTAATCCACATAGAATGAGTTCACTTGATATCCTATGCTCTATCAGACTTTATGCTGGGTGATTTACATGTTATTCATTGAGTCCTCACGACAGTTTCCTGACATGCCTGGCATTACTCCCATTGCAAAGATGATAAAATTGATGATCAGATAACTTAAGAGACCTGCATATATGAAGCCCAAATTGTTTGTTTCAAGTTATGGAATGGCCTTTTAGGTGCTATCTCTTCTTAAGCAACATGATCAGATGCTTACATGAGACAGAAGATGTATGCTTTATTTGGTTAAAATGGAATTCTAAAGGCTAGCTTTACTTTCTCCCTTACATGTTGAGCAATATATTTATAGGTCATATATTTATTTGGTATAGAAAAAATATTAACATTTCACTATGTGTGAGACAGAAGCTCATGAAAATGTGGTTTTTGTTTGCTTTCCAGGTCAGCTACACGACCTGGGTCTCACCACAGTTTGGACATGACTGAGGCTCTCCAGTGGTTCAGATATCACTGGCAACGGCTGATCGGAGGTGCAACCAGGGATGATGATTCGAGGCCATACAATTATTCCTCCTTGCTTGCCTGTGGGGGCAAGTCCTCTCAGACCCCTAAACTGGCAGGAAAGCACCGGATTGTTGTTCCCCACCTCCAGGCCTTCAAGGATGAGTATGAGAAGTTCTCTGGAGCCTATGTGAACAATCGAATACGAACAACAAAGTACACACTTCTGAATTTTGTGCCAAGAAATTTATTTGAACAATTTCACAGGTACTGTTTTATTTTGGAAAACAACCTTAGACTATCATTGTAGTTGGTATATAAGTTTTTTTTCCCATTGTCGTAACCCTGTATGTTGCTTAAACCTAAGACTTGTGACATCACCCTTGACAATTTTGGTACAAATCTGTTGTGGAATGATGACTCCTTTCATTCACATAACACTTTTCAATTGGTAAGGTGTTTTCTCTTTACCAGAAAAGATATTGTAATTCACAATATTATAGATTAGGAAATGAATTGACTGTGGTTTAGCCAATGTCATGTCAGTGTCAAGTAGCAGACCAGGGGCTGCCTCCAGGGGTCTTCTTACTCTTGCTTTAGTGTTCTTTCCATGAGACCATGCTGCATTTTAATTTCAGATTTTTCTTACTTGATAATATGAAGAAATAGAGCTCTGAAGCCAATGCAGATGTCAGATGTTATTATATGAAACAGTGACCTTATTCAGCTTAATATCACATTCATGGACATTCTCCCATGAGTTTAGGCACTGCAGGAAATGTACATGTAAGTGCCACTCCTCTCTTTGTGGAGTTTGCAGTTGTGCTAGGGAAACACAATAGTATATAAAAAACAAAAAGACATAATGAATGCAATGAGTGTTATAAAGGGCTGTCAAGTAGAATGAAAGCCTCAAAAAGAGAAATAATAATACTAACTGGAGCAATAGAAGGGGAAGTGACATTTGACTTAATAATGGAGAGTGGGTGAGATATTCAAGGCAGAGGTGTGGGCAAAGCCTATTTCAGATGGAGGAAGGAGTATGAATAACAGCGTAAAGGCAGTAGCATGGAAGGCTTGCTTGAAGCCTGGGAAGTAGTCTTCTCTGACTTACATGTATCATCTATGCTTGGGAACAACAGGAAGTTAAGTCAGAAAGATAGATATGACCCAGAAGAAAGGTCTTCCTATCAGGATAAAGAGTTGAAAGCCAAGTCTGCAGGTACAATTAACGTGCTTACATCCATATTTCACTACAAAGGCAGTGTAGTGTATAGATGAAAGGGTTTAGAGGTGATGGCAGAGAAAATGTTTAGAAAGACGTCGTATACATCCCAGTGAATTGTAATGGACACCTGACCTTGGAACAATGTGGTAATGAAAAGAAGGGTGACCACTTACAGATACTATGGATTTAATATAATGTATTCAGTGAAAGGAGGAGTAAAAAGATTATGTGAACATGTTGAGCTGTGATGACCAGAGTGATTAACAGAAAAATGAAAAACAAGAGTAAAAAGAACCTTGGCTGGAAGAGTATTTTGGTTTTGTAAATGTGTTTAAGACACCAATGCAAGTAAAGAGTTTCTCCATATTCTTTAGTCATTCTATGTACATTCATTCTCAATATTCATTCTATATATGTTTCATATGCATTTATTAAACAGTGGCTATGTTTAGAGGACAGATACGAATTTGTTGAATTAATGGCTATGTTGCACGATGTATGTTTCATTCTTTTATGGAGTTTGCAATCTAGTGTACCCAATGGAATAAAACTCTGAAACTTAAACAGAGTTCAAGGTTAGAGCTATAGGTTTAGATGTGGTCCACATGGAAAGAGTTGAAGCCATAGTAGTAGAATTGGTTAGGAAATAAATTTTCAGAGTAGTAGGATTTGGATGGTCAATGGAAAACTGTGATAAAAATTCAAGGGCAGGATTGAGATTTTTTTTCCTTTAAGGAAAAGAATGTCTTGAACTTGACATATGGCCAAAAATTAGGAGCCCTAGAGAAATATTTGAATATATAAAATAGAAGAATGGAAGAATTTCCTGAAGAAAGTGGTTCTGAATAGCGTAAAAGAAGAAATAGAAGAGTTGGTCACCAGGAGAAAGAAAAATAGGCTTTTCTACTTAATTTTGAGGTTCATTTAAGTCTAATGTTTGGATGTACAAAAGGCTAGAGTGTTGATCATAGTTTTGTTAATTAATTTTCATACCACATTAACTGAATTTCTTCTAAATTTTTCTGAACTTTTAAAAGAAAATGGTATTTTCTATTGTGCTTTTTGTCACGTAACAGTTCAAGACTGTCCCACTCAAATATTTACTATTGTATATTTAATAAATTATTTATTTATTTATTTATTTATTTATTTATCTACCCAGGCTGGAGTGCAGTGGTGTGATCTTGGCCCACTGCAACCTCTGACTTCTCGGTTCAAGTGATTCTTATGCCTCAACCTCCCGAGTAGCTGGGTGCACAGGCGTGAATCACTACACCCAGCTAATCTTTGTATTTTTAGTAGAGATGGGGTTTCACCGAGTTGGCCAGGGGTGTCTTGAACTCCTGACATCGAGTGATATGTCTACCTTGGCCTCCCAAAGTGCTAAGATTACAGCGATGAGCCACCATACCCAGCTCTGCTGTCTCATATTTATTAAAGTATGACACAAGCCAGATGTCTAGCAGGGTAATGCATAGTTCATTGAGATTTGTTATATTTTGCTAGTTCTATATTCTGCAACATAAAACATCAACCTATAGAAACTTATTGAAAACCAATATAGTACTTTGCCTCTTACTCAGTCCTTGAAATAACTTCTTAACACCTCCTTTTGTGTGTTTGGGTTGCAGAGCTGCCAATTTATATTTCCTGTTCCTAGTTGTTCTGAACTGGGTACCTTTGGTAGAAGCCTTCCAAAAGGAAATCACCATGTTGCCTCTGGTGGTGGTCCTTACAATTATCGCAATTAAGGATGGCCTGGAAGATTATCGGAAATACAAAATTGACAAACAGATCAATAATTTAATAACTAAAGTTTATAGTAGGTAAGTGTAATGGGAGCTTTGCTAAGGACTGTGTGTGTATCATTGAGAAAAATATGCAGAATGTTACTTTTTTCTCCTTAGGTGTGACCAGATCCTTTTGTGTTGTTGTAATTGTTTAACGAATATTTCATAAAGTCCTATGGTGAATTTAATTCAAGTGTCAGAGGAAAACAAAAATGTATAAGCCATTGTCAACTCAGGAGCTGACAAAGCAAAAGCTTCTATAACTCATGCATAAGTGGAATTAAAAGAATTAAACTTCAGAGGCAGGCGCGGTGACTCACACCTATAATCTCAACACTTTGGGAGGTCGAGGTGGGTGGATCACCTGGTCAGGAGTTCGAGACCAGCCTGACCAACATGGTGAAACCCCATTTCTACTAAAAATACAAAAATTATCTGGATGTGTTGGCTGGCACCTGTAACCCCAGCTACTCAGGAGGTTGAGGCAGGAGAATCCCTAGAACCCAGAAGGTAGATGTTGCCATGAGCTGAGATCACTCCGTTGCACACCAGTCTGGGGGCAGAGCAAGACTGTCTCAAAAAACAAAAAAAAAAAGAATTTACTTTAAACCATAAGAAGAAAAGCAAGCACATAGTTTTTAACCATTGATGTTATAATTTAGGATTAAGAAGAGGATGGGATATGGAAATTAAGAACGAAGGTAAATTGCTCTGAAAAACAAGATGGGATGTATAAAAAAAGATGGGAGCCAACTACCTACAGAGGAAGAGGATTGTGAAAAATGTAGGTGAAGCCTGTAATCCCAGCACTTTGGGAAGCCAAGGTGGGAAGATCCCTTAAGGTCAGGAGTTTGAGACCAGCTTGGCCAACATAGTGAAACCCTGTCTTTACTAAAAAATACAAAAATTATCTGGACATGGTGGCAGGTGCCTGTAATCCCAGCTACTTGGGAGCCTGAGGCAGAAGAATTGCTTGAATCCGGGAAGTGGAGGTTGCAGTGAGCAGAGATCGCATCACTGCACTCCAGCCTGGGTGACAGAGTGAGACTCCATCTCAAAAAAAAAAAAATGGAGGAGAATATTCTTTTTTTGTGTGCACAAAACTAGATGCATCCCATCACAGCAACGACAGAGAGCATTCGTAGGAGGAGGTCTTTTTAGGGGCATATTTGCTGTGTTACAGACTTGTATTTTCAGTATTGATAAAATAGACAGTCTATGTAGCCAAGAATAAACTCAGTTTATGTGAGTTTTAAACTGTGGTGTATATTATTTGCAGCTCCCGGGTTTTTATTCTTAGGTGTAAGTTTATACTTAGTAAACAGTATAGACAAATATAACTTGCCTTCAATCTTCTGTGATCCAAAGAGGAAAATGTTAGGAAAGACTTCTCTGAAGAGATGATATTTCATCTGAAAGCTGCAGAATTCAAATTTTGTTCATTATTAGAATTCTTCAGTGACTTTCACAATGTTTGTTTTAATGATCTATCAAGAAAATAAGGAATAGAACTTTGTTTATTGTTTGTAAGGTGATTTGAGATTTCTTGGAAAATGAGAAATTTGTTCTATTTTTTTCTGTTCTACTCATGTCCCATCTAAAGGGAACCAGAAAAACGTATGTGTTGTATTTTAAAATGAAAGAATGGTATAAGTCCATGGTCTTCATTTAAAGTCATAGAGCATTTTGCTAAAACAGTTCTATTAATAATTTAGAAACATTTGAATGCTTATTATATACCAAGGATAGAGGCCTAAAATGTCTGTATAGTCACTGATCTCAAAAAATAGCTCTAAGAAACATTATTTTACAATGATTATATGATGAACAAAGTCTAGAATTTGACCAATTTTAAGATTAACCAGTGAATGCCAAATTTAGTGAATAGAAAGAATGCTTATTATATATATTTTTGAATACAAACTCAAATATATAAATAATTGCAGGCCAGGTGCAATGGCTCACATCTGTAATCCCAGCACTTTGGGAGCCTGAGGTGGGTGAATTGAGTGAGTTCAGGAGTTTGAGATTAGCCTGGGCAACATGACTAAACCCTGTCTCTAAAAAAAACAACAACCAATTAGTCAGGCATGGTGGTGTGTGCCTACAGTCCCAGATACTTGGGAGGATGAGGTGGGAGGATCACCTGAGCCTGTGAGGCAGAGGTTGCAGTGAGTTAAGATTGTGCCACTACACTTCAACCTGGGCAACAGAGCAAGACCCTGTCTCAGATAAATAAAATAATTGCAGATTTTTAATTGCTAATTTGGAGTTGGCAGTGTGTGTTTGTTTGCTTTTCTGGATTGTTCTAAAATGTTTAATCTGATTCTCCCGCTTAGCTGTGTAACCTTGGGCAACTTACAAAAAGCAGCTAAACACCCAGTTTCCTTCATTTGTGAGTGTAATAATAAAACGTACTTCATAGCACCTAGTCTTTTCCAAGTGCTAAGTAAAAGCCATTATGATTATCATTATAGGTCAATAATGACTATTTGCTAGAGTTTATGTTTGTCACATCAAGTCATTTAATCAACATCTGAGAACTCCTCAAAACACTGCACAATTTTTAAAATATTAAAATTACCTGATAGAAGACCTGGTATAACTTTTTTCTCAAGTGTCCTTTTAGATATAATCCAGATCTATTTTAGATGATTTTCGTATAAACTTAAAAATGAGATGTAGTATTATAGTCATTTATTTAATATCCATTCTAAGATGTTCCTTTATGTCTGTGTTTCATAAGAGGCTCAGGTCATTTTATGCATTTTTATCTATATATAATATAATTTGGTTTTGTTTGGTATTGTAGAAGAAATAATGCTTATGTTTTCCTCCCAGATTATTTCTGGCACAGTTATTACAAGATTATAAAGAAATAAAGATGGGATATAAAACCATGCCTTGTTGATTTAAATATGCTAATGTAAATTCCTATGAAATACAAAGAAATCAACTTAGAAACAAATTATTTCTACAGAAAGTTAGGGTGAAATTATGGGAGCTATTTAGCAAGTTTTTGGAAGAAGCATATTAACATTTATAAGCAGAAAATTTTGTTCTTACTTGTAATATGTGGTCTTTCACAAGGTGCTTAATTTTCTATAGAAAAGTATCATTTGGAATAACAAACACTAGTCTAGAAATTAATCATTTAAACTCTATTATACCTCCAATTAAGTTAGAATGAACTATTATAGCAAACCTAACTTTCTTAAGATTGCCTTTAAAGTAGGCGCCACTTGTAAGGTTTTAAAATTTGTTTTAAGGTAATAAAAGTGTCTTGAAAATAGGCTATTAATCACTCAGAGAATCTGAGTGCCTGCTGTGCCATAAGCACTGAGATACTTAGAGGATTTAAACTTCAATTAGGTACAATGTCTGTCTTCAAGGAATGTGCATTATTTTCTGACCTTTAAAAATCACCATGTTATTGATGTTGCAAGTTTCAAAATATTAGCTAATGTTAACATTTTAGGATTATCTCACAAATCCATAGAATTTCATGATTTGTGAAATGAGACCTTCAGTAGCCATTTAAATTAACCTTATATAAGACATTATACAAAACAAACATTTTAAAGTAAATTCTTTACATTTATTTTAAAATACACAGGTAAACCACATTTTATTTGATGGTCAGTAGAAGTGACTGCACTTGGCAGTAAAGTCTAGTATTTAAGAGAGTAGATTCTGGATATACCTGCCTTGTTTCAAATTACAGGACCACTTAGCCATGTAACACTGAGCAAGTTACTTAACTTGTCAAGGGCAGTTTTTTTTCTAATTTTTAAAACTGGTTGTAAAACCAACCACAACATTGATTCAAAAATTAAATGAGTTGATATATATAAAGCATCTAATAAATCTTAGCTGATGTTGTGTCCAATGATAATTCATTTTTTGCTTATTATAAATAATTTAATGTTTTATTGGAAACACACTAAAAATATCAAAAAGAATAATTAATTCATAATTCTCTCTTTAAATAATCCCTTTCTCTCTTTAAATATCAAGTGAAGTAGGCGTCCACATTCCCAACCTTTCATTCTTACCCCTCCGTCTCCTTCCTTACCAGCTCCCATCCTAGTTGAATCTCTGTTGATCATTCAGTGCATATTATTCCTAACTTTTCCTAATGCTTATGTAGTAGAGCTGTTTGATACTGGACTTATGAAGAATCAAAATCGGCCTAAAAGTTTTTCTGAAGGAGGGATTGTGGGTACTGTGTCCTGATCAGTGAGAGTCATACACAAGCACAAACCACCAAGGAGATGCAAGAAATTCTAGTTGGACCTTTGGACCTTTAGACTCTGGGGCAAGAAGAAAGTTCTCTTACTAGTTTTGATTATGTATCAGGAAAGGAAATGTAGCCTTATTTTTGCATCTCCCAACAATGCTCACAACCACATTTAACTAGTCTGGAACATTTACAATGTTGGAAGATGCTAGCTGATTCGCAGAGATTATATTTTCTTCTTCACTCTTCCAATCAACAATTTCACATTATCAACTTTCTCCAAGGCCACCGACCTAACAGCCAAATACTGTAGGCATTTCGGTTTTTACTATACAGGACTGCTCTGTAGCTTTCAGCCGTTGTGGCTCCCTCTTAGAAATTTGCTTCTTCCTTGATTTCTGTGACACCACTTATCTGAGATCCTCTTTCACCTGACTATCACCTTGAAGATTCTTTCCCTAAGAAATATCCTTACCTGCAATCAGTGGCTGTCTGTGTACCTGGGACTTCCAAATCTATATCTTTACTCATAATCTCCAGATCATGACCCCTCAAACTGCTGGGCATCTTCAGCTTCATGTCCTACTCCAAATGAAACCTTTTCAACCTGAAGTTGTCTCACCTGTGATACAACCAATTGCTTCTAAAATCTGAGACCTATTACAGCACCATCCATCACCACATCGAACACGTTAGGGACCATAGTGTCATCCTGGATAATTCTTTTATGTGTAATAAGTCCAAAAACTTGTTTCTGTTATCTAGTATGTCTTGATTTCATCTTTTATCTTTCTGTGTTGCTACTGCCTTAATTCTGATGATCTTCATCCCTCCCATGGATTATTTCAGTAACTTACCACTTGTCTCTTGGCCATACTCCTAAATAACCTGCCATCCAAAAATCCATTCATTACTTTGTCTCAGGAGCTGGCAAACAGAAGTAGGGTCACATTCTTCTTTTTCTGAACCTTTACTTACTTTCCATTTTTTTATGGAATGAAATTCCTAGATATGGCATGGAGGACTGAACTGTCAGAATAATACCCCTGCCTACCTTTTTTATCTTTTTCTCTGTTACCTCCCTCTATAGGAGAACAAACTGATAGGCACAGACACTAGGGAAAAGTTTGGTAAAGACAAAATAAACTGTTGATTTGCCTTTCTCCGTGGACCAATAAACTCTTTAGATAATCAAATATTTCCTTTAGTTGGTTTTAACCTTGTTCATTTCGTATGTTCTGAAAATGTACTTCTTAGGTAGCCTTTTAAGCTAAATATTTCTTATTTAAATATTTTCAACCTAAATTATTATTTAAATATTTTCAACTATTTTCAATTTAAATATTTCTTATTTAGCTTAAAAGGCTACCTAAGAAGTACGTAGCCTTTTAGCTAAATACCTGATATAATTCTATATGGCAAATACCTGATATAATTCTGTATGGCAAAAGTTGTAAAAGTATTGGTGTAAGGTGCCATTTCTATTTAATCCGATGAAATAAAATAAGTGGATTTATGATATTTGCCACAAATGTTAGTTTTTTATGTATATTTGGGAGACAGTGAAGGAACGAGACGAGCTTCTTAACTTTTGTTGGTGGCATCATATGTGAAATGCTACCTAACAAGCTCAAATGACACATGACATTCTACCATACAAATGTCCTCATTCTACCCTGAGGAAAATGCATTGTGACACACAATGATAACCCATCTTATCTGCCTGATGGGAAATGCTGAGAGCAGATGATGTGTCTTAGGCACCTTCAGGTCCTTTGTACCTGACCACAGAGCAGCATGAGGGAATTGCTCTGTATCTGAATGAGCCCATCAAATGTTGATTGTAATTTTATTCCAGAATTAGACTCAAACAGCAATCCCACAGGAAGAAAGAGCTGAAAAATATGTTTTAGTGGCTCAGTAACTAAATTTTCAGGTGAAGCATTTGTAGAATTTAGGGGTTGCCAATTCTGTGGTTTCCCTTTTAGCATTTTGTTTGTTTGTTTTTGTTTGTTTTTTTTGTTTGTTTGAGACAGAATCTTGCTCTGTCACCCAGGCTAGAGTGCAGTGAAGTGATCTAGGCTCATTGCAGCCCCTGCCTCCTGGGTTCAAGTGATTCTCCTGTCTCAGTCTCCTGAGTAGCTGGGATTGTAGGTGCATGCCACCATGCCTGGCTAATTTTTGTATTGGTAGTAGAGATGGAGTTTCACCATGTTGGCCAAGCTAGTCTTAAACTCCTGACCTCAGGTGATCCACCCACCTTGGCCTCCCAAAATGCCGGAATTATAGGCATGAGCTACTGTGCCTTGCCCCTTTTAGCATTTAATAGACTAAAATTTACCCTAATACTTAATATATACTTTATATACTAAAAAAAACTTCCTTAAAAAAACATTGTATGTCTATTTTGCTTGATATTCTTTTTTTAAACTTTTTTTTAATTATAGGAAAGAGAAAAAATACATTGACCGATGTTGGAAAGACGTTACTGTTGGGGACTTCATTCGCCTCTCCTGTAACGAGGTCATCCCTGCAGACATGATACTACTCTTTTCCACTGATCCAGATGGAATCTGTCACATTGAGACTTCTGGTCTTGATGGAGAGAGCAATTTAAAACAGAGGCAGGTGGTTCGGGGATATGCAGAACAGGTAAGTCATGTGTTCTCAGTTGTGGCTTATTCACATTTTTTTTCTGAAGATGACTGAGCTCATTTTCACATTACAGATAAAGAGATTTTTAATTCGTTTTCACCATGATGAAATAGAATCCCAAAAGGTATAATTCATTTCCAGATATGAGTGGAAGCGTACTCTTTTCTAGATAAGAGGATAAAATGACTTCAAAGTTCACACACTTTGGTGGGGCACTCATGTTTTTGAGAATGGAATTAAAGGAACCAGACAGAATTATTTGCAACTTGGAAAAAAACACTTGCTAATTTATTTTTCTTAAACCTACACTTTATATCTTATTTTTGGTTGATCATTGTTTCTAAAATCTGTAATTACGTATATACCAAAGCTTAAGAGTTTTGTAGCTTCTCATGCTACATAGCTTTTAGACCTTTCTTAATATTGTGCAGAGAGAAACAGAAACCTTGAAGTTACATTGACATAGATTTAAATGAATCACAGCTCTGCTATTAATTACTGTGTGACTTCGGACAAGTCATTTAAACACTTTATGCCTCAGTTCTTTTAATCTTAAAATGAAAATGATGGTACCTACTCTATAGCATTGTTGCAGGATTTAAATGAAATAATATATATTGAAACATCATATGTAGTATCTAAATATCATTTTCCTTCCCCTTTCTCTGAAAGCACTTGAGATAAAGTAATTTACAATTTAATGATCTTTATCTTTCTTTTTAACCCAAAATACTATTAAGTTAGGGTTTCTTCATCTTACAATTATAAACCAAAAAAAAAAGTGTTTTAGCCTACTAATACCTTTATCTTTTGGTAAATTTCATCTTGTCATATTGGGCCCACCTCTCTACCTATGGACTTCATTTAGATCCTCTGTGATTATTATGCCTATTAGACTACTGTCATTGTCACTTTTGTAAGTAGTCTTGTACCAAAGGCATTGGTAAAAATTCTGCACAACTTAACATTCTGTGGTACAGTACATACCCACTTTGAGTATTAATCAGCAATTCATAGTTACCATTAAAAGTAATGGCAAAAGCACAATTACTTTTACACCAACCTAGTATTCATCAGCACACTGTGGGTTCAATTAAGGGTGAATCTGATGACCTAGATTTTAATCCTGCTCTAAACACTTTCTTGTTTTGAGAACTTTGGCACATTACTGATTCTCTTTGTGTCTCTCTTTCCTCATCTGTTAATTAGGTCTAATTACTGTACTACCTCCCTCATGGAGTTGTGAAGAAGAAACTAGCTAATACATTTAAAGTGTATAATAGATTTTAGTGTGTCGAAAGAACGCTATAGATATTACTCATTAGAAAATAAATCATATTATCATATATTTATATTTTTTATATTTCCTATTATATGCATACTAATTCTAATATTTATTAATATCAATAGCATTTATCTTACTGGTCAAAATGGATATGAAAAGTAATGAAATAAGGTTGATGTGGCTTGTTTTAGGGAAATCCATACCTTAAAGGAGTTGTGTCCTATAAAGGCACTTTGCTTATTTGTTCATTCTTTTCATAAAGAATTCTGAAATTGTCTAATCCATTAGAAAATTTTATAGACATTGATGTTTATTTTTAAATTGTTATTTATAAAATTTGGCTGAAATCAAATGCATATGTGCTCAAAGTGTTCACATATACATTTAATCTCAAAATTACTTATGTGATTAAAGGCCAACAACAAAAGTATGTTCAGTTTTTCAGTGCTTTATTGATAAAAAGATGTTTATAAGTAGAAACTCTCTTCTGGAGAGTCCTGCATGAATTTCAGTAAATGACTCAGACATTCCCATCAGCTGCAGATGTTTATTAGTGCTCTAGGACCATTCTGATCCCAATTATGGATCACATAATTATGCCTCTACTTTCCTTCCTTTGGGAAATTCATGATATAAACTTCATTGCAAAAAAGGCTTAGCATTATTTTAAGAACTGGTGAAGTGATAAAACACTTCGATATTAAGGGATTAATCTTGAATTCTTATTTTGTGATTCAAAAAATATTTTTAGGACTCTGAAGTTGATCCTGAGAAGTTTTCCAGTAGGATAGAATGTGAAAGCCCAAACAATGACCTCAGCAGATTCCGAGGCTTCCTGTGAGTAATACATGACATACCTTTGTAGGTGTGAGTGGAATTGTGTGTTGCAATTGTACTTAACTCGATAAAGTGTTTCTGTACTTATAACCTTGTTAAATCACTAAAGGTTGTAACTTTAACCACCTATGAAAAAAATTGGCTTATTTTAATTATTTAATAAGCATCTACACACACACACACACACTATTCACTCTGGAGGCATCTTATGGCATCCAGATCTCCTTTGCAAGGGCAGCTAGAATTTGAAGTCCTTACCTAAATTCAGGCATCAGCCAATAAATGCTCTACGGCCTTGAGCCAAATTATCTGCCTGCTTTTATCCTCAGCCTCCTGATTTTTAAGAGAAGACGATTAGACCTACTTCACAGTGTGAGAAAAGCAAAGTTCCCAAATATATTTTGAAATGAGAATTATTCTGATACTATTACCTTGATACCAAAAGCATATAAAGACATTTAATGGAAGACAAATATCCCACATGAGCACAGATGCAAAAATTCCACACAAAATTACAGCAAATCAAATCCAACAATGTATGAAAATGATAATACATCATGACCCAGTTTGGGGGATTTATCTGCCCAAACCTCAGGATTGGTTCAACATTAGAAAATAATACAATGTAATTCACCATACTAGGACTATATTAACAAACCATATTAAACAAATCAAAAAGGAAAAACCAGGTGGTCATCTCATAGGTGTAGAAAAAACATTTTACAAATCTAACTTCCATTCCTGCAAACTCGAAGTAGAAGGGAACTTAATCTGATAAAGGGCATCCATGAAAAACCTAGAGATAGCAGCATATTTAGTCATGAAATAACTTCTCTTCTAAGATCAGGAACAAGACCAGCTTACACTGGAAGATCTGGCTAGTGTAGTCAGGCAAGAAAAGGAAATGAAAGATATCAAGCAAGAAGGAAGTAAAACTACCTTTTATTCACAGATGGTATCATGTTCTTTGTAGAAAATCTGATGAAATCTCCAAAACAACAACAACAAAAAACTGCTAGATATAATGAGTTTAGCAATATTGTAGAAAACGAGATCCAGATAACAAAAATCAATGTATTTCTGTATGCTAACAATGAGCAGATACTGACATTTTTAAAAAATACAATTTATTATAGCATCAGAAAAATGGAATGCTTAAGTATAAATCTGACAAATAATGTGAACTACCTGTACACTAGAAACCACTAAACACCAGTGAAAAAAAATTCAAGAACTAAATAAGTGGATATCAGTTTTCCCCCAGATTTATCTATAGAGCAACTGAAATCCCAATCAAAATCTCAATACGGTCTTTAAGAAATTGACAAGCTTATTTTAAAATTTAAGTGGAGATGCAGAATAACTAAGGCAACTTTGAAAAAAAAAACAGGAAAAAAGCTAGAAGGCCAAAACCACATGATTGTAAGACTTATCAGAAAGGTATAATGATCAAGCCAGTGTCATTTTGGCATAAAGGTAGACCAGCAGATCAGTGGAAGAGAGTATATAATCCAGAAATACACCAACACATTTATAGACAATTGGTTTTTAACAAAGGTGCAAAGACAAATAGATGGAGATTGGTTATCTTTCAACAAACAGTACTGCAACAATGGGGTATTTGTGTTTTCAAACATGAACTTTAATCCATACTGCTCACCATTTACAAAAATTAACTCAAAGTGAATCCTAGACTTAAATGTAAATCTACATGATAAAAACTTTCAGAAAAAACATAGTGGAAATCTTTTTACTTTGTATTATGCAAAGATTTCTTACATACAACACCAAAAGCACAATCCATTAAAGACGAAAATAAATAAAAGAAGTCATCAAAATTTAAAATTTCGCTCCTCAAATGATACTGTTTATGGAATGAAAAGACAAGTCACGACAGGAAGAAAATATTTGAAATCCATGTATTTGTTATGGGACTTATATATTCAAAATATGTGAGTCCCATATATATTCAGAATATAGAAAGGCCTATAAAAATTCAGCAATAAAACAAATAATACAACTTTAAAAATGGTGAAAAGACTTTGAACTGATGTATTTGACATTTGAATGCAAATAATTTTGTGAAAAGATGCAGGTTAAACCACAGAGCTTTACCTGCTAAAATTAAAAAGATCAACTGTACCAAGTGTTGGCAAGGATGTAGAGGAACTTGTACACTTAGATGCTATTAGTGGGAATGTAAAATAGTACAACCTCTTTGGAAAACAATTTGGAAATTTTGGAAAAAGCTAAGCATATCCTCATTATATGACATGACCATCCCACTCCTAGACAATTATCCAAGAAAAATAAAAATATGTGTTCATTCTATGACCTGTATACAATGTTCATAGCGGCTTTATTTATAATAGCCAAAAACTGGCAGAAACCTAATGTTTATCAACATGGACAAACAACTCAATAAAGTTGGTTAAAATTCTAAGAAAAGTATTAAGATGGAAGGAAATGTAGAATATAATAGTAGCATATTTTTTATTTTTATGGGTTCAGTGGTACATGTGCAGATTTATTACATGGATATGTTGTGCAATGGTGAGGTTTGGGCTTCTAGTGTGCCCATCTAAATGGTGGATTTTTCCTAATAGGTAATTTTTCAACCCTCATGCCCCTCCCACCCTCCTTTCTTTTGGAGTCCCCAGTGTCTATTATTTCCCTCCATATGTCCACGTATACCCACTCTTTTTTTTTTTAAGGAAAACTATATGCTTTACTGAAGCTTGATTATAAGTGATACAGTTAAGAAATATATTTTGTCTGATTTTCCAAGTAAAAGATCCTTTTAAAACTTTTTAAAGCATTTTTAAAAGCTTCTATGTAAATAATCATGCAATAAATGCTACAGAGAAGCTATAAAAATCTTCAAAAATTGTGAAATAAATCTGATTTTGTGACTTTATCATAGAATATTTTAATAGAATTGTTTTGTTATTTTGAAGTAGCTAAAACCAGACTAGTAATACCCTGGTGTCTTTAGAAAAATCTACTTTAGCAGATAGATATCATTTTTTAAATTATTTTTTATTGCATTTTAGGTTTTGGGGTACATGTGAAGAACGTGGAAGATTGTTGCATAGGTGCACACATGGCTGTGTGATTTGCTGCCTTCCTCCCCATCACCTATATCTGGCATTTCTCCCCATGCTATCTCTCCCCAACTCCCCACCCTCTGTTGTCCCTCCCCTGTTTCCCCCCAACAGACCCCAGTGTGTGATGCTCCCCTCCCCATGTTCATGTTTCTCATTGTTCAACACCCGCCTATGAGTGAGAGCATGCGGTGTTTGATTTTCTGTTCTTGTGTCAGTTTGCTGAGAATTATGGTTTCCAGGTTCATCCATGTCCCTACAAAGGACACGAACACATCGTTTTTGATGGCTGCATAATATTCCATGGTGTGTATATCCATTCTTTAGCTCCCACTTCAGAGTGAGAATATGCCGTATTGATTTTCTGGTTTTGAATCAGTTCACTTCAGACAATGATCTCAAATGCCATCCATGTTGCTGTAAAATACATGATTTCATTTTTTTTTATGGTTGAGTAGTAGTTCATGGTGCTATGTGTGTGTCCGTGTGTGTGTGTGTGTGTGTGTGTGTATCAATCACATTATCTTTAATCATCTGTTGATGGACATTTAAGTTGATTTCATGACTTCACTGTTGTGAATAGCATGACAAGAAACACATAAGTGTGAGTGTCTTTTTGATATAAAAATGATAGTTCTATTTTTAGGTCATTGAGAGGTGTTCATACTGTACATACAGGAGTTGTACTAATTTACATACCCACCAACAGTGTATAAGCATTCCTTTTTCTCTGCATCCTTGCCAACATCTGTTATTTTTTGATGTTCTTAATAATAGCCATTCTGACTGGTGTGTGATGGTATCTCATTGTGGTTTGAATTGGCATTTTTCTGATGATTCGTGATACCATTTTTTCATAGGCTTGTTGGCCACTTGTATGTCTTGTTTTGAGAAACGTCTGTTCATGTCCTTTGTCTACTTTTTAATGGGGGTATTTGGTTCTTTTGTAGTTGTTGCTTTGTTTGAGTTCCTTATAGATTCTGGATATTAGTTGTTTGTTAGATGCATAGTTTGCAAATATTTTTTCCCATTCTGTTGGTTGTGTGTTTACTCTGTTGATTGTTTCTTTTGCTCTGTAGAAGCTGTTTATTTTAATTAAATCTGATTTGTCTATTTTGGTTTTGTTGCATTTGCTTTTGAAGTCTTAGTCATAAATTATTTGCTTAGGCCAATGTCCAGAAGAGTTTTTTCTGGGTTTTCATCTAAGATTTTCATAGTTTGAAGTCTTACATTTGAGTCTTTAATCCATTTTGAGATTTTTTTTGTAGATGATGAGCGGTAGGGATTCAGTTTAAATTTTTTCAGCACCATTTATTGAATAGGGTGTCCTTTCTCCATTGCTTATTTTTGTCAATTTTGTCAAAGATCAGTTGGTTGTAGGTATGTGGCTTCAATTCTGGGTTGTCTATTCTTTTCCACTGATATATGTGTCTATGTTTTTGTAGCAGTACCATGCTGTTTTGGTCACTATAGCCTTGTAGTATAGTTCAAAGTCAGGTCATGAGGTGCCTCCAGCTTTTTTCTTTTTGTTCAGGATTGTTTCAGCTATTTGGACTTTTTTTTGTTCCATATGATTGTAGAATTGTTTCTTCTAATTCTGTGAAAAACGATGTTGATATTTTATACGAATTGCATTGAATCTGTATATTTCTTTGGGCAGTATGGACATTTTAACAATATTGATTCTTCCAATCCATAAGCATGGGATGTTTTTCCATTTATTTGTGTCATCTATAATTTCTATAATCAGTGTTTTGTAGTTCTTCTTGTAGAGATCTTTCACCTCCTTGGTTAAATGTATTTCTAAGTATTTCATTTTGTGTGTATGTAGCTGCTAGAAATGAGATTGAGTTCTTGAATTGGTTGTCAGCTTGAACATTGTTAGTGTATAGAAATGCTACTGATTTTTGTTCATTTATTTGGAGTTTTGAAACTTTGCTAAAGTTGTTAGAAGCCTTTTAGAGGAATCTTTAGGGTTTTGTAGGTATAAGAACATGTCATCAGTGAACAAAGATAATTTGACTTCCTCTTTTCCAATTTGAATGCCTTTTACTTTTTTTCCTCTTGCCTGATTGCTCTGGTTGGGACTCCCAGGAGTATGTTGAATAGGAGTGGTGAGAGTGGGCATCCTTGTGTTGTTCCAGTTATTAGGGGGAATGCTTTCAACTTTCCTCCTTTCATTATGATACTGGCTGTGAATTTGTCATACATGACTCTTGTTATTTTTGAAGTACGTTCCTTTGACACCTAGTTTTTTGAGGATTTTTATCGTGAAAGGATATTGGATTTTATTGAGTGTTTTTTCTAGATCTATTGAAATGATAACATGTTTTTTTTGTTGTTGTCATCCTTGTTCTTTTCTTTTCTTTTTTTTTTTGAGAGTCTCACTCTGTTACCCAGGCTAGAGTGCAGTGGTGTGATCTTGGTTCACTGCCACCTCCACCAACTGGTTCAAGCAATTATTGTGCCTCAGCCTCCTGAGTAGCTGGGATTACAGGCACCTGCCACTAAGCCTGGGTAATTTTTGTACTTTTAATGGAGACGAGGTTTCACCATGTTGACCAGCCTCATCTCTAACTCCTGGCCTCAGGTGATCTGCCTGCCTTGGCCTCCCGAAGTGCTGGGATTACAAGCACGAGCCACTGCACCCAGCCTAGTTTTTGTTTTTAATTCTGTTTATGTGGTGAATCACATTCATTGATTTGTATATGTTAAACTATCCTTGCATCCCTGGAATAAAACCATGTGATCACGATGGATTATCTTTTTGATGTGCTGTTAGATTTGGTTTGCTAATATTTTGTTGAGGATTTCCGCATCTGTGTTCATCAGCGATATTGGCCTGAAGTTTTCTTTGTGGTTGTTGTTTCCTTGCTGGATTTTGGTATCAGGGTGATACTGGCTTCATAGAATGAGTTAGGGAGGCCCTAATGACTCCTCTGACTTTTTGGAATAGTTTCTGTAAGATGGGTACCAGCTCTTTTTTTTGCATGGCTGAGAAAATTTGACTATAAATTCATCTGACCCTGGGCTTTTTGTTGGTGATGGTGGTAGGTGTTTTATTAATTTTCAGTTTCATTACTTATTATTAGTCTGTTCAGGATTCAAATAGCATATTTAAGTAGCTCTGAATACAGACACCTGTAGGGTAGGATCAGGGAGGGAGCCATAAAGTGGAAAGAGGGAAAGGCTTAGTCTTAGTTAGGAGATAATGCTGGAATTAAATCTTCAAGAATGAGAAGATGCCAGACAAACAATAAAGTGAAAAGAATGGCTGGCATTTCAAGCTGTGAGAGCAACATAGGCAAGAGCATAGAGGCCTGAGACTACAGTGTATTTGTATTGTTCTGTGTGGCTAAGTATGTCTGGAATGTAGGTGAGCAATAAGGCAGATCATGAAGAGGCCAGAGCCTGAAAGGCCTTGTGTATTTTGCTTAAAATGAAACAGTTATCCTGAAGTTATTGGGATTAGTATTAGAAAAATCCTTCCATGGAAATTTCAGATGGTCTTCATGAAAAGAAGTTAGGCAGCTGCCCCTTTCTCATCAGAAACATGCTCATAAGCCATTTCTTAAAATGAGTCATTTTCAAGGATCATTTCTTCTAGCTGCTGACAGTGAATAAAGTTTCCTCTTATAAACGTCAGATACAGGGGCTGCCTTTTTTTGACCTGAGGTCAGATCTGTCTTAGGGAGCAGCCTGTACAGCTGTCCTTTTTCTACAGTTGGGCATGCCGACTCCTTAATGAGCTCAGAGTCGCCTCTGGCAGGATGCATTTGGTTTATGCGGTGAAGAGAACAGAAAGGAACTCTAGTCTAGCACTCTGTGGTCTGGAGCATAGCACTCTGCAAAGAATCTGGCCCAGTGCATGTAATTAGTAGGGTTTTTTTTAATGTATGAGATCACTGTTGCCACACAAATTCTGATTCTGTGCCCCAATTCTGATAGTTTGTCTAGTGTCTGAGACTCCCAACTCTTAGCACCTCAGACCTGTTTGCTCTGGTGTAAACTTGACAAGTAATTCAAAATTTCTGGACTGGGCACAGTGGCTCATGCCTGCAATCCCAGCACTCTTGGAGGCTGAGATGGGCGGATTGCCTGAGCTCGGGAATTTGCAACCAGCCTGGGCAACATGGTGAAACCCTATTTCTACTAAAATATAAAAAAATTAGCCACACATGCGCCTATAGTCCCAACTACTTGGTCAGCTGAGACAGGAGAATTTCTTGAACCCGGGAGGTGGAGGTTGCAGTGAGCTGAGATTGCACTACTGCACTCCAGCCTGGGCGGCAGAGCAAGACTGTCTCAAAAGTCAATCAATCAATCAATCTGGACTGGAGCCGTGCCTACTTTTGTCAGCCTCAACCATTGGATATGGTTCTTCTTAAGAGACACATTCAAGCATCATTTGCTGTGCTGGGCATTGAGTCTTCTTTCTGAGCCCTTACCTGGTTCCAAGGCCCTACTAGCTTTCTGCCTATCCAAATTGTCACTTTCCCCTACGGTTCTGGGCACCATGTTTCCCTGCCCTTTGATTCCTTTGTGATGTTTGTGATGGGCTCCTCTGATATCACTTTACTTTGAAATTTGCCTCCTTACTTTCTGATTAGCATGTCCTGACTGCTGAAGTGGCCAGCCTCCTAGAATCCTCAGATTCTGCCTTCTCTAGTGATTGAAGGGGCCTTTGTCTGTTCTCTTGACGTCCATCCTGAGAGCTGCCATCGGCCATTGACAGGGAAGCATTTAATAAGAGAATTAGCTTAGGTAGATACAGTGATTTTCTGTAGAATTATTTTGGTCCGCTAAACTAGCTCGTTATTTTTCTTTTCCTGTTTTGTGGCCTGTTTTCAAAAAGCAAACGCAAATTGAGATGCTCAAGCTACCTGTCTATATGACACCTTCTTTGATCTTCATGCTCTAAGGTAGAACTGACATCCTCCCTATTTGTGACTACACTGTATACTGAATATCAGATTCCTATGATATTGTCTATGATATTTTGACTGCACTTACATGTCTCTACCTCAGTTACATCCTCTTAGACCATGGGAATCCAGACTGCATATGTTTGTTTTTCTATTTCTAGCATCTGGGTTGGAGTGCTGGGCACGTAGTAAATAGATGTTTCATGGAAGCTGTATGTGACAGCCAGTACCTCATACAAAACTCTGAAGGTTCCATACCATGAGTGCCAATTATCAGACACATGTAAAATACAGGACATTTTTGGAATTTGCAGTAAGTGCAATCAATATAGAAGCTGAATTTTGGTCTAATAGTGATATTACAAAGTGATTTAATGGTGAAAAATAAAGATTTCAGGGGCAAAAATCTTAATACTTTCTGAGGAACTTTGGAATTGATGAGTTTATATATTAAATTCTTTCCTATAAGGACTCTTGGGATAAAAAAGTGTCACGTTGCTGAGGACTGGCTGATGCTTACCTGGGAATGCTATATGGAAATGTGAATGTTGGGACTTAATTTCCTCATCTGTAAAACAGAAAAGTTGAATTAGCTTAAACTCAAGGATGCATCTAGCTTTTACTGTCTCTTTGTGTACAAACCTGTGTATAGACATATACCTGTTAGGAGAAAGTGCTTTACAAAGTATGGGAGTGAATGACAAATCTGTCTTCCTCTATCTTTGTAGTGTGAAACCTTATTTGAATAATTCTTACTTTATTTTAATTATAATTCCAGACAGCAAAGTTATATTGACAACTTTCATATATGTAAGAAACAAGCAATAACTTTCAAATTGAAGTTTATTGCTTAGAAAACAACCTAATTTTAATACTGAAACTAAGAGAACATTTTCAAAATACGTGAAAACCATTACTTTTTAAAATATTCCAGTGATGTTGCTCTGTATTTTTGTCACTGTAGCAATTTGGTCAAATAATTACTTCGATAATTTTTAAACTATTTATTACAGAAATTTTCAAGCATGAGAAAGTAAAAGAAAGGTATAATGAACACCCATGTGTTGACACTCAGCCTTGGCTGTTTCACAGTTTTTCCATCTTTGTTTCATCTGTGCTTCCACTTCCTTTCCTACCCCTCCACTGTGTCATTTCACCGTAAATACTTTTATTTATACCAGATAAGGTCTTAAATAAGTCACAGCCACAGTAACATTATCACACCCATCAAAAATTAAGAACCATTCTGTAATATCATCTAATACTAAGCTTTTGTTCAAACTTCTACAATTTTCTGAAAAAATGTTTTTTGATAGTTGTCTTATTCTAACCAGGATCTATACTTTGCATATGATTGACATGTCTCTAAATTTCCTCTCCCAATAAATTGAGTCATTGAGCTTATAGAGTTTATCACATCCTAGGTTGAGATGACTGCCTCCTCCTGGGGTTGGGCTTCCTCTCCTTCCCCCTTTCATTCCCCTACATCATTCATTTTCTGAATAAAGCAGGTCATTTTGCCTATAGAATTTACCATGTTTTAGATCTGGCCAACTGCATTCTTGTGGTAATATTTAACATGTTTGTCTGGCCATCTTATTATCCGTATACTATCAAGGGACATTTTTAGACTCCAATGAAGTAAACAGAGTCTCTCCCTGGAAAATAGCAAATATGTATATACACATACATATATACATACATACACACACAAAATATTGAATACAATTTCAAAGGCTTCACAGATACTCTGAAGCTATAGACCCCAGGTTGAAATACCTAATGGAGGTTTGATTAAGCACCTGTGGGCCATGACTTCCTTTCCCATAAATCACAAGGCCCACAATGTCTTCTTGTCCCATTGTAAGATTCGTGTTATCAGCCTTATCCTATGATTATAAAGTTCCCATCAGCCTTTTAAACACTGATTTTAGCAGCCACCGATTATCATTGCCTAGAATGGTTCTTGATTTCATCCAAATTGAAAGTAATTTTTAAACTCTATCAGAAATTTTTCCCTCATCAATTACTAAGTTATCCTAAGTATTTGTACTAGAAAAGTGGGGTTCTTGCTTGGAATATTTTTTATAGTAATAGAAGTTGACAAACAGTGACTACCATTGAAAACAATGGTAGTTAGAAACTTGTTGCATCATTTTGCTAGATTCACAAAGCAGTAACTGATTCACAAAAGCAAAGACTCAGAATCATCCTAAATGCCCATCAGCAGTAGACCAGATAAAGAAAATGTGGTCTATATACACCCCATAGAATGCTATGCAGCCATAAAAATGAATGAGATCATGTCCTTTGTAGCAACGTGGATGGAGCTGAAGACCATTCTCCTAAGTGAACTAATTCTGGAACAGAAAACCAAATACTGTATGTTCTCACTTATAAGTGGGAGCTAAACATTTAGTACATATAGACACAAAGATAAGAATAATAGACGCAAAAGCCTAATTAAAGCTGGATGGTAAGAGGAGCATGAGGATTAAAAAACTACCTCTTAGGCACTGTGCTTATCACCTGGGTAATGAAATCTGAGCACCGAAGCCCTGCAACACATAGTTTACCTATGTAGTAAACTTGCACGTGTATCCCTGAACCTAAAAGTCTAGAAACAAAACCAACAACAACACAAAGCAAGTAACTGAAATAACCAAAGTAAACGGGCCAGAAATTTGAAACCTTTCCTGTGAAATGCCTTTTTACTCCAAGCACTCAAGAGCCATAAAATTTATTTTTATATCCCCACTTTTGCTATTTAAAAGTGAATCTGTATGCTGTCTTTCTTACAGAGAACATTCCAACAAAGAACGTGTGGGTCTCAGTAAAGAAAATTTGTTGCTTAGAGGATGCACCATTAGGAACACCGAGGCTGTTGTGGGCATTGTGGTTTATGCAGGTTGGTTATGTTTCTAATTTCCATTGTCTCCTCTGTGCTTTTCTACAAGTTAACATTTTTCAACTCAAAAATGCAATCTGTCAAGGCAGAAAGGAAATTTTGTCTTGACAAACTTAATTATCGGTCTCTGGTTTTCTAAATGGATCACAAAAGCAGATTAAACTGACAAAATAGATCATGTAACTGAGTTTTATTAAATTGTCTGTCAGAGAGTTTCTTAAATATGATATTTTCTTCCTGGATTTAATCTGTACATTTTCTGTCATACTGCATGTCCTTCATAGGCCATGAAACCAAAGCAATGCTGAACAACAGTGGGCCACGATATAAGCGCAGCCAATTAGAAAGAAGAGCAAACACAGATGTCCTCTGGTGTGTCCTGCTTCTGGTCATAATGTGCTTAACTGGAGCAGTGGGTGGGTAAAATTTGATTATTTGCTGACATCTTTTCACCAAGATATTAAAGTATTTCATTTCAAAATGATATCTGTGAATGTTTTACTCTGGGAAGGGGGATTTTATTTGTCAGTAATGTTTTTCCTCACATCCTTGTCTCTTTCATCCCTGGGCCTGTAAAATATTAGTGTTGACCAAATTCATTCATATTTTGCCATAGTACTTAAGAAACCTGGAGAGTGATTTAAAGAGAAAGAGTGAGATGGAAGAATGTATAACCCTTTGAATATGAATTTTCTTTCCAAAAACAAACAATTGGTGTTGAATCAAAATGAATACTCTCATTCTCTCTCCTTCAGGAATAAAGTTTTTTGTTTGCATGCTGTATATTTAGCATCCTTTTGATGTCTGTGCATTTTTTGAAAGGTCATGGAATCTGGTTGAGCAGGTATGAAAAGATGCATTTTTTCAATATCCCCGAGCCTGATGGACATACCATATCACCACTGTTGGCAGGATTCTATATGTTTTGGACCATGATCATTTTGCTACAGGTAATTTTTATTAAGCTTAAGGTAGAATGTTAACATCTTTGCTGCTTAACCAGCTATGTTCAGTTTCGTATCCTTTCTTTAACCTACCTTAACATTTTAAAACTTGTTTGGATCTTCTTAGGTCTTGATTCCCATTTCTCTCTATGTTTCCATCGAAATTGTGAAGCTTGGACAAATATATTTCATTCAAAGTGATGTGGATTTCTACAATGAGAAAATGGATTCTACTGTTCAGTGTCGAGCACTGAACATCGCCGAGGATCTGGGACAGATTCAGTACCTCTTTTCTGATAAGACGGGAACCCTCACTGAGAATAAGATGGTTTTTCGAAGATGTAGCGTGGCAGGATTTGATTATTGCCATGAAGAAAATGGTGAGTGTTGGATTTTCCTGAAAGCCAACCTTAGCATTGGTCTTTCTTAGAAACCACTTAAGTGTTGCATGTCTGACAATTCTGACACAGAAGTGGTTTATTTAAGCATTGGGTACTTAATGCTTCCAGGTGGGCTTTAAGCTTCATTGTTTTTCCTTCGAAAGCTCGTATGTTAAAGTCAAGGAGTCTACTGCCATGGTTTCTTTAAAAGTGAAATAAATTACTGGTTGAGTAAAAGTGGTAATTGGAGGGATGAAAATGATATTGGACTATAAATACTTTTGAAAAGCTAATGAAACTATGGACCATTTCTTTGAAAAATATTTTGGAAATAATTCCAAAGGGATTGCAGGCCTCATCGTTTGACCCCTAGGTAACCATTGGTGCTTGATTAAGAATACCTAGTTTAAGCAAAAGGAGCTGAACTTCTGGCTCTGAAGAAGTAAATTTATAAATTCCAAGTTTCCTTTAAAGAGTTGAACTTAATTAATTTTTCAATTTATAAAAGAAATAGGTGCTCCTATGAAAATAATTCATAGTAGTGGACAAAACAGATTAAAAGCCCTACTCTCCCAAGATTAACCACTATTAACAATTTGGTAAATATGCATATTTCTCTATATGTGAACATATATATTTACACATTTTTCCCTTTTATGAATTAGAACATGTAATAGTACTATTGTTGTCAGTTGTTTCTTTTATTCAACAATGTCTTATGGAATTTTTCCTAAGTCAGTTTATATAACTTAAAAATAAGAATATGGTGTTCTACTATATGTGGTTGAACATAGTTTGCTATACTTAATGGTGACCACTTGGTTTGCTAATATAAAAGCGCTGTGGTTAACATCACTTACTCATTCACCAAACATTTTGTGAGCTCCCAATATGTGACATGAGTCCCTGATTGCATGTAACATAGATTTTTTTTTTTTGTCAATCAATGAGAGCATGTAATGTTGCTCAGGTTGGCCTTGAACTCATGACCTCGCCTCCTCAAGCGCCAGGACAACTGGCCGGAGCCACCATGGCCCCCGTAACATAGATTTATGACAAGAAGATAAACAAGATTAAAATTATGATAAATAAAATTCAGCATGCATTATGCATCTTGGTACATAGATATTTATTCAATTATTTTTATAAGATACATTTTCCTCTAAAATATGGTAATTTACATTCCCATAACCCAGAAAAATAATGCTTGTTTTTCACACCCAGCCATAATGGGATGAAGTTACAGCTTTTTATCTGTGTGATTTTTATAGGTAGGTTAGCACTTCATTGTCTTAATTTGTCTCCGCTTACTAATGAGATCTTTAACATTTTGTATGTTTTTGGTCATTTGAATTTCCTTGGGAAATTAATTGAATTATTTCCCTATTTGTTAAATGGGTTTTCCTTGTTCTTGGTAATCTGTGGGAGAAATTTTAATCTAAGGTCAGGGTTAATGTTCAGCTTGTATGTTCAGTCTAGACTGTGGCCAGTGTTGATGTTCATTGGTGTACTCATTTAGAACAAGTTCTTAAATGCCTTGAATATCGACCCTGATGTTATATTATCCTTTACTTCTATATGTGACAAATATTTTTCTGATTCATTATTTATCACTGTATTGGTTTTCTATAACTGCGTAACAAATCACCACAAACCACAATGGCTTAAACCAACACAAACATGCTGTCTCACAGTATCTGTAAGTCAGGAGTCTGGGTATAGGATAAGTTCCTTCTCTGCTCAGGGTCTCTCACCAGGTTGAAATAGAGTTGTCTGCTGGGACTGTGATCTTGATGATATTATCCTTGCTTAGCGTACTGATATTTGGCAGGATTCACTGTACTGAAGTTGTAGGACTGAGGTCCAGGCTTTCTTGCTGCTGTCATCCTGGGACTATTCACAGCTCCTAGAGGCTGGCTGCCTGCTATTTCCTGCCACACAGCCTCACCACAGCAAAGCAGTTTGCTTCTTCAAGGCCAGCAACAGAATTTCTTATTTGAATCTTTCTGATATCAGGGAAGCCCTGACTCCTTTTTAAAGAACTAACCTAATGAGATCAGGTCCACCTAAGATAGTTCTTTTTTAGGTTACTCAAAGTCAGCTGATTAATTACATCTGCAAAATCCTTCTGCTTTTGCCACATAGCATAATTTAATCACAGCATAGTCACAAGGTGCATCTACCGTAGGGGAGAGGACTCTTAGAATTCTGCATACCACAGTCTCTAAACTGTGCTTCCAGTGTCTCTTCTTATCAAAACCTTTAGATCTTTGTTACATACATTTGTCAGTTATTATGAATATTATGATTTCTGATGGTAGCATTGAACTTAGACATCCCATCATGCCTGGGACTGTTAAAATATATACTATATTTTCTCCTAGGTACATGTATTTTTAAGTCAACTTTTGTAACTTGTGAGTGTAAGGGATAAAATGTTAAGTATTTATTATGTAATCATCATGCACATGTAAAATGCAGCTAATCATATTGAATTTGTGACACTTTGCATTCTGTTTCATCTTACAATAAAATTTAAAAGCCATCACTAACCTACACCAAACGGAATAGATGACTGTCAGCATTTTAATGCACTTTTGGGGTCCTTTTAACACACACACACACACACACACATATATTTGTTTTTAAGATATGTATGTGCATGTACACATACACTTATGTTTTTGTTTTTTAAAAAGAGATGTCATCACAGTGTGCTTTTACTTTTATAACCATTTTTCTTAAGACTTCATCATTCATTATTCAATCAAATGGAACCATATTAATAAACAATGCTATGCTAAACCTCCATAGTGCATTTGTGAGGTGTTTTCCTGAATTATTTGACCATAGATCCCCATTTCTAGGAAGTGTCTTTCAGCAGCAGTGTTTCATAAAATATACAGTGAGAAGCATTGCTTTACTTTTTTTTGTATTTATAACACAAAATTTTATATTCATAACATTTCAAAGAGCTAATACTAGCCCCCTTCCACTCTAGTCACTGAACATACATATCCCTGCCCAAGTGAGTACTTTTCGTTTATGCCTCCTCATGCAGAAAAGAGACCAAGTGACTGGGAATCAACTGCTATCCTGATTGAATTGTAATTGATCAGCAACCTGTTTGAGAACAGCAGTTCTAGAGGTGCTAACTTTGCCTATGACCACTTCTCTACCATAGACACACCCAGAGCTTCTAGTCTTTTTTATGAAATGGTTTTAAATTAGGCACATGTGTACACACACACATACACACACTCTCTTTCTCTCACACATACACTCACACACTTACACACACACACACACACACACACACACACACTAGTGGAGACCAGTTCTCTCTAGAAATTAATACTGAGACATATTTTCACTGAAGTGAAAACTATTTTAACAGTATATCTGTGTTTTAATGGCCAGTCCTTTAGGGTTTTCTGCAAAAGTGTTGCCTAGGAGATAATTTGGTGAAGAATACTGCTGCTTGGAAACAACCTGTTACACATGCAGTTGCCCTAAACACATCTGACAACACCACTGTATATTTTAAAACGTTCCAGCTTCGCAATGTGCCCCAGGTACTGGCAGCATCAGCAACACCTGGGCATGTTTTTAAACTGTGGAAGCTGAGACCCCTCTTCAGAAATTCAATTAAATTCTGCATTTTAACAATATCTCCAGGTGATTAATATGCATATGAAAAAATTTTAATAAGCCACTCCATTAAAAGACTGCTTAAAGAGAATGACTTTCTTTTTTTTTTTTTATTTGAGACGGAATTTCACTCTTGTTTACTCAGGCTGGAGTGCAATGGCACGATCTCGGCTCGGCTCATTGCAACCTCCGCCTCCTGGGTTCAAGCAATTCTCCTGCCTCAGCCTCCTGAGTAGCTGGGATTACAGGCATGCACCACCATGCCCAGCTAATTTTTGTATTTTTAATAGAGACGGGGTTTCACCATGTTGTCAGGATGGTCTTGATCTCTTGACCTCGTGATCCACCCGCCTCGGCCTCCCAAAGTGCTGAGATTATAGGTGTGAGCCACCACTCCCGGCCATGAGAATGACTTTCTTAAAAATAAACTTTTAAATTTAGGATAGTTTTAGATTTACAGAAAAGTTACAAAGATATCCTGGAGGGTTCCAGCATGCCTTCATGCTGTTTCCCCTGTTGTTATCATCTTGCATGAATCATATGATATATTTATGATAAGTAATGAACGAATGCAGATACATCATTATTAATTAAAACCCATACGTTATTTGGACTTCCTTCATTTTTCCCTAATGTTCTTTTTCTGTCCCAGGTTCCTAGCTTGGATACTGCATAACAGTTATCATTTAGGCTTCTCTAGATGACAGTTTCTCAGATTTTCTTTCCTTATGATAAACAGTTTTGAGTGGCATTATGCTGAGATTTTATAGAATGTCCATCAATTTGGCTTGTCCAGAGCATGCCTTTATGATGTACAATTTGTGAATCTGATTTACATGGAGGCAGTAGCATTGAGCACTTTCCGAGAACAAGGATTTTGGCATCAGGCCTTCTGAGTCTGCATCCCACTTTTACTACCTACAAGCTATGTGGCCCTGGACAACTATCTAATGTCTCTGTGCCTCAATAAAAAGGATCAATGACACTATTGCTCTCACTGGATGGTTAAGAGAATAAGAGAAGATAATTCACATAAAGAATTTACAACAACAAATGACACAAAATGAGTCCCCCTTTTTTTATTATACTTTAAGTTCTGGGGTACATGTGCAGAATGTGTAGGTTTGTTACATAGGTATACACATGCCATTGTGATTTGCTGCATCCATCACCCCATCACCTATATTAGGTATTTCTTCTAATGTTATTCCCTCCCCAACCTCCAGCCCTCTGCTATTCCTTCCCTAGCCCCCACCACCTGACAGGCCCCAGTGTGTGATGTTCCTCAGTGTGTGATGTCCATGTGTTTTCATTGTTCAACAACCACTTATGAGTGAGAACATGTGGTGTTTGGTTTTCTGTTCTGTGTCAGTTGATAAGAATGATAGCTTCCAGCTTTATCCATGTCCCTGCAAAGGACATGACCTCATCCTTTTTTATGGCTGCATAGTGTTTCATGGTGTGTATGTGCCACATTTTCTTTATCCAGTCTATCTTTGTTGGGCATTTGGGTTTGTTCCAAGTCTTTGCTATCGTGAACAGTGCCGCTATAAATATATGTTTCCATGTGTCTTTATAATAGAATTATTTATAATCTTTTGGGTATATAACCAGTAATGGGATTGCTGGATCAAATGGAATTTCTAGTTCTAGATCCTTGAGGAATCACCATACTGTCCTCCACAATGGTTGAACTAAAATGAGTTCTCTCTAAATGTAGCTGTTGTTACTGTTGTTGTTGTTATTGTTGTAATTATTGTTGTTAAAGTAAGAAATAGGCCTATTTCTTAAGGAATTCATGGTCCAGTGTGGGAGGCAGATATGTAATCATAAATTCCCATGTTTATTATCATAAGATATAAAGTCAGTGTTCTTGTTCTGTCTTGCTTTGATTTTCAGGCAGTCAGTATTGGAGGTGGGTTTTGCACTGATTAAGTCTTGGGATGTTGAAGGTAGGATATTGGAAGTTATTGGAATGCTGGAACTATATGGGAAATTAGTTTAGAACAAAAGTTTGCATATCGAGGATAAATGGGTGATACAGTTGGAAGAGGTTTAGCTGAGTGTGTTGTTTACAAGCAGGCAATAGTTGAAATGCTGGAAATGTTTGCAGATTTAGTTCACAGTGAAAGGATTGATGGAGGATTGATAATACAGTTGAAAGAAGCTCATCTGAGTGCTGTTCAGCCTTGTTTTGGGCCCTTTGGAGAGCACATTGAAAGTATAGACAAATTTTTTGTTCCACAGGCTCATGCCCACTTCTTCTATATATCAAACTGATGCAAGTAACAGGCTATAGGCAGATTACTGGGTATGTGAAAAGGGGAATGGGAAGAAAAGACAGATTGGGGATTAAATAATGAAGAGGAATAAAGTAGGTAATTTAGTACCTATCTCAATACTTATCTTCAGACAAAAGAAAGAACAGACTTTGTAAGTTTCTTCTTAAGAAGCAGAAGGTAAGAATTCCTGCTCTGCTTTGAGGCATTTTTAAAAAATTATTTTAGAATCTACTTTAACATAAATATTAAGATATATTTAAAAAATACTAAGAAATTTTAAAAGTTATAACCATTTGAATAAGTTTTATCAATATGATAATAAACATTTGTTTCTCATACAATATATTATTTAAGACAAGGTCTCACTTTGTTACCCTGGCTGGAGTGCAGTGGCATGATCTCAGCTCACTGCAGCCTCAACCTTCTGGGCTCAAGTGATTCTCCCACCTCAGCCTCACAAGTAGCTAGAACTATGGGTGCATGCCACCACACGTGGCTAATTTTTGTTTTTTGTAGAGACAGAGTTTTGCCATGTTTCCCAGCTGATCTCAAACTCCTGGGCTCAAGCTATCTGCCCAACTCAGCCTCCCAAAGTGCTGGGACTACAAGTGTGAGCCACCACACCTGGCCTCACACTTAATTTTTATAAAATTGTCACTGAGCCTGGAATTCTAGCTCCATTTCTGAATCACATTGTAACTTTCCTGGTCTATTTCCTTTTTTTTTTTAATTTGAGAAGAAGTCTCACTCTTTTGTCCAGGTTGGAGTGAAGTGGGGTGTGATCTTGGCTCACTGCAACATCTGCCTCCTGAGTTCAAGCATCTTTTCTGCCTCAGCCTTCTGAGTAGCTGGGGTTACAGGTGCCACTACCATATTCAGCTAATTTTTTGAATTTTTAGTAGAGGTAGGGTTTTACCATATTGGACATGCTGCTCTCGAACTCCTGACCTCAGGTGATCCTCCCACCTCAGCCTCCCAAAGTGCTGGGATTACAGACCTGAGCCACTGGGCCCAGCCTATTTCCTTTTCATAGCTTCCACAAAATGATTAAAGGTTGAGTCACTTCATGTCTTCTTGATTCCACTTTTGCAATTATACCAATTGAACAAGTTTTCCCTACAGTAATAGCTGAGCTACCTGGCACTATACTAATTATATAGTTGCATGATGACTGAATTCCCCAGTGATGGCTAGAAGTTGGAAGATCATTAAATACAGCCTTCATGTTTATATGTGTTTTGAAGTACAGCAGTACCCCCTTATCTGTGGTTTTACTTTCCATGGTTTCAGTTACCTTTGGTAAACTAAAATAAGATATTTTGAGAGAGAAAAAGAGAGACCACATTCACATAAGTTTTATTACAGTGTATTGTTATAATTGTTCTATATTATTATTAGTTATTGTTGTTAATCTTTTACTGTGCCTAATTTACAAATTAACATTTATCGTAGGTATGTATGTATATGAATAAACATAGTATATTTAGAGTTCAATACTATCCATGATTTCAGGCATCCACTGGGGGTCTTGGAACATATCCCCTGTGCATAAGGGGAAACTTCTGTATTATATTTTTAAAATGGTATTACATCATCAGTAAATTCCTTGAGGTACTCAAGGATGTATCAGTCTCAGTACTATTGACATTTCAAGCTAGATTAATGTTTGTTTTTGGGGGCTGTCATGAGCATGTAAGATGTTTAGAAGTATCCTTGGCCTCCTACCCACTGAATACCAGCAGCACACTTTGCCCAGTGGTAGCAAGCAAAAGTGTCTACAGCCATTGCCAAACCACCAGGGGACAAATTGACCCCATGTGGAGGACCACTGAGCCAACCTATTATATGCAAATCACTGCTGAGAGGCTATAATGTAGTGGGTAGTGTGCTGTCTTTGGAGGCAGAAGACCTAAATTGAATTCCCAGCTCTACCCACAACTCATAACTAGCTGTTTAACCATGGTTGAAATGCTTACTTTCTCTGGGTCTTAATCCCCTCATCTGCAGAGTGGGCAGTGACAGTTTCTACCTGGTAACATTATTTTGAAGATAAAAAGGGACTATGTGTATACATATATATTATATGTAATATATATACACACACATTACATATATATGACCTAGCCAGATGCATGATAAAAGGAGGACCTCAAAAAAATATTAACTCCCTACCCCACAACTTTCCCTTAATATTGGGGATATTTCATTCACATGTCTATTGATTCATTCATTTATTATTCATTTAATATTTTTATTTAAATGACAAAACCTGGACTCATTGAAACTAAGCAGGGAATATTGGCCATGTGTTAAAAATTGGCTCTGTTAACATATACAGGTAGATTCAGAAACAGTAAAGCATGGGGCCATGGAGTCTAATAGAATTGATTTTAAGACGAATTTGTACCATTTTTTGTGAGATGGGGCAAATTAGTATCTGCTGAGATATAATAATTAAATGAAGCAAATGCCTGGTACATAGTAACATTCTGCACATGTAATTTATAAATTCCCAATGAGTGGTATGAGTAAGAGCCAGTATAGTTATAGAGGTCTTTGTGGAGGAGCTGGCATTTGAACTAAACCTCTAAAGATGTTTAGGATTTATATAAATAGAAAGGACATGAATGAATTTTCCAAGCAAAGGCATAGATGAAAATGGAGGAGATAAGAATCTTTGGGACACAATATGTAAACCAGTTTCTGAAGCTGGGAGGTCATACTGGGAAACATTCTATATTGTTTAGGCAGACTATATAATGACACTTGCAGAACTGGAAAAGATCTTAAAGTCACCGAATCCAAATTGTTCATTCTGAAATGTTTCATTCTGAAATCAAAGGCCCAGAAACAGCAAGTGATTTGCTGAAAGCCACTTAGGAAGAGTTGGTGCTAGAATCTAGGATTGCCACATAGACCCTTAGCCTCTCCTTGCCCCTAAAGAATACAGACCAAAGCTATTGTAATTAATAGAATGTGTGAACATTCTTCACTTTATAGAATAATTTACCCAAAGCCATACTTTATTCAGGCTGAACAGAGACGACTTAGGCCAAACAGAGACAACTAACAATCCAACAAGCATGTGTTTATTGATTGTCTGTATTCCAGATACAGGATACAATGCTGAAAAATTCAGACAAGGCCTCTGCTCTCACAGAGCTGCTGTTAGAGAAAATATTCACAAATACATTATTATTATTGTTATTTTTGAGACGGAGTCTTGCTCTGTCACCAGGCTGGAGTACAGTGGTGCAATCTCGGCTCACTGCAACTTCTGCCTCTTGGGTTTAATCGGATTCCCCTGCCTCAGCCTCCTGATTAGCTGGGATTACAGGTGTGCGCCACCACACTTGGCTGATTTTTTGTATTTTAGTAGAGATGGGGTTTCACCATGTTGGCCAGGTTAGTCTTGATCTCCTGACCACGTGATCCGTTCACCTCGGCTTCTCAAAGTACTGGGATTACAGGCATGAGCCACCATGCTGATTTTTTTAAATCAATAAAAAAATTAGTGATAAGTGCTTGGTAGAAAATTAAAATATGGTGGTATGATATAAAATGATTGGATGACTATTTCAAACTGGAGGATCAGGCAAGGCCTCTCTAAGTGGGACATAGGGGCTTAGATCTGAATGACATAATGTTGAAATTCCATACAAAAGGCTTCCAGTCAGAGGGAACATCTGGTAAAGAGGCCCTCAGGCAGGGGTGAGCTTATTGATTTTCAAAGTAAAGAAAGGGCCGGGCATGGTGGCTCACGCCTGTAATCCCAGCACTTTGGGAGGCAGAGGCAGGTGGATCACAAGGTCAAGAGATCAAGACCATCCTGGTCAACATGGTGAAACCCTGTCTCTACTAAAAATACAAAAATTAGCTGGATACAGTGGCGCGTACCTATAATCCCAGCTACTCAGGAGGCTGAGGCAGGAGAATTGCCTGAACCCAGGAGGCGGAGGTTGTGGTGAGCCGAGATCGCACCATTGCACTCCAGCCTGGGTAACAAGAGCGAAACTCCGTCTCAAAAAAAAAGAAAGAAAGAAAGCAAGAAAGCAGGCCAGTGAGTCTGGATTTTAGTGGGCATGTAGAAGGAGAAGCAAAGTTAGGTAGGTCAGCATGGCTTTGATCATCTCGAGTTATATAAGCCGGGATAGGGAGTCCAGATTTTATTCTCAGTGAATTGTAAAGCTACTGGAGCATTTTCTGCAGGAAGTGATCTGATCTGCTTTATTTTTTAGGAAGATCACTCTAGCTACTATTTGAAAAATGGATTGCAGAGGGGCAAGGAGACCAGTTATGAGACTAATGAACTGGTCCAGTTGAGAGATGATGGTGGCTTGGACTAAGGTAATGGATATGGAGAGAAGTAGAGTTATTTGAGATATTTTTTGGATGTATGGAGGACAGATGTCAGTGATACTTTGAACATAAGAAAGAAGATAGGAATTTGAAAAAAAAAAAAAAAGAAGATAGGGATTAAGGAGAATTCTAGATTTCTGGCTTAAGTAACTGCATAACTCCTTAAGTTTCATTTACAAAGATGGTACCTATCAACTGCTGCTTTGAAGTCTGAGATTATCATGTTGGCAAAACAGATAAAATTCTCTGCCCTTTTGAATGTTACGTGCTACTGGATGATTCAAAAAATAAAATAAATAAGATATGTATGTGTAGATGGTGGTGGGTCTTGGCATGGGATCTATTATAAATTTTGTGGTCAGATCTAGAAAGTCTTCACTGACAAGGGTATGTGATAAGAGACTTGTAAAAGGTAAGGGAGTGAGCCATGCCTACATCTACTGAAAAAGCCTCATAAGCACCCAAGTGTGGGTATGAAGAAGACAGTTGGATGCATGAATCTGAATTCCAGTGAGAGGTCAGAGTTGAAATTATAGGTTTATGCCTATATATAGGTCCTTTCAAAGATGGGACCATATGAGGTTACCAAGGAAGATGCAGGTAGAGAAGGGAAGGCACTTCTGCAACTCTCCAGTATTTGAGGGCCAAAAGGAGAAGACAGCAGGAGAAACTAAGAAGAAAAAGCCATTGAAGTAGGAGGAAAAATAGGTAAGTGTGGCATCAGAGAAACCAAAAGAGACATTTCAAGAAGGAAAGAATGGCCAAGTCTATTGGTTATTACTAAGCGTTCACATAAGACAGGGATGGATATGATCATTGGATTTGACAACGTGGAGCTCACTGGTGACCTTGACAAAAGCAATGTCAGTGGAGAGATGGGGACAGAAAGTCGTGAATTTACTTAAGGAGAGATTGGTGTCAGTGAAAGAGGAAAGGATTGTAAGGGTGAAGTCATTGAGTTCAGAGAGGTGAGATTCAGATGACAAGTGAAGAGTTTGTGTCCGAAACAAAGAGAGATGCTTTGTCCACAGTAGGAGGAGGAAAAGCCGAGAGTATGAGTACTGATGCAGATAAGTAGGGAGATTTGATGCAGAAAAACAAGGGAATTTTGATCTGATTGCTTCTACTTTTCTCAGTGAGGTATAAGGTAAGTTCATTGACTAAGGGTATGGGAGGTAGGCCTTGGCAACCAGGTTTGAAAGGTGAGGAGATGGTGTGAAATGGCTGCTTGAGTAACTGCCTGATACTTTCAACTTGTAAGTGGTTCTTCTCAGATGCTGACTCTGTGTGCTTTTTATCCCACAGCCAAGAGGTTGGAGTCCTATCAGGAAGCTGTCTCTGAAGATGAAGATTTTACAGACACACTCAGTGGTTCCGTGAGCAATATGGCAAAACCGAGAGTCCCCAGCTGCGGGACAGTTCATAATGGGCCTTTGGGAAATAAGCCTTCAAATCATCTTGCTGGGAGCTCTTTTAATCTAAGAAGCGGAGAAGGAGCCAGTGAAGTGCCTCATTCCAGACAGGCTGCTTTCAGTAGCCCCATTGTAAGTGTGAATGCATGACTAGAATCTTGCACACCCACAATGTTTGGTGAAAGAACAGACCTGTAATTATAATAGAGTCAAACTCTGTTGTCTTTTCTACCTTACAAGAGACTACGTGATTGCAGCTCAGTAAGATCCCTACACATAATTAGAAGTATCAACAAACAATATCACAGTATCCTATTTTTAAAAAATAACTCAATGTTGAGAAGTAGTATACCATTTCTGAAAAAATATATAATGTTTCTAGTCAGGGCTGATCATGTGTGAGCCTGAAGAAAGCTGCCTTGGTTTAAGAATCATGGTTCACTGTCAGACCCAGCAAAGCTTACCAGAGTTATCTCCTAGACAGATAAGCATATGTAATTTATAGGGACATTCATAGGCCATGTAGTACATTGAATTACTTTTTATTGCTCTGTAATTTCCCAAATCCCATCAAATTTGTGGTTTCTTCCCCATTCCTAGCCTCCAGAAGGTCATTTTCTAATATATCCATTTCAGAGGTCAACAGGATGTGTTCGTGAGTTCCAGTGGGAAGTGTCAGGAACTGTCTAGTCACATCCATTAACAAATTCATTTTACTCCAGAAGAACTAGAGGACCATGCAGAAGATGGGAAAAGAGGGAAAGATGCTGCGTGAAAAAAAATTAAAAATCAAAGTTTTGCTCGATTTAAAATTACCTCTATAAAAGTTCAGTTTCCTTCTCTGCCTTTTACATTTTACTCTTGTGTTTTACCAAGATGAGGATTTCCCAGCCACCAGACTGATAATACCTCCAAAATAGGAGACAACACAAGAATAAATCAGCTTTGGGGAAGCTTTGTGTTTCTACATTGAATCTATTGTATGTTTTTCATAGTAGAGACATGATATGAGTAGACCCCAGGGGTCTCGTTTGTCCTGGGAAGGCCTTGGGCTTCTCAGGATCCTGGCTCTTCTCAAATTGTCAACAAATGCATAATTACAGCAACTGGAGCGATCATTTCAGTCCATCACATCTCTGTGGCACTAATATAAAAACTATTATCTTAGCCGTATCAGGTGATTCCAAGACTTAATGTTTCTCCAACTTTTGAAATGGAAGAAGAAAGGGATGCACACAGTTCATTCTGTATAGTCATGATAAGGCCATATCAGAAATATGTTTTTCTTCTATTTTCTATCAATATATTTTCTTATATTTTGTCTTTTTATCTATCCTTGTGTTGAACCTTTTCATTTTCTATCCACCTGAAAGTAAGAACATGTTGGCTTTTGTTTAGACAGAAGCAGCACAGTTTGGTAATAAGGTGAGTCTTATTACCAAATACCAATTACCAATAACCACAGCTTATTGGTTTCCTGATCAAACCTCACCCTCTTTGTGGAACAAATAATTGGTTTTTCTTAGCTTAAAGTCTTTGTCCCTTTGTAGATACAATTTACCTTGTCTAAAATATATTCTCTCTTCATATTCTGCCTCTGTTCACCAAATCTGGTGAAATATTTATTCCTTTAAGAACTAAATTAAATATCACCTTTTCTGAAGACTCACAGATTCTCTTCTTCCAGCTTCCGAGCTCTGTTTACACCATTCCTACGTCCCTTCATCCACATGGCATTGGTCTTATTTCTGCCTCTGGCATTTCACCATTAACTCCTTGAGAGAAGGATTTATCCATCTTGAATCAACATCTAGCACAATGTCTGGCATGTCTGTTCTCAATTAAGTATCTTTAAAGGTTGTTGAAGGAAGCTACTTACCAGGCTGATTTTTCATCTGGGCCATTTTATTTTCATTTGCCTTATACTCCAATGTCATTACTGATTATATGGATGCTCTTGTGTTGCTGTTATTGCAGCCACTGTTTTGTTTGTGTTTTGCAAAACCATACCCCTAACATATAGAATAACAGGGTCCCGGTCTTCCTCAGTAAGATTATTTCTCAGTCTTTGTCTAAGCAAGTTGATTTTATCCTTTTTGAAGACTAAAGATTATTTTGAGAAAGCTATATAATCTTTGAACTGAAAAATGAGCATCTGCAAATACATTATATAAAATTCTAAAAGCCCATCTGAGGAGCCCAGGTAAATGACACCAGCTTGAAGGCATTCTGAGAGTTGTGATGTCTAAGAGTGGAAGGTTGTAAGATGCCACCCTTCAAAGGAGGCGAGTTGTGAGCCAGCAAGTGAGGATGCTAGGCAGGGTGCTGATGCAGATGTGCCAGCCTTTGGGCATTAGAATGTCACTGAGTTCCATGAACCCTGGGTTCATATTGCCTGTTTTAGAAATAGAAACCTTTACTTTGTAAGCCACTATGTTTATTCGTCTTTCATCCTCTGGAGTTTTTCATTCAACAAGCATACTCTTTATTCTGCATGAAACGCTCTTCTCTTAGATCTTTGTATAGCTGTCTCCTTTCTGTCATTGAGTCTCAGCTCAAATATCTTCTCAGTGAAGCCTTCTCTGCCACCTAGTTCCAATTACATTCCATCTCTCCCTTGTCTCTCTCTGTCTCAGTATAAGGGCATCTTATTTATTTGCTGTTGGGATCATTTTGGATCTACCCTCTCCCCCAGGTAGAATATGAATTTCATGTAAGCCAGGATCCTGTCTGTTCTTTTTTTTTTTTTTTTTTTTTTTTTTTTTTGAGATGGAGTTTCGCTCTTGTTACCCAGGCTGGAGTGCAATGGTGCGATTTCGGCAAACCGCAACCTCTGCCTCCTGGGTTCAAGCAATTCTCCTGCCTCAGCCTCCCAAGTAGCTGCGACTACAGGCGCATGCCACCTGTATCAAAAACATATTTCTGATATGCCCAGCTAATTTTTGTATTTTTAGTAGAGACGGGGTTTCACCATGTTGACCAGGATGGTCTCGATCTCTTGACCTCATGATCCACCCACCTCGGCCTCCCAAAGTGCTGGGATTACAGGCGTGAGCCACCGCTCCCGGCCCTATCTGTTCTATGTACTCCTCTTCCCTTCAGGGGTGCCTGGTACCACAGATCAGCAGTAAATATTTATGGGATAATGAATTTATTAATGAATTAATGGAAAGCATGGCACAGTACTGGACAAGAAGATGTAAAGTGATTAAGACCTGGCTTCAGCCTTCAGTTTTGTTCTAAGTAGAGAAGATAGACATATAAGCAAATAATTATAGTCCTGTATTAAAGACGTAGTCGTAGTTAATCCAAACTATAGTAAGGCCACAAAGAAGGGGGTGATTAGCTCTAAGGGAGTGAGGAAGGATTAAGAAAGGCTGCCTGGAAGACCTACAATTTAGGATTAAAATAGTGAGCAGAGAGGTTCACAGATTGGAAGAGGAAGGAAAGGCATTTGGAGCTGACAGCACGTGGTACATGCAGACATTCAGAACCACAGGTTCATGGGAGAACGTGGTATGCAGGAGAAATTGTCAGCATGTGGTTATTGAACTTTGTCTTTTTTTTTCAGGACTGTGCTGTTTAGGCATCAGTAAGGAGGGGGTGGTGGCAATAGAAGTTATTTGGGTCCACTCTTAAGCCAAAGTTGCAGTGGTGGAGTAGTGAACCCTTAAAATGAGTGGAGTGGCATCCGGCAATAAAACGAAAAACCCTGGGTATGGGTGGAATCAGGGAGGAGTAAAAAAACAGTATTAGAGCTCCTCGGTCAACTTTAAATCCCATCTAAAGTGTCTTTGTCCGTTACTCAGTTGAGGGTTTTTCTAAGTTTTGCACAAACAATTATAGTCGGCTGATGCTACGCTCTGTTTTAAAACAAAGTTAACATTTAAATTATATGAAAGCTATTCAAAAGATTCAATGAACACTATTAGAAGGAAAAAGGAGTTTTGGCCCATTTTTGCTTGCTTAATTTGAATTTAAATAGAGGAGAGAGGAAAAAAAATAGGAGGAAACCTGAATGTGAAATCTACAACTTAGTAGGAAGGCATAATAGGAATCATGAGGGTAAATCTAAGATTTGAGATACCATGCATGACTAGAACAAAGATACTAGACTCTCAACAGGAAACCAAATAAGGCTCTGTTTACATGGGAAGCTGTCTGCATCATACTCTGTGCTTTGATTAGAAGTATAAATTTTCTTGAATTTTAAAAAGATATCTACTTGAGCCCAGTGGGAGGTAACATGTGTTTATTTTCCAATGAGTAACATTTTTTTCATGTTTTTTTCTCTCTCATTCCTTATGTGATATGAAATTAGCAAATGATAGTAACATATGATAATACACTTATATTGCCCATGTGTCCAGTACTGAGTTAGGGATCCAGAGATCAATATGGTATAGTCCTTACTTTAATGGGCCTTCCAAATTCTCTGGGGAGAGACTCCATACATATGTAAGGAATCATTTAAAGCAAGATGGTTTGAGGCTGGTTCTGAAGTTAAGACATCCAGAGAAGGCAGAAGCCGACGATCAGGGAAAAAAGAGCAAAAGTTAATAATGTAATCATGAGTCTCCTAAGGAAGATTTGAAGAAACAGCTACGGATACAGTCATGCAGATAAGAATTTCATGTGGTAACTCTGTAATACATAATGTAGATGACGGGGTGATGGATGCAGCAAACCACCATGGCATGTGTATACATACCTATGTAACAAACCTGCACATTCTGCACATGTACCCCAGAATTTAAAGTATAATAATAAAAGAAATTAACCTATTTTAGTTGGACCAACTAAAGCAGAAGAATGATCCATGCCTGAAGCTTCTTTGTATGTAGGCCTTTCCTTAAATCTTCTGGGCTCTGTCATGTATATTGTTTTATGGTGCTTTTCAAGGTCTTCTATGGTCCTGACTTTATAGATTTTTCCCACTTTATTTTGACAGTACTTCTCAGCATAGTTTTGCTGATCAGAGTGCCCACTTTCACACTCTGTTCCCACTCACCTCCAGCTTGGGCCAACTTCAGAATTACTTCCGTTCTCATAGACACAGTACAGCCTTTCAGTCATGCACTCATCTGCTTCCCTGAATTGACAACATAAATAGTGTCTTAGTCCATTCAGGCTGCCATAACAAAATACTGTGTATCTCTGCAGTTATGTATTTCAAAATGAGAAAACACTCAACTAGATTTGGTGGAAACCAAACTCCTGTTTAGTTTCATAGTTAAGATAGTTTCCATTGCTAATGTGCATTCTGGATTTTTCATTTATTTTTGTATCTTTTATTTTCCTGTTCTCACTTCCCATGACACAGTATACATTAAAATTGTTTTCAGAAAAATAAAGTTCACTGTCTCATGATTCATTTAGATCTTGGCTATAAAAGTTGTTTCTCATGTTGATTTAAAACTAATTTTTATATACTTATTATAATAATACACTGTCTTATTGGATCTTCAGGAAACAGATGTGGTACCAGACACCAGGCTTTTAGACAAATTTAGTCAGATTACACCCCGGCTCTTTATGCCACTAGATGAGACCATCCAAAATCCACCACTGGAAACTTTGTACATCGTCGACTTCTTCATTGCATTGGCAATTTGCAATACAGTAGTGGTTTCTGCTCCTAACCAACCCCGACAAAAGGTAAGGTCTCTAATGCAAACAACGGTCACTTTCCAGAAGAGAATTTTGGGTTTAAATGTATCTGTACTGAGCCTGATATATGGATAAAAATGATAAATAATAGCAGCTATATAGCATTTAGTTAGCATTTGTTCTGTGCTCTGCACTTTACCATGGCTGTGTCATGAGTCCCCAAACCCCTGGGCCGCAGACCAGTAACAGTCTGTGGCCTGTTAGGAACCAGTCTACACAGCAGGAGGGGAGGAGAGGGCCAGTGAGCTCTGCCTGCTGTCAGATCAGGGGCAGCATTAGATTCTCATAGGAACGTGAACCCTATTAAACTGCACATGCAAGGGATCTAGGTTGCATGATTCTCCTCATGAGAATCTAACTAATGCCCAGATAATCTAACTAATACCTGATGAGCTGAAGAACTACCCAACCCATCAGTGGAAAATTGTCTTCACAATACTGATCCCTGGTGCCAAAATGGTTGTGGACCGCTGGTCTAAGGGATTTATTGGTATTAACAAGTTTAATCCTGCTAACAATCCTATGAGTTAGATGCTATTACCCTACTATTCTCCATTTTACAGATGAGGCTAAGTAATTTTCCCAGGGTCACAAAACTGGTTTGGAGAGATGGGATTTGAACCTAGGAAATATAGATAGCTCAGTGCTACTATATTATATGCGTCTAAGAAGGTACTGATGAGAGCAGTTCTTTTTGCTTTATTTTGCCAAATTGAAGCTTTCTTTGAGGCTTCTGAGACCTCCAACATCATATGCAGTATATCAAGAAAAATATACAGTATTGGATTCAATTTCTTGTTTAATGATAATGTATCTTTTTGCATACCAGTTGGGTTAGATTTAATCCGTGTAAAATCCAGTACATTACCAAGCCAGATTTTTCTTTCCTTAGAGTCTCACCAAGTCTCTCAGACTGAAGTGCAGTAGCATGATCTCAGCTCACTGCAACCTCTGCTTCCCAGGTTCAAGCAATTGTCCTGCCTCAGCGTCACGAGTAGCTGGGCTTATAGGCGCCCACCACCATGCCCCATTAATTTTTGTAGTGCTAGTAGAGACAGGGTTACACCATGTTGGCCAGGCTGGTCTTGAACTCCTGACCTCAGGTGATCCACCCGCCTCAGCCTCCCAGAGTGCTGGGATTACAGATATGAGCTGCCGTGTCCTGCCTTTCTTTTTTTTTTTTTTTTTTCTGAGACAGGGCTTCAACTCTTTCATCCAGCCTGAAGCACAGTGGTGCAATCACAGCTTACTGTAGCCTTGGGCTCAAGCAGTCCTACTGCCTCAGCCTTCTGAGTAGCTGGGACCACAAGTGTTTGCCACCATTCCCAGCTAATTTTTTAAATTTTTTGTAGAGATGGGATATTGCTATGTTTTCCAGGCTTGTCTTGAACTGCTGAGCTCAAGCAATCCTCCCACATCAGCCTCCCAGAGTGCTGGGATTACAAGCATGAGCCACTACAGCTGCCCCCGCTCCCAAAAAAAGCTGGATTTTTAAAGTCTACTTGTAGCTTAGAATTCATGGAAAATTCATTTTTAATGAAAAGGAAAACTTGTTTAACAGGCTGGTGATTCACCACTTGCTGTGTTAGCCTCGTTGTGTGTAACTATCTCACCTTTTACACACTTAAAATTCAATTTGCAGCACAACCCAATTCAATTTAATTTTCCATCAGTTCATTTTCTTTTGGCAGCTTCAGAGTTGGTCAACTTTAACATAAAAATAATTTACTTCCAATTAAGTTGTGCTTTATCAGGACCTGTATTTTTAGAAGGCTTTGCCTTCAGGAAGTTGCTCTTTGAAAAAGTGATTATGCAGTTAGAGAATAAAGGCTGTTCTTTTCCCCCCACATAATTTTTCTAATAAATCTGTTTCCAAAGTAAGCATCTTTTGGTATTTGCCTTTTAAGAAATATTATTGCCTTATTCCCAAAGAATATATTTTACTGCTTGAAAGAAAATCTCTGAAGCATGTAAGAGTCTAAGCCTCATGGTATTTCAAGGTAATGATAGAAAGGCAGTGAATAAGCAGCTACTCAGCATTCATGTGGAATACAGAAGCCTCATCTGTGATTGGGTTTTACGCTTCACTTCTGAGTTGCTAATAAATTTGAAAATCAATCAGCATAAGACCTTCAAATTATTATAAAATTAGTTCTTTTTAGGGGGAAACTTTTTAATTTCTTGAGCATTTCTAAATGAGAAAATTTTTCCCTCCAATTAATTGGTCTTCCATGATTAGTGTGAATTTCTAAGTTTAATCACTGATGAAAGTTAAGATTTAAGAGAAGCCAGGGTATGAATAAGAAAAAGTTCTATGAAAATAGAAATTCAAATCCACATTATGATATTGATAACGCTTCTTGATGAAGGTAGTTTGCTTATTGGTCTATTTAAAAGTCAAAGTAACAAACTTCTGTAGAATCTGGAAAATAAGAGAAAAATGTGTGTAATCTTTTGATTTGCTTTCTTCTGGTGTTTTTGTTATGAGTATTATTACTTATTTGTTACTTTTTTACACTAGTCTCATAGCTTTTTCAATATTGCCCTATAGACTTTATAAGCTTTATTTTTAAATATTATATAACATTTCAAGATGTGTCTATTTTGCTGTTATTGAATACTTAATTTGCTTATCATTTTAAAATTGTTATTGTTAGGATGCACACAATAATGATTTTAGAGTTTCTATATTTCAAGTTTTTTTTTTAGGAAAAAAATTGCTGAAGGATGTCCACTGCTAGAAATATTAGCATTTTATATCTTTTATTATCAGTTGTCAAATTTATTTTTAAATAGTTGTAGGAATGTATGTCATTCATTTTAATATTATTAAAATATTCACAAAGTATTAAGTTAACATTTAAAATGTTAATAAAAATCAAATTATTTAAATATTTATAAAAACACAAATTTTTATTTTTATTAATATTTTCCATGGTGGTTGTAAATAGGGAGCAGGCTGCTAGCCATTTAAGAGAGTGGTAACTCTTTTTATATCTAATTTATTCTCAGTTTGCCTTCAAAGTTGTTATAAACTGCTTTTGACTGTATTGAGACCTTCCTAAATTGTCTTTCATAGATCAGACACCCTTCACTGGGAGGGATGCCCATTAAGTCTTTGGAAGAGATTAAAAATCTTTTCCAGAGATTGTCTGTGCGAAGATCAAGTTCTCCATCGCTTACCAGTGGGAAAGAGCCATCTTCCGGAGTTCCGAACGCCTTTGTGAGCAGACTCCCTCTCTTTAGTCGAATGAAACTGGCTTCACCTGTGGAGGAAGAAGTCTCCCAGATGTGTGAGAGCCCCCAATGCTCCAGTAGCTCAGCTTGCTGCACAGAAACAGAGAAACAACACAGTGATGGAGGCCTCCTGAATGGCAAGGTGGAGTCCCTCTCTGGACAGCCATTAGCCTGCAACCTGTGTTATGAGGCCGAGAGCCCAGATGAAGCGGCCTTAGTGTATGCTGCCAGGGCTTACCAATGCACTTTACAGTCCCGGACACCGGAGCAGGTCATGGTGGACTTTGCTGCTTTGGGACCGTTAACATTTCAACTTCTACACATCCTGCCCTTTGACTCAGTAAGAAAAAGAATGTCTGTTGTGGTCCGGCACCCCCTTTCCAATCAAGTTGTGGTGTATACAAAGGGTGCTGATTCTGTGATCATGGAGTTGTTGTCAGTGGCTTCCCCAGGTAAGTTTATAAAAGGTGACATGGTGATTTGAAAATCTTGAAGATTAAAAGACCACATTCGATGGCTTTATAAAGGCAAAGAAATAGATATTTGGGCATTAATCTCATTTGGTGAAGTAGAGAGAAGCTGCCTAGGATTTGATGGGAAAGTGAGTAAGTTTTAGAGCTACCCAGATCTGAGTTCAAATGTGAACTCCATCATTAGCTGGATCTTCATAGAGTTACCTAACTATTCTGTGTGTAAGTCTTCAACTCAGTGGGTCTGCGAGTACCTCCTTGGTAGATTCTTGAAAGGTTTAATGACATACTATATGAAATGTATGAAGAGCCTTTGGCCAAGTGTCCAGCAAATGGTAAGCGCCCAATAAATGTTAGCTAGCAGCATTATTATAGTTATGTTACTGTGTTATTGATTATGTGGGAACGGTGTTTGTATCAAGTTCTTGTACTTCCCTCTGCCCAAGGGGAAACGAAGGAAAGATTTATTCTGAGTGGTCCCTTTTACAGATACCCATTTGGGATTCAAAACCAGAAGGCTTTTTTTGTTTGTTTAATGTGGATTAAACTATTGTTGCTTTTAAAACTATTTCTGTAATTGGGCAGACTGGTAGGAACTCAAGCATCTTGTCCATTATTTCAGATGGAGCAAGTCTGGAAAAACAGCAGATGATAATAAGGGAGAAAACCCAGAAGCACTTAGATGACTATGCCAAACACGGCCTTCGTACTCTATGTATAGCAAAGAAGGTGAGACTGCTTAGTGTGCTCCTCCACCTTTTTTGTTTTTTTTCCCTTATTCATTGACTGGAAACCAGCATGTGGCAAACCCTAATCCAGGCACTGGGGAAAGTCCTCTGGACACTGGCTCTCTTTTTACCTACTCTATTCCATATATTGGTTAGTTTGAAGTTTGTTCAAAGTATTTTGCTAGAAGGGTCCCTGAAAGTTATTTTCTCTTAAGTTCCTGCATGTTTTAATATGTCAGTGAGTGCCTTCATATGTAAACAGTTGTTTGGCTGGGAACAAAAATCTCTGGATCCTACTTTCTTCCCCTCAGGACTTTGAAAATGTTCGCTCTGTCTTACAGCATTAAATATGCTTGGAAAAGAATGCCACAGATGAGCCTTAATTTTTTAATTGTAAGTTCTCAATATTCTTATGTGCCTATAACTTTTTATATGTAAATCCAGGTAAATATCTTAGATATTATCTCAGTATTGATTATTCTCTATTGAGAATGATTTTGGTACATAGCATATTCTTTCTAAATAAAAGTGTAGTAAGAAAGAAGATGGAACTCCAAGAAATTATTTGAGGGATGTTCTTATCAGAACTCTTCATTTCTTACCCATGTTCTAGTTCATGAGAGCTGCATTAGGGAAAGTGGAATCTGTTGTAGACCCTAAGGAACTCAGTCAACCAGCTGCATGAGGAATCAAAAGCCTGATAGCTGGGCGCAGTGGCTCACGCCTGTAATCCCAACACTTTGGGAGGCTAAGGCAGGTGGATCACCTGAGGTCAGGAGTTCGAGACCAGCCTGGCTAACATGGTGAAACCCCGTCTCTACTAAAAATACAAAAATGAGCCAGGTCTGGTGCTCATGCCTGTTATCCCAGCTACTCGGAAGGCTGAGGCAAAAGAATTGCTTGAACCTGGGAGGCAGAGGTTGCAGTGAACTGAGATCGCGCCACTGCACTCCAGTCTGGGTGATGGAGCAAAACTCCATCTCAAAAAAAAAAAAAAAAAAAAAAAAAAATCCCTGCCCCACACACAGTTGAAGGAAGAATGGAGAATTCAAGATCAAACCAACTCTACCTTTTCATTTGAATGATCCTGCCCTTGATAAAAATGTAGCCCAACAGGTGTCAGATTATCTCAAATCCAAGGACCTGTGGGCAAGAATGAGTAGAGAGAGAGGAATCGCCTCACCCCTTTACTCCATGCTGCTTTATAAAAACTGAAATGTAGATTTCTCCTTCTATGGCAACCTAAAGACAAAGGAAAATACATCATTGATCACTTTTCCAGGAATTTTATTGAATTTTTGTTTGGATTAAGACTTGTTTCACCTGCCTTCTTTCACTGTCATCATACATGGTGCCTGGAATTTCCGGAGATGCTGAGTTAAAGGCTCCATCCGTCATCCATGTTGCACTTGTCTGATCGCAGAGTTTGGGAAGCTAGTGTTCAGGTGGTGTGAGGATGTGAACCTGACTTGGCTGTGCCCAGAGGAAGGAGTATGTAAAATGAGTTGATGGTTTGATATTTTGCCAAAGGTCAGCCCTGGTATGCCTGCAAGATCATATGGCTTGCTTCATGCCTCTCTTTTAATTCTTCCCATAGGTCATGAGTGACGCTGAATATGCAGAGTGGCTGAGGAATCATTTTTTAGCTGAAACCAGCATTGACAACAGGGAAGAATTACTACTTGAATCTGCCATGAGGTTGGAGAACAAACTTACATTACTTGGTAGGTGAATGATGTTGTATTGCCTGAATGGAGGATTTTGAAAAATGCTGGTTATCTCTGAATAAGGGCTGTTCACCAGTGCTTTTTTTTCCCTCTACGATCTAATAAACATATATGGTTCTGCCTGCCGTGTCCAGTGTGATCTCGATCCAACTTCCAGTCCATTCTATTCTGTTTTCCACTGCAGTGAACTAGACTGCACTTGTGGTGGGATCAGAATTGTCACATTAAGAAGATCACATAAAACCCAACACTAAACATAGAATACAAAGCCAACTAAATGTTCCAAATAAATATCTTGGTTCACATCAAGATAAATATCAAGAATAGAGTTTCTTTTCGGGCATTGGATAAGGTGCTTAATATGTGTTATCTTTTTTTGAACTCTCACAGCAAATCTGCATCTTATAATTTGGGGCACAGAGCAGTTCAATGACTTGTTCAAGGTCGCCTGCCAGTAGCTGACAGTTACTCATTAACCCAACGTGGAACTCATGTCTGCCTGGCTCCGGGTCCCAGCTATTTATCCTGTACCTGGTTCTGGATTAAAGAAATTTATTTTTCTTCTCTTTCTGATTTCAACTAGAGTTGCACAACTGACACCTTTTGTCTTGGATTAAATTGCATTTTAGAATTATCTGAAGTGCTTTTAAAAAAATACTGATGCTGCATCCTATCCCCTGGGATTCTGATTTACATGATCTGTTGTATGGCTTGGGCACTAGAACTTTTTAAAGTTCCCTAAAGTGATGCTAAAGGTGGTCAAGTTTGAGAGCCACTGTTTAGAGTCTGGAGATCTAGATTCTAACATAAACTCTGATATACCAAGAGACCAGCTTCTGAGCTCCATTCCTCTGTTTAGGAGGAAAACATTGACCTAGCTTATTATCTAGCAGATACAGCAATGATGCTTACCCTAAGTGCTTTCTCCGTGACAGTGTAAGTAGTATACATCCACATTTCCTCATCAGCGATTCAAAAATCAAAAATACTCCATGGGTTTAGTGCCAAAATTCATTTGGCAGAAAAATCAGGCCTGATTTGACATAAGACTATTTATGAAATAGTTCTTTATTATCCTAATTTGTGTGAACATTTTTAAGTTTTCCTGCAGAAATATTAATAAGCTTGATTACCAAGTATTATAGAATATGGTATAGGTACCATACTACTTTTTAAAAATATTTTTTAATATTTGAAAAACATTTGGAATCCAAAACACATATGGTCCCAATTGTTTCAGAAAAGGGAACTGTAGACCTATGAAAGAACGTCACAAATAGACATCACATCTTATTGGCAAGAGCATTCTCTCAAAGCCTGGTCCTTTAAAGGACATGAGCAGACATTTTTCTAAAGAAGACATACAAGTGGCCAACAAACATGAAAAAATGCTCAACATCACTATCAGATGCAGACAAGTGCAAATTAAAACCACAATGAGATGCCATCTTATACCAGTCAGAATGGCTACTAAAACGTCAGAAAACAACAGATGTTGGCAAGGTTGCAGAGAAAAGGGAATGCTTACATACTGCTGGTTGGAATGTAAATTAGTACAACCTCTGTGGAAAACAGTATGGAGATTTCTAAAGAACTGAAAATGGAACTACCCTTCAATCTAACAATCCCACTACTGAGTATCTACTCAAAGGAAAGTAAATCATTATATCAAAAAGGTACCCGCACTTAGAAGTTTATTACAGCCCTCTTTACAATAGCAAAGTCATAGAATCAATCTAAGTGTCCATCAACAAACAATTAAAGAATATGTGATATATATACATATCGTGTATATATATATGTATCACATACACACCACGGAATCCTACTCAGCCATAAAAAAAGAATGATATTGCATCTTTTGCAGCAACATGGGTAGAACTGGGTGCCATTATCTTAAGTGAAATAACCCAGAAACAGATAGTCAAATACCACATGTTCTCACTTATAAGTGGGAGCCAAATAATGCTTACACATGAACATGGAAAATGAAATAGTAGACATTGGAGACTCAGAAAGGCAGAGGATAGGTTCGGGGGCAAGGGATGAGTTGCCCTGACAGGTACAGTTTACCCTATTTGCATGATGGTTACACTGAGAGCCCATATTTCACCCCTACACAATATGTCAGTGCAACACAACTGCATTTGCACTGCTTAAATCTATAAAAATAAAAATAAATAAAATCCTGCCCTTATTCTTGGATATATCATAGAATAATAAAATTGTAGAATATGGTTACATAAATAATTGACTCAAACCCCTTCAATTTACAGATTAGAAAACTAGCCAAAAGGAGAACAAGTAAGTGTGATAAATCCATTGATCCCTGAGGTTTCCTTCCCAGAATATTACATTGCGTATAATTTTGGTCTGGGTTGTCAAACCTCCTTTGACTCTCCTGAATCAACTGGGCAGTTTATATAGTTTAGGGTTGAGTTGGCTAGTAGATATGATTAAATTGTACACTAGGTGAGCTTCAGCTGGCTTTGGTTTCTTACAAGTCCTGTTGCATTTTGGTTATTTTTTAGGTGCTACTGGCATTGAAGACCGGCTGCAGGAGGGAGTCCCTGAATCCATAGAAGCTCTTCACAAAGCTGGAATCAAGATGTGGATGCTGACAGGGGACAAGCAGGAGACAGCTGTCAACATAGCTTATGCATGCAAGCTACTAGAGCCAGATGACAAGCTTTTTATCCTCAGTACCCAAAGTAAAGTGCGTATATTGAGATTAAACTGGTTCCTTCTGAGATTTGATGTATGCAAGCATGAAAAACAAAACTAAACTAAACAGCAACCATTAGCTTTTCTCTTTCTTTCTTCCTTTCTTTCTTTTTTGAGACAGAGTTTCACTCTGTCACCCAGGCTGGAGTGCAGTGATGTCATATTTTGGCTCACTCCGACCTCCGCCTCCTAGGTTCAAGCAATTCTCCTGCCTCAGTCTCCCAAGTAGCTGGGATTACAGGCGTCCGCCACCACGCCTGGCTCGTTTTTGTATTATTAGTAGAGACGGGGTTTCGCCATGTTGGGCAGACTGGTCTCAAACTTCTGGACCTCAGGTGATCTGCCTGCTTCAGCCTCCCAAAGTGCTGGGATTACGGCGTGAGCCATCGTGCCTGGCCAGCAACCATTAGCTTCTTGATAATTTTTTCTATCCAGAAACCTACCTTGTTCTTGGAAGGGTGTCATAGTTCTAAAGGCTTGGTGGAAAATTATAATGATTTGGTGGAATCGTTGCTGAATAAAGGCATTAGAAAAAAGTTTTGTTTTTATTATTTTTTATTTGCCTTCCCCACTTCCACACTGTATTACCACGGATTTGACAAGACTTAGCCCAAAATGGGAAAATATATCAAGTCCTGAGACAGGAATCCACCTTCCCTTCAAGATGAGAAAAAGTGATAGTTTCTGTTGAAATCAAGTGAATATAAAATATTTTTTATGGCAATTCTAAAAGTAGACTCTTAGGAAAATCCTGCCCTCTTGTGGTAATTCCTAGGTAGTGCTCCCAAGAATATCTGTTTAAGGGAAGAGGAAAATGTCGTTTTTTGAAGAAGGAATTTTAAACTTAGACTCAGCCCAGTTTTTTCTAGTTTTGCCTCCCATTAATCACGAACACCAATGTTTAATCAGGTAAATAAGGGTTTTATTTTTCTCAGAAGCTTTCCAGTATAGCGATACCCTCCAAGACTTGTGCACATTGTTTATTTTTCTTGAAAACCTTCCTCCCACTCTTCTTCAGCAGTCAGATTTAATCAGTGATATCAGTCCCATCACTGTATCTGCCTTCTCTGAAATCTTGTGGCATTTTTCTTCGGGATCACTTCTTGAACTTTGTCACAGACTGCCTGATTGGTTAGCATGTTTTTATGGTCAGGCCTCAACCAGCACCCAACTAAATGGTACATTTTGAGAAAAAGGGAAAAAAAAGAGTGGGTTCTCCTTTACAGTGGCCCAGTAACCATAACCACAACCACCAGCCAACTCCCAGCAGCTGCAGGGGGCTGAGCACAAGAAAATGCTTAGTCATTTCAGTCACCAAAATAATGTAGCCTGGGTGGCTGGTCAGGCCAGTTGTCCTGGTGCTTGAGGAGGTGAAGCTATGCATTTGAGGCCAGCCTGAGCAACATAAGAACCGGTCATTCAAAAAAAAAAAAAGACCATCGATCAAATGCTTGGCCTTCACTGACCGTGTATGTGGCCTTGGAGAGTTACTTACCTTCCTGTGCTGCTTTTCCCTTACTTGTAATGGGAGAGTAATGACTATTTCATGGGGTTTTTGTGGGCACCAAATGAGAAAATATAAGTTGTTTAATGAGGTGCCTAGGAGATGAGATTCAGCAGGCATTAAAAAAGAAAGGTAGAGTTTTTTGTGAACAGTAAAATCTTTAGGACTGTGAAATTAATTTATAATGCAGTATATTCATATAAAAAATTACACTTGTACCCCTTAAATTTACATAAATAAGGAATTATTTATACATTCACAATTTACCTTATGTTTAAAGGCAGTTAAAGCTATCAATTCAAGAAGTATTTACTGAGTATCTATAATTTTTTTTGCTATCAATAGCTATTTCACATGTGTGAATTTTCCAAATAACTAAATATAATACAACAAACATAGTTAATTTAGCTTTATCATGACTCAAGATAAAAAGCCTGGCACACAGTAGAGGCTCGGTCAGTAGTATTTAACTCCTTTCTTTCCTCCTCACACTCCGAGTCCCTCAGGAATCACTAAGAGTTTAAAAGGACTTGAAGACCATGGAGCCCAGTGTGTCACTTAGTGAAGAAATTGCTCCTCTAACATTCTAAGTGGGCAATGTGGCAGCCAGTGGAATGTCTGACGTCATTTCTGTTGTGTCAACTTTACAAATTTTCATCAACATTTTTCTTCAATTTCCGAATTAGATTATAAGTGTTGCCAGTTACAAACTTTACCTTTTATTCTCATAGAAGTTTTTTTCTTCATTTGTTTTAATATAGTCATATCCTGTATGTAACTAATTATTTGCACTGAAATATATAAAGGCCTTTGAGGATTGATCATTTAATTTTTTAAGTTTCATTTTTGTAACGTCATTTACATTTTCTCCTAATATTGGTAACTTTCTATCTTCATAATTTATATTAGAATCTACAAAAGGCTTCTCATACATGATCTCATTTGACAATTACAACAAATAGACATAGAAGATAAATGATCTGTTTTATAACCTGAGACTCCAAATGCTTGTGGTTTCTCTAAGTACAGCTGATTACTCACCTAAAACTTTAAATTTTCTGATTCCTATTTCAGTATATTTTTAATTATATATTATATATGTACAGTTGATTCTCATTATTTTTGGAGTTATAGTTTATGTAGTTACCTTGAGCTCTGAATTAGTAAACACTAACCACTGCTTCTAGAGGAGACGGGCTTCCGCTAAGTCTCTAATTACAACATACAGTCAATAATCAATACATGACCTTGTTTCTTCTTAAATGCATCTTAATATGTATATTAATAATTCATTAACATTAAATGCATCGCCAACAGCACTGTAACTTATACCCAAACAAAGCTGATCTAACATGGGTAATTTTCCCATAAAAGTTTCACATCGCAACCTTTTCTGCTTAGAAACACTGCAGCACCGTGATTGGGAGTCATTGTAAATAGCAAAATCACTGCAAAAAGCAGAAAGATGCAAAAAATATGGCACCAAATAGTCCATGAAAAGAAGACTGTTACAGTTTGAGAAGTGACAAAAGAAGGCCAAGCTTCATGGTGTTTAGCTTCAGCGGTGAATATGTGTATGGCATGACTCAAATGTCACTCTATGCATGTGACACTCAGATGTCACTCTACAACATGTGACCACAAAAGCACCACAAATATTGTAAATGTATAGATAAATTTTAACTAGTAGGTGAATTTACAAATTTGGAATCCACAGATAATAAAGATCAGCTGTGTGGTATGTATGTGTACTTGTTATTTTTATAATGAAAACATAGTTAATTATAAAACCTAAACACATACTCAAATAAATAGAAGAGTACAAAAACTTTTATAATCAATTTATAATATTAAAACTATAATTTAAAATCATATTTTGGAGAATATCCACACAGACCATATTCTATATACTGTAAGCATACTGATGCCACAAAGACTGTATTTGTATTATCGTATAGTACTGTAGCTGTATTCTTTCATTACAGATATCTTAAACACAATCTGATGTTAATAGACATCTACATTTTCAATGACTGTGAGGCATGTTACTTTCTAAATGTACCATTTTAATTTAACCAAACTCCAAAAGGGTTTTAAAAATAATTTTTACTGTGATGTAATGAGCGTATAATGAGCATATCTGATTCATCCTTGTTTTCTTTTCCTTAAGGGCTTTGGAGGTGTATGGGATCAAATTTGTTCCTAAAATAAATGGAGCACCATGAACACTCCACTAGAGTGTTTGTAGTTTTTGTGCTGTTTCATGCACACGTATCCATATCTACTTCTTCCTTGCTTTTCTTATTTTGTTGCAGGTTGTGAAATGCTTGATAAAACAGCATTGTAAATCAAAGCAAACAAGCTCTGAGTGAGAACTCTTTCATGAGTAAACTATTTCACACTTAGTGTATACACTAAACTTAAATTCATTGCTCCTGGATTTGGAATCTGTTCTCAGTGGTCACTTGACATAGTCATTTCTGGATACACTTATTGTTAATCTTCTTGAGTAGAATTCATTCAGTGAACATTTACTGAGTACCTGATGTGGCCCACTTTTAAACTTCGAGAAGGCTTCAAAAATAAATTAAAAGTGATACCTGCCTTTAAAGAATTTCCTAACTAGTGTGAAGTCAGGATGTATGCAAATGAGATGTAATAAGTACCACCAACATCCTGGCCAGAATGCAAGCGCCATGAGGGCAGGAATTCTCACATTTGTTGGTGCAGCTTCAGCTCATAAAATGTTTTCTAATATGTAGTTTCTCATTAAATACTTAGTGAGTGAATGAATATGTGGAATCAAAAATACAATAAAAATAATTCCTGTTTCAGCTGTCTGCCATGGGTCATGCCTTACACTAGGAGTTTTGCATGTATTATTTCACTCAATCCTCACAACAACATTATGATGGACATAATATTTGCATTTTTAATGAAAAAGTTAAGGCTTAGAGATGTTACACAGTTTGCCTCAGGTCAAGCAGCTAATAACTGGCAGAATGAGACCAGAGGACTCTTGGGATTCACTGTTTGAGAAGGCAAATTGCATACATAAAGACATTTCACAGCTATCTCTTTATAAGAAACACAGTTGGGGCTGAGATGTTTCCCTGTCCTTTTAACCCATCCCCACATATACACAGAAGGCTCTGTGGAAGACTTGTAAAGTCTTCGAAAATAATTAGTTATTCATTATTTGGGTTTTTCTTGATTCAGCAATTGCTAAAGAAAGACAATAAAAAGAGGTAACTGGTTCTGGCACCAAGGGAGCCTAAAGACTAACTACCTCTGCCTCTTGTTTTAAGGATGCCTGTGGGATGCTGATGAGCACAATTTTGAAAGAACTTCAGAAGAAAACTCAAGCCTTGCCAGAGCAAGTGTCATTAAATGTAGATTTACCTCAGCCTCCTGTCCCCCAGGACTCAGGGTTACGAGCTGGACTCGTTATCACTGGGAAGACCCTGGAGTTTGCCCTGCAAGAAAGTCTACAAAAGCAGTTCCTGGAACTGACATCTTGGTGTCGAGCTGTGGTCTGCTGCCGAGCCACGCCGCTGCAGAAAAGTGAAGTGGTGAAATTGGTCCGCAGCCATCTCCAGGTGATGACCCTGGCCATTGGTGAGTGAGGATAAATCTGGGTCCTGCACCTCCCGCTTTTACACCACATCAGAAGCCGATCCCTCTCTTTTTCCTCTCCCACTGTTCCTCCCATTTTCCTCCTCCCTCTCTCTATACCACATTCACTCTATCCCACTTCTCCATGAATTACATGAGCACCTCTGTGAACCAGGTAGTAGGATTTGACATGGTAAACGATATAATAGTCGGGACTTCTTAGTTTAGTGTTAGGCCCCCAAATCAAGGAGCTTAAGCCGGGTAATAAACTGAATGACAGAACCAAAAAATCCATGTGTTCTGCCTTCAGGAAAGCTAGGGACATGACAATTCATTTATTTATCCATTCAACAAATATTTATCAAGTACCTTCTTTGTACTAGGCATTTTTCTAAGGAATGGAGATAAAAGAGTACATAAAATTGACAAAGTACCTTTTTACAAGGAACTTACATCTAGTAGGAAGGCATACAGGAAAACAAAGCATAAATCTGTAAGGTATCAGAGAGTGATAAGTACTATTGAGAAAATAAAGTGGAATGAGAAGATGTAGAGCACTGGAGATGGGGTGGGGCTACTCCTTTAAATACGGTTTTCAAAGGTCTCACTGCTAAGGTTAACTGTGAGCAAAGACTTGAAGGAAATCGTAAAGGGCCATGGGAGACATGGGGAAGAACATTCCTGGAAGAGAAGACAGCAAAAGTGAAGGCCATGAGGGGAACCATGTTTGGTGTGTCAGAGGACTTTTCTGCAGGTTATTAAAGGTCAGAGAAGCAGAAGGGGGCCATATCACATAGGGTCTTAGAGGACATAATAAAATGTTAGCTTTTTTCTGAAGAGATTAGGGAGCCATTGAAGGATTTGGAGCAGAAGTGGGGCATGATTTGCCTTAAATTTAAAATGATCATGTTGGCTGCTCTGCCAGAGTGATTGTTGGACCACACCCAGGCTGAACTCTATAAAATAATTCAGCAAGAGATGATGGCAGCTTGGGCACATTTGGGAGCAAACAAAGGGGTGGGACGTGGTCAGATAATGGGCATGGTCTGAAGAAATAATCAGTGACATTTACTGACAGATTGGATATGTTATATGAGAGAAAGAGTTGTCAAAGGGAATGCCAAAGTTACTTCTAAGAACTAAAAGAACGGAACTGCCGTTTACTGAAATAGTGGTGGGGAAATTGGGAGTTGGGTCTTACACATGTGAAGTTTGAAAAGGCTAGGCTGGGCGTGGTGGCTCACGCCCGTAATCCCAGCACTTCAAGAGGCCTAGTCTGGTGAATTACCAGGTCAGGTATTCAAGACCAGCCTGGCCAACATGGTGAAATTTTTAGTCTCTACTAAAAATACAAAAAATTAACTGGTCATAGTGGCAGTCACCTATAATCCCAGCTACTCAGGAGGCTTGAACCCAGGAGGTGGAGGTTGCAATGAGCTGAGATCACACCACTGCACTCCAGCCCAAGCGACCGATTGAGACTCTGTCTCAAAAAGGAAAGAAAAGGCTATTAAATGTCTAAGCAGTGATGTCAGGTGAGAAGTGAGAATAAAATTCTGGGATTTAGAAATAAGGATTTGGCTAGAGATACAAATTTGAGAATCAGAAGTCTAGTGGATATCAGGCCAGATACACTGGCTCACACCTATAATCCCAGCACTTTAGGAGGCCAACGTAGGTGGGTCACTTGAGGTCAGGAGTTCAGGACCAGACTGGCCAACATGGTGAAACCTCATCTCTACTAAAAATAGACAAATTATCTAGGCGTGATGGTGGGAGCCTGTAATCCCATCTCTAGGGAGGCTGAGGTACGAGAATCACATGAACCTGGGAAGCAGAGGTTGCACTGAGCTGAGATTGTGCCACTGCTTTCCAGCCTGGGCCACAGAGCAAGATTCTGTCTCAAAAAAAACAAACAAACAAAAAAGAGTCAAGTGGATATCAAAGCCTTGACACCAAAGAATGAGTATAACTGAAGAGAACTGTAGAATGAGACTAAGATCTCAGAGACTCCAGTGTTAAGCTGAGGACTTGGCATATCAGCTGTCTCTTTCTATGTCTGTTTTCCCTCTAGACTGCTTCCAGTCTCAGGTAACTTTTCCCCTCAGGGTGGTGATATAGCCACTGAAACTCCTGGGTTTCCATTCTATCCCATTAACAACTTGGGTGAAAAGATAGCATCACTTTTCAGATGGCTGCAGTAAAGTATCAGGATTAGGGTGGAATTTTGTTCAATTATCTTGTTGAATAAACAGATAAATGAATTAATCAAGCTTATGGATCCAGATGTTTCTGAAGTGAAAAATCCTAGACTTATAACATAGTTATATAATTATATATTATATTATACTTACATATTATAACAGTTATGATTATATTTGTTAGATAAATTATATATATAATAATTATAATTTATCTCATACATTATATATTGTGATTATCTTATAACTTATAATAATATTAACTGAAGTCATATATTCATCTCGGAACCAATACTGAGGCCAGGGAATAGAATATGCTGATTGTGCAGATCTGGGTCACTTGCCTACCTGTAAATATGGAGGTTTGAGTTCACCGTAACAAACCTCACAAACTAAGAATTTCCAAGGAAAATCAGTATACTTTTACTGAAAAACAGGTGAATTGTTGGTGAGCAATTGAGAACAATGTATGCTCATTACCAGCAGAAACGTGGTACCTCCTCCTAAGAAGCTCTCTGTGCTGGGGGAGACCAGTAAGTCTGCATGAAACCATGGTATGTGTGTTAGGTTTGCTAGAGATACATAGGGTGGTGCTGAAGCCTAATGAAAGGACGTCTGATCTTGAAAAAGTATGAGCAGGATTTCCCAGAGGAAATGACATCTAAGCTGAGAGCAGAAACAAATGAAATCCAGCAAAATGGGCTGGGGGTGATAAGGACAGTGTTATGTGCATGGCTACAGGGAGAAGGGTATATCTGGAGAGTTGGAAGTAGCATGAGTGGCATGGAAAACAAGATCAGTCTGGGTAAGTGCCATAGCAGGAAGGAATTTAAAGCAGTGTTGAGTGTAGAATTCTTCCTGATGGTAGTGGGATGCTGCTTTATTTCTGCTTCAGTTTTCTTCCAGGAAACTTGGAGAAAGGGATGAACTTTGAAGGATTATTCTGTTTACTTGAGCTGCCCTTACTGATTTGCAACATTTATACCCTTTCTTTACTCCTCATATATTTCTCTCCTTTTTCTGCTTCATGAAGGTGATGGTGCCAATGATGTCAGCATGATACAAGTGGCAGACATCGGGATCGGGGTCTCAGGTCAAGAAGGCATGCAGGTGAGTGGATATTGTGCACCCAAGTTCTGTGGCCTTGACCTGCCCATCCAAAGGCAACATTCTCCATGGTAAATTCTCTGGCCAAGTGAGTCTGTGTGTGGCTAGCTGAGGAGTGGGAGGCAGGAATTTTACTCATCCATTCATTGATTATTTCGTAGGTGAGTATTATGGCATTTTCCTGGGTAATTTAAACTGTATTGTTCACTTGTTAAATATGGAGCTTATCTAAATCACAGGAATATATATTTTAGTCCTGCAATAGCTGTGTAAATTCTGACTCTGAAGAAGCTACTATTTGAATAAAGGACCTAAAGATCTTGAGGCAGGAGAGGGAGGATGAAAAAAAAAAGGGAAAGAAGAGGATATGAGAGAGGAAGGAAGGAGGTGGGAGTGTCTGCACGTGTGTGTGTGTGTTTGTGTGTGTGTGTGTGTTGGATAGTATTTTGGGCACAGAATTCAGATAAAAGCTCATAACCCAGAAAACCGATTTTCATTCATGTATGGAACAAGTGCTGTCAGAGGAAGGTTGAATATGAGGCCCAGGGTTTCCCAAGAATTGTAAATTACAACATCTTTATGAAAGATGAGGGATTCACATACCTTTTGCCTTACACATTATACAAAGTCATATGAAGTCAGAACTTCAATGCTTCTTAATATTCTCCCTGAGGAGAAGCAAATGCATCTTGTGATGCAGAAGACAGAGTTCTTGCTAAGGAAGCTGCTTTCTAGCAAAAGTTCATTGGTTGAAAGTGCACCGCAAGTGGTAACCAAAGAGAAATCCTGTCTCATGTGACGGTATTGGAAAGCTGAGTGGTAAATCTAGGCAGTCCACAAAGGTTCTATATGCATGGGTTTTGTCGTTGTGGTTGCTGCTGTTTTGTATGTGTATGTTTTGCCTTTTTATCTGCATGTAAGGTTTAAATAACAGATGCAACTGATTGAACTGTAGTGACAGTGAGGCTGACAGGGCTGTGTCTGTTCTAACATGTTTGATGGCTCAGAATGACATTCTCTCTCCATTGCGTCTGCAGGCTGTGATGGCCAGTGACTTTGCCATTTCTCAGTTCAAACATCTCAGCAAGCTTCTTCTTGTCCATGGACACTGGTGTTATACAAGGCTTTCCAACATGATTCTCTATTTTTTCTATAAGAATGTGGTATGTAACCCCAGATAATTTGTCCCTTGTCAGTTTGTACCTTCCAAGCCTGTTGCATTAGGGATGAGAAGGAAGTGTCCTATGCTAAGCTCACTTTCCTTTTTTTTTTGAGACTGAGTTTCGCTCTTGTTACCCAGGCTGGAGTGCAATGGCACGATCTCGGCTCACTGCAACCTCTGCCTCCCGGGTTCAAGCAATTCTCCTGCCTCAGCCTCCTGAGTAGCTAGGACTACAGGCGTGAGCCACCATGCCCAGCTAATTTTTGTATTTTTAGTAAAGACGGGGTTTCACCATGTTGACCAGGATGGTCTCAATCACTTAACCTCGTGATCCACCCACCTCGGCCTCCCAACCCTTATTGATGTATTTATTGGGAGCAGCCAGGGACGGTCTTGCTGTTTTACCAGAACTAAGCTGCAAATGTGATATGTTTCAGCTGCTGACAGCAAATTGCCAGGCTTGTCCATCTGCTAACATTTTGTACTCCCTGTGCATTTAAATTCAATCCTGTCTGTTTCATTTAAAATCTAATTTTTGACCTTCCATAAAAAAGACTGTGACAAGCAGACTTATGAAATGTTTAATGCTCTCTGTCAGTAGAGAATAAAAAGGTTTGCTTCTGATTTGCTGGAAATACCAAAAAATATCAGCTCTTCCAAATTAATGCCCCTTGTGTTATAATAAAGATGCAGATACAGATGAAAACCTAGTATAATGTCTTAGTATGTAGCTGGCTGGTGCTCACAGATGCAAGAATTATCGGCCAACCTATCAAATGTATTTGTACAGTTATTTGATGATAAAGGAACTGTATTTTGATTATGTAATTCCTAAAAGGGCAGACTTTGATTAGAAATCCAGGCCTCTAATCTTGAACATGCTATTGAAATTTTAGTTTCCTTTTTTTTTAAAATAAAATCATATGCATCTAAGTATCCTCTAAGTGGGGGTACTTAATGTAAATATATCATGAATTTTAGGTCAAATTCACTCTTAGTCATTAAAGTTCATGTGTAGTATGTTAGTAGTAGACAGGGGCTGATGTCACTCTATTAAAATACTATTTTGAGGGAAAAAAGTTGTTTTTAGGAGATCCCAAATGTGTAATCTGAACTGTGTGTGCGTGTGTGCCTATGTCCGTCAGTGAGAACATTTTTTTTCCTGCAGCACAATACGCTTTCCAGGAATCTCTCAAGACTCTAATAATTAGAACTAATGCAGTTAGTCAAAGTTTAGTAAAACTCAGATACTTTAGGAAAATATTTGAAATGTATAAAATCTCTGCCTAAGTATGCACTTCTGGGGAAAACTGGGGCTTGCAATTTACAGTTCCAGGACTTAGTGGTCAATAGCTTTTAAAGAGGAGCGCCCCCCCAAGTTTTTATTTTAAACCTTTCCATTTGCTCACCTTCTCCCGTATTGTGGCAATATCCATTCACCTCCCCACCTCCTTTTAACTCCAGATTGAATTGAACAGTTAAGAAATACTAGTATTAGGAAGAGATGCTATATACTCTCTCGCTAGTAGAGAGAATCAGGACCTCAGTGGTCTTCCTGCTCTATAATCCTTGAATGGCCATTCATACTGATAATCTCCAGATTTAATTTATATCTCTTATTTACCTAACTAAACAATGCATATTTTAAATGCTGTGCACAGGACTTGGACCAGAAGCCATTAGAGTAGCTTGTCTTTCTGAGACCATTGTTCTTGGATATTGGACTACCTTTGAGGTGCCAATGAAGACTATGAATTCATTCCTCCAGAAGAGTGTTCCATACCACCTGTACCCAAGCAAGATTCATACATTTTCAGAAACTGGGCACCGTGCATGTCTATAGATGCTAGACTAAGAAAATCTTTTCTAAGGATTGTGGCTCTTGTCCTGAGGTCCTAGTGTATCTATGATGACAATATTTTTTATAAGACTATAAGACACTTACCAGATCATGACAACTTTCTTGTTTTTTTGTTTATTGAGACAGGATCTCACTCTGGCCCCCAGGCTGGAGTGCAGTGGTGTGATCTCGGCTCACTGCAACCTCTGCCTCCTGAGTTCAAGCAATCCTCCTACCTCAGCCTCCCAAGAAGCTGAGACTAAAGGTGTGCACCACCATACTCAGCTAATTTTTGCATATTTTGGTAGAAATAGGATTTTACCATGTTGGACAGGCTGGTCTCGAACTCCTGACCTCATGCCTGCTTTATCCTCCCCAAGTGCTGGGATACAGGCATAAGCTACTGCATCCAGCTGATCATGACCATTTTCTAACTTGACTTTGATACTAATCCCTAAGGTAGTATAATTCTCATTTTAAGAGGAGGAAATAATTCAGGGAGGTTAGGAAAATGGCCTAAAGGCAAAGAATCAATGGGAGGTATCCCCCAGCCTTGAAACAAAACTCCCTCTCTATCTAAGTCCAGTGTCCTTTCCTGTGGCCTGCCCTGCTTGAGAGCATAGAGCTTTTTACACTGAACTTAGTTTTTCTGAGGCAAAATACTGCAGGAAACCATGTAGGATGCCCATGACTGGCCTCTAGGGTGACCAACTGTCCTGGTTTCCCCAAGAATGTCCCCATTTTAGCAGTGGAAGTCCCTATTCCTGGGAAACCCCTCAGTCCCAAGCAAACTGGGATGGTTGACCACTCTGCTGGCACCATTCCACTTTATCACTATGTATTTATGAACCCAGAAGGCAAGAGAATGGACATTTGTGCTGTGCCTGATCTGTGTCTGTGCCAGGGATTGGGCTAGATTCTCTTCATCCAGTGTTAAATCCTTCAATTCGAATACTTGTTCTGCTACTTATTAGAACCACATGGCTGTGGGCAAGTTTCTTAGTTTCTCTGTGCCTCAATATCTTAATCCAATCAGGCTGCCATAACAAAGTACCACAGACAGGTGGTACAGGGCTTGTAAACAACATTTCTTCCCCACTATTCTGGAGCTGGATATCCAGATGAGGGTGCCAGAATAGTCAGGTTCTGGTGCGGGTTTTCTTCCAGGTTTCAGATTTCTCATTCTATCCTTACATAAAAAGAGATGAGATGATGAGAGCTCACTGGGGTCTCTTTTATAAAGAAACTGATTCCATTCATGAAGCCTCCAAAGTCATAGCCTAATCACCTCCCAGAGGTACCACCTCCTCACACTGTCACAGTGGGGATAGTGCTCTGTGCTCTCAAGCAGGGAAGTTTTATTTCAGGAGGATTTCATATGAATTTTGGGAGGACACAGACATTCAGTTCATCACACTCAGTTTCCTGATTTGTAAAATGACAACAATGTAATTCCCAAGTTGTTGTGATGATTAAATGAATTATTCGTAAAGCACTTAGAACAGTGCTAGTACCACATAGTAAATGCGGGGTGTGTGTGTGTGCATGTGTGTGCTTACGTGTCTGTCTGGGTGTATATATATGTGCACACTTTAATTTAATAAAATACTTACCCAAAAGAGCTGCAAGGGAAATTGTGGTCCTATCTTATGTAAGAAAACTGCAGAGAGGATGAGGTCACCCAGCTTAAAACACCAGCATTTGGAATGTGTGATCATAGCACACATTACTGATTCTAAGATCTGAATGTCCTTCTTTGTGTCTCCAGGCCTATGTGAACCTCCTTTTCTGGTACCAGTTCTTTTGTGGATTTTCAGGAACGTCCATGACTGATTATTGGGTTTTGATCTTCTTCAACCTCCTCTTCACATCTGCCCCTCCTGTCATTTATGGTGTTTTGGAGAAAGATGTGTCTGCAGAGATCCTCATGGAACTGCCTGAACTTTACAAAAGTGGTCAGAAATCAGAGGTAGGTGTTAAAACAAAGTGCTTGGATGGATACATATCCATTGTCAAAGCCAGTGTGTTTTCTTCATTAACCAGGCCAAATATTGCAGTCCACTCAGAACTGTTTGAAATATATGATTGTTTGAAAAGATCTCTACTCATGTAGCAGATATTAACTTCCTTGCCTTTGAGATAAATACAGATTAATCTATGAAGGGCTTTAGGTACTTATAAGAAGAAATCTAAAGTTTGAACCTTATAACCAGTAATATCTAACGTTCACTAAACCTCATTGCCATCTGTTGTGCTAACTACTTAACATTCCCTGTCTCACTGATCCTCATGAAAACAAGTTGAGACGGAACCTAGTATTGGTCCCATTCTAAGATAAAGCATCTCAATCTTGAAGGGGTTAAGTAATTTTTCAAGAAATTCCACCACTAAAAAGTGGTTTGGCCTATGTTAGAAATAATAGGTTCTGTTTAGCCTGAGTTTCAATTCGGGTTCTGCGGTATCTGACCTTGGTACATTTTTTAACTGGCCTATGCTGCAGATGTCTTTACTTTATGGAAATGATGTAAGGGTTAAGGAAGATAATACAGGTACGATTTCCAGCCATAGTAAGTTCTCAGTATTGTCATTTTTACCCTCCAGAATTAACCAGAAATTTGAGGAAATCCCAAATTTAAAATAATGCATTTATTTTCCATGAGTCTAACTCTCCTGACTTGAAATGGAATGGAGAGTCATTTAGCGTCCTTACACTACCTAGGACAACTGACAGAGAAATCACAGATTCGGCTTTCAGGGAAGAAGAGAGCCTCATAATCCTTTAACATCATCCAATCCTTTCAAATCAAGGAACTGCATGGGTTTTCCTAAAGGAGTCCAGTCTGACTTAACGTTCAAGCCAGGATGCAAGAACATGTGGTTGTCAGTGAAGCTTGTTCCACACCCCAGGCATAATTGAAATTCCAAGTCTATTGAGGGAAGGAGGGTTGAGGGAGATTTTCAATTAAAGTTTTTATAGCCAGCATTTTAAAACCCTATTTGTATGGACTAAAGATTGGTATTGGTATTGGTCCTTATCCCTGGGAGAAGTGAAATCATTGTTTACTGTTGTTGAATCCTCTCACCAATCCTTTGTACTCATTGTTCTAGTGAAATGGCCAATTTTATACAACATGATCATAGCAGGCAGGTTTTCCCAGCATGTAGCTATTGATAAAAGGTAACTGATTTCATTGACTTTATCCTCAAAAATGTGTCCTTTCTTTGAAATTGGTCTCCAAACAAATGGATTCATGCTTGGGCCATTTTCCTGTGTTCGGTGTAGTGAAATATACTCTCCAGGGCTACAGAATCTCTCTCCTTTAAAGATGAGTGTGGGGGTCTGCAGTCAGACGCTTCCCTTCCACGAAGCCTCTCCCCCATCTCTCATCACCCACACAGTCTTTTTTTCTGTCTTTGGCTTCATGTCCAGATTTTCCCCTTTCAGTTTCTGGTAGACCCCATGAGTTAATCCCTGCAGCCTCTCGTTTATCTTAATCATGGTCCTTCCCTCTTTACTTTTGTCAGTCCTATTCCTCATGTGACTGGGGGAAATTGTATTTCTTTTCTTTTACTCTAGGTTCTTTGAGCAACCTCTACTTCCCCAGATGCATGAAGTTACACTTTAACTTCTCCCTAAGTGGTTCTCCGTTGTCCAGTGGCATTTTGCTTGCCCCTTTGTCTCTGGCACATTCTCTTCCACCATTGGATTAAGCTTCTGCTGAGATATTATGGACACTTGGATAAAGAAAGGCAGGTAGAATATCCCATCATCCCCAGTGAGGAAATAATAGAAGAGAAAAGTGGGCTGGAAACAATGAATCTTCAATGATTTGATTTTTCCAGAGGACAAAGGGATAAAAAAGGAGAGATGTAAAAATTCCGAGTGTATTGTTTTAAAGAATAGAAGAATATATGTGGAGAATTTGTATATTTATAAAGCTTTGTTCTTTAAGAGACAGTGAAACATTTTCAAAGAAGTTTCAGTCTCTGCATTTGGAAGCAAACAAGACTGAGAGCATGTTAAGAAAAGACTAGCTCATGGATGTGACACGTTTTTCCATTTCTGTTCATGGGAGATATTACTAATAAATGATAGCACTCTTTCCTGCTGGATCTGAATGCAGCCTCAGAATCCTTCACACAACCTCAGAATCCAACTTCGATCAAAGTTGACTCTTGTTTGAAAAATAATTTTCAGTAATTTTACTATTGTCTCTACTTACTCTTTTTCTTTTTTTCTCTAAGAGTTGTGTAGGAAGCAGTTTAGTGCATGAAAACTTGTATACGAATACTTTATTAACTCGATACGAATTTGTTGGGCACCTGCTACATCCAAGGCACTGTTTTAGTCACATGAATAAAAGAGTCAACATTCTGCTCTATGATGCTTGCGTTCCATTGAGAGAACTAGAAAATTTATTAAACAGAGAGAATTATTCCTGACAGTGATGAGATACTTCTCAGGTTTCCACAGTAGTAAGCGCCTAAGCGGGCACAACTTGTAAACTGGTTTGGTGTGCCTGTATGACGAAGTAATATTTGAGCTAGGATACAAGTAATGAGAAAGTGCTTATGTAGGAGATCCAGGAAAAGAATTCCTGGCAGAGAGAATAGCATAGGTAAATCCCTGAGGAAAGAATGGATTTGACACATTTGAGGAAAAGAATGAAGGTCACTTTGCCGAATCAAAATGGCAAGAAGTAATTGTGGAGAATTATTTAGTGGGCAAACCATGTAGGACCTTATAGGTCATTAGAAGAAACTTAGATGGTGTTGTAAATGCAGTGGAAAGTCATTGGAGGGAGTGAAAGAAGTCAATTTGATTGATTAAAGAGATAGCATGAACTGGTTTACATTTTTTTTAGTCCATTTTCCATTTGCCCCAAGAATACTGCACTGGCAGCAAGCTGCCCCTTTTTTTCTAAATGGGAAATGGATTAAAGACCATCTGGCTGATTTGGGAAGGTTAGATTGAGAATAGAGGAGAAACAAAGAGGGCAGTTAGATGGCTATGCAGCCCTTCAGAGACAGTTGACAGTGAATTGAAATGAAGGGAGTAATTTAGAGAAAGAGGAATGGATATAGTTGGAGAAGTTTTGGAACAGTACTTTCGGATCAGTAGGAAAGGAGAAGTTAGGACTACTCGTGTATTTCAGCTAGATTTAAAATGTGTCCAGTAATAAAGGCAACCTGAGTTGAATAAATGTTCCTTCAAGGATTTTTTTTGTCATATTTACTTGTGAACCCGTCACATTCAGTTGCCCTCAGTCTTTACCTGTGTTGGCAAATACCACTTGTTTCATGAGTGAAAGAATGAAGAAATGGAGTTTTCTCTCAGAGAAGCAACTGAACTGTAAGTACTGGCTTGTGTTGTTTCTTTTCTTGGATCCTTGTTAATCTTACTCTCTCCCTATTATCTGCTTCATTTCTAGGCATACTTAGCCCACACCTTCTGGATCACCTTATTGGATGCCTTTTATCAAAGCCTAGTCTGCTTCTTCGTGCCTTATTTTGTGAGTCTTTGTTCATTCAGTATATTTGTTATTAATGAATCAGTGATGCTTCTTTGTATTTTGCCACCAGTATCAGAATAAAGGAGGGCAGATTGCTCATATAATCAGGTCGATTATTAACTGACTAAATTATAATCACCCCCAAAAACTATGTTAGGTAATAGATTAAATTTAGATAGAAATACCTAGTTTGAGTCCTCTTAGGTCTCTTATTAAGCCTGTACTGCTTAAAAAATTTTGTTAGTGACTTGAAAAAAATTGGATGTATGGCTGTATAATTAGATTAGTCAAAAATTAGACAAGCTGGGTACAGTGGCTCACACCTGTAATCTCAGCACTTTGGGAGGCCAAAGCAGGTGAATTGCTTGAGCTGAGGAGTTTGAAACCAGCCTGGGCAACACAATGAGACCCCTACCTCTACAAAATATTTAAAAATTAGCTAAGCATGGTGGTGTGGACCTGTGGCCCCTGCTATTTTGGAGGCTGAGGCAGGAGGATCACTTGAGCCCAGGAGTTCTAGGCTGCGGTAAACTGTGATTGTGCCCCTGCACCCCAGCATAGACAGCAGAATGAGACCTTGTCTAAAAAATAATCAGAGAGGAAATGCCAGAATATGAAAGCTTTTATTAGTGAGTGCTGGGCTAATTCTACTCGAATGATATTCAGAGTATTAAATTTAAGATTACATAAGTAGTGTCTCTAAAACTCTGAAACCTATTTTACAGGTAAAGAATGGAAGAAATGTAACAAAGCAAATAATGTATAAAATTTAATTTTAAAACCTTTAGGCTAACACCAAGCACAAAGCAGCATTGCATAGCTGCTCACCCACATATACCCTCTCCTCAAGAAACCTGTTTGATTATGGATGATGTTAATAGAAGTACAGTATTAAGAATGAAAAATGATCATTTTTATGTTAACAATTTTTATTCTTTATTGAAATAAAATCATTTGAATTAGACTTGCTAGAGTTTTCTTGCTACACTGTACTTCAGGAGAAATATAAACAAGGCAATCTGAAGTGTATTCAGAAGAGAGCGAAGATGATGGTGAAACATGAGGAAGTTGTGTCATTAGAGGGATAGTTTAAGGACTTGAAGACATATAGGAAAGGAGGGTATATTTACCTAGGAAAGGTAGTCATAATAACTGTCTCAAAGATTTGTAGCTCTGTTAAGTAGAACAAATTTATCTATACCTTAAAAAGGTACAAGTGTGAGTAAAAGGTTCCAGGAGAATCAATTATGAATCAGAATAAAGAGGAATTCCAGTTGAAAAAAATTGAAGATTAGTTGCCCTCTCTGGAAGAGAGTCAGTCTCTTACTTGTGAAAATGTTCAAGGTTATTTCAAATGGCCAGATCACAGGGACATTGTAGAAGGGACTCAAGCCTTGGTTGAGCTGTAGATAAAGTGATGTTACCGATGCCAAGTGTGCATAACTCTCCAGGATCATCTAATATCCTCTCTTTGTAGATCTACCAGGACTCAGATATTGACATCTTCACATTTGGAAACCCCCTGAACACAGCTGCTCTGTTCATCATTCTCCTCCATCTGGTCATTGAAAGCAAGAGTTTGGTGAGTGGTCTTCTTGGTTCTGAAGTAACAAAGTATTTTATGCTTGGGGATATGACTTCTATTAGCAGTGACCCTAAAGATAAATGGTAATGAGAAGAGTAATGAATCTATGGGAGAAGGGTGATCATAGCTACTCTGGGTGATCACTGAATGCCGTTATGCTGAAGTTGATGTGTAGCTGGGGAAATTGGAAAACACCTGCCTGCTCCCTTTGGTAGTATTGGTGGTGTATGGTTCATGGAGACGTGAGACAGACTAGAGGGATACTTACCCTTCATTCTTCAAGACCAAGTTGATGGCTTTCAATGAAAATGAAAAAGCTGTATCATAATCTTGGTAAGGTGATTTTAGGGATGATTTTATTTCTTCCTCATAATTTAAAAAAAAAATCCCTTTTGGCTCTCCTTTGGGTAAAACCCTTCAGTAGTTTCCCATTGTACTTGGAATAAAATTTGAAAGCCCTAAGATGATGCAATGATGCCGTATTTCTCCAGTCTCATTTCCACATATTCATGGGCTGGAACTATCTTATCCCTCTTTCAGTTTCTTTAATAAATTGAGCTCATTATCACTACAACATCAGGACATTGGCACTTAACATATCTTTTGATGGAGGTATTTTTCATTCCCTTTTGTATCCCTGCATGTCATCCAGCTCAAATGTTATTTTAGATTTCATCAAAAATATAATTTCCCACAACAGCCCTTCCCTAACCACCCTGTCTTTGATACCATTCTCTTGCCTTTGCTCATAACTCTAATCATAATTTATAATTATTTATTTAGTTATGCGATTATCTGAGGCCAGGTGCAGTGACTCACACCTGCAATTCCAGAGCTTTGGGAGGCTGAGGTGGGAGGATCACATGAAGCCAAGAACACAGCTGATCAAGACCAGCCTGGGCAATATAGTGAGACCCTGTCTCTACAAAAATTAACAAAACCAACTGTGGTGGCACATGACAGCAGTCTCAGCTACTTGAGAGACTGAGGCAGGAGGATCACTTGAGTCCAACAGTTGGAGGCTGCAGTGTATGATCATGCCACTGTACTCCAGCTTGGGAAATTAGGATGGCAATGCTGGCCATCCTCACCAAGAAGGGGAGTGAAAGCTAGAGTCAAAGATAAACAGGCTGGGCACAGTGGCTCACACCTATAATCCCAGCACTTTGGGAGGCCGAGGCGGGTGGATCATGAGGTCAAGAGATCGAGACCATCCTGGTCAACAAGGTGAAACCCTGTCACTACTAAAAATACAAAAATTAGCTGGGCATGGTGGTGCATGCCTCTAGTCCCAGCTACTCGGGAGGCTGAGGCAGGAGAATTGCTTGAACCCAGGAGGCTGAGGTTGCGGTGAGCCGAAATTGTGCCATTGCACTCCAGTCTGGTAACAACAGCGAAACTCGGTCTCAAAAAAAAAAAAAAAAGATAAACAGTGACTACTGTTTAAAGGATGCATTGTTAGATAATTGTTTCTTATGCTGGAGCAGGCATGGCTAGAGATCCTGGCCCTGCAGGTCTCTTGTCAATAAAGAGTCAGCCATCCTGAAAGTATAAAACTCTTTCCCTTCATACTCTTATTCACCATCTCATTGCCACCTCCCACTTCCCTGTTGGTTTTTATCCAGTATTCCTTGACTTTCACTCCTTTGTATCAATTCACTTAAATATATAAACTCTATGAAGTCACTGTCTCACTTGCCAAAAGCATATTTTAAGAGAAAAAAAAAATTGGAGCAATATGGCTCAAATAGAAGGAAAGGCATTTGAGAAAGAAAAAAAAGGAATTATTGTTTTAAGGGCACAAATATCTTAATCCAGGAGTTAGCTAACGTTTTCCTAGTTGTTTGCACGTTTTATTTAAAAAGAAGCAGACTTTGTGACTCTTATGAAGACATCTGCCATGGGGAAATACCTTGCAAGATTAGGAGAGAAAAGGAGAAAATCTGATTTTATTTGAAAATTATAGCCTTAGAAAATAAAATAGATTAATAAAGGCAGCGTTTCCCTAAAAAGCATGATATGTGCCACCACTAGTACACACCATGATTTTAGGTAGTACTGCATACTGCACTAAATAACACTAAATACTACATAATGCGAAGGGAATTCTCTTTTCATACTTCTGATTATATCAGAGAGGTATCTCGTTTGATGCTATTATGTTTTATCATAGTAATTCTTGATCATTTCTCTTTATAACAGAGATTAATCAAATCCCAGACCCAGGACTTTGATAATGGAGAATGTTAGTATTATGGGATTGGTAGAACAACACTGCAATTGTTTTTGCACCAGCCTCATACATTTAAAGTAGGGATATACTTTTCTTTTTTGAATTTAAATTTCTTTTTTTTTATTTCTAAAAATGTTTGCAGGTATATAGTAGGTGTGTATATTTATGAGGTCCTTGAGATGTTTTGATGCAGGGATGCAATGTGAAATAAGAACATCATGGAGGATGGGGTATCCTTCCCTTCAAGCATTTATCCTTTGAGTTACAGAAAATCCAAATCGATTTTTTAAGTTATTTAAAAATATACAATTATTATTGACTATAGTCACCCATTGTGCTATCAAATAGTAGGTCTTAGTCATTCTATTTTTCTTTTGTACCATTAACCATCCCACCTCCCCCATACCTCCACTGCCCTTCCCAGCCTCTGATAACCATCCTTCTACCCTCCATGTCCACGAGTTCAATTGATTTGACTTTTAGATCCCACAACTAAGTGAGAACATGCGGCATTTGTCTTTCTGTGCCTGCCGTATTTCACTTAACATAATGACCTCTAGTTCCATCCATGTTGTTGTAAGTGATAGGATCTCATTCTTTATTATGGCTGAATAGTATTCCATTGTGTATATGTACCACCTTTTCTTTATCCATCCATCTGTTGATGAACACTTAGGTTGCTTCCAAATCTTGTCCATTGTAAACAGTGCTGCTTAGTGCAGCAAACATAGGAAGGAGTACAGGTGTCTCTTTGATATACTGATTTTACTGATTTCCTTTCTTTTGGGTGTACACTCAGCAGTGGGACTGCTGGATCATATGGTAGCTCAATTTTTAGTTTTCTGAGGAACCTCCAAACTGTTCTCCAGGGTTGTTGTACTAATTTAGATTCCCCCCAACAATGAACAAGGATTCCCTTTTTTCCACACCCTAACCAGTGTTTGTTATTGCCTGTCTTTTGGATACAAGTCATTTTAACTAGGGTAAGATATCTTATTGTACTTTTCTTTTTTTTTCTAGATAAAGTTACATAGTGAGCCAATGTAAAGAAAAATAGTATTGCAAGATATACATGAATATGAAATGAGCTAGGTATATATGAATATGAAAGTAGTTAGGCTGTGGTGTGACACACAAACATTTATTTCTTGCTCATATAAAGTTGGCTGATATTCTGGACAGCTCTAGAAGCAACTGTCCTCTGAGAGAACTTCTTGGTCAGTATGAAAGGAAAGGAGACAGTATGAAAAATTGCACACCAACCAGCTCTTACATGCTCCTAAGGTGAAAGCTATACATACCATCTGTACTCACATTTTATTGATCAAAGTGAGACATATGGCCGTGCCTAATTTCAAAGGAGTGTGGCAATGCAATCCCCCTGAACATTTACTCGGAGGGGAATAACAATAACGGTGAGCAACAGTACTGTCTAGCACCTATTTGAATGGCTTAAGTTTGAGGTTCACTGGGTTAAGGTATTACATTAATGAAGAAACAGACCAATAACTGACTATATGAAAAAAATTAAGGAGAAAATCCAGGCACCTCTTGGTGCATGGATAGTACAGAATAAACTAGTCAACAGAATTCCCTTTTGGTATTTGATTTGGTTTTACAGAATTCAAACAGTGATGTAACTTATTCACAAAAAATACTCCAATCTCCTTGATATCTTATATTTTGTTTGTTAAGATTTGTTACACCATTCATCCAAAGCTTAGATGTGCTGTCGCTTTAATGGAGCAGATTGGTCCAGGTGGCAATATCATATCAGTGAGAGAGCATTCATTTCCTCTGCTCTTCTTGTCTTACAGACTTGGATTCACATGCTGGTCATCATTGGTAGCATCCTGTCTTATTTTTTATTTGCCATAATTTTTGGAGCCATGTGTGTAACTTGCAACCCACCATCCAACCCCTACTGGATTATGCAGGAGCACATGCTGGATCCAGTATTCTATTTAGTTTGTATCCTCACAACGTGCATTGCTCTTCTGCCCAGGTATGGTGTTTATTTTACCGTTGAGGGAATAAATGGAATTATAGGCCAAGAATCCTTCAAGCAACTACTAAGAATGGTTGGCAGGCCACTCTGTTTAGTAGTGAGAAAGTCAATCTGTGTCCTTGTTAAAATATTGGTTTTAACTGTTTTATCAGAGAACAAAACTGACTTAAGCAAACCAAGAGATTGATGTATCTCTCATGAAAAAGTTTATCCGGTTGACAGTTCACAGGGATAGGGTAGCTTTGCTTCACAGGGTTTTCTAAGGACCTAAATCCTTCCCTCTATCTTTTCACTTTGCTGTCTCCCAAGGGTCAGGCCCTTGTTTGGGCCCATTTTGCGTTGCTACAATGATTTACAACAGGTAACTTATAAACAGAAATTAATTGGCTCACAGTTTTGGAGGCTGAAAAGTCTAAAGTCAAGGCACCAGAAGATTTGATGATTCTGATTCCAAGATGGCACCTTGAACACTGCACCTTCAGATTATGGAAGGGCAAAGAGGCAAAAGGGGGTCGGTAGAACTTGCCCTTTTATAATGGGATTAATCTCACTCATGATGGCTCAACCTCGTGACCTCTTAAAGGTCCTATCTCTTAATATTGTAAAAATGGCTGCTAAATTTCATCATGAGTTTTGGAGGGAGTAAACATTCCAACCATGGCAGTCCTCATCTGCATGACTGAAGATGACTCACCAGCTGATCCCCAACCCTGCTTGTCCCTGTATACAGGAATGGGAAAGTAGAGGGAAAGCAGCTTTGTTTTTGTATTTTTGTTTGTTTTTCTTGTAGTAGCATGAACCTATCTATGAATGTACATTGTAACTGAGTGCTAAAATCTCGGGGTTTCTAAAGGCAAGAAGGGGAGAATGTGTATTGAGGGACAAGTAGCAGTCTCTGCTACAATCTGTAAACACTGAACACTTTCAACTCTCCTGTCTTATCTGAGTTCATTTATCCCCCCGCCTCATTCTAGTTTAATCTGATTTATAGTATTGTATGGGATGGAAATGACTCCGAAGAATACATGGATTTTTAATATATAGATTTTTTGAACTCAGAATGCATCATCTTTGCAGTTTCACAAAATCTGCTTAGCTGGAAAGATTATAACAAATAATTGTTCTGCTTTTTTTAAACATAAATGAGTTTTAATGGTGAGTTCACATTATTCTTTTTTTTTTTTTTTTTTGAGACGGAGTTTCGCTCTTGTTACCCAGGCTGGAATGCAATGGCGCGATCTCGGCTCACCGCAACCTCCGCCTCCTGGGTTCAGGCAATTCTCCTGCCTCAGCCTCCTGAGTAGCTGGGATTACAGGCACGCGCCACCATGCCCAGCTAATTTTTTGTATTTTAGTAGAGACGGGGTTTCACCACGTTGACCAGGATGGTCTTGATCTCTTGACCTCGTTATCCACCCACCTCGGCCTCCCAAAGTGCTGGGATTACAGGCTTGAGCCACCGCGCCCAGCCCACATTATTCTATAATAGCATCAATAAACTGTGGCAAACAGGCCAAATTTGGCTACTGTCTGGTTTTGTAAATAAAGCTTTGTTAGAACATAGCCATAGTCACTTACTTACATATGATCTATGACTGCTTTTGCAATACGACAGCAGAATTGAATAGTTCCAACAAAGATTGTCTGACTTGCAATGCCTAAAACATTACTATCTGGCCCTTTACAGAAAAAGTTTGCCCGCTCTGATCTGTAACTGTATCATACGGCACAATGGATACAACCCTTTTTTTTTGCCGATGAATGTCTCTTCTAGAAATGCTTAAGAAAAGCCATCTGAGTTATTCAATGGTACCTTTACATAACAATATCACTGTGAAACTAAGATACTTCTATAATGCTCACTGCTATTGCCAGCTTCCAGATTAAAAACTGACCAGATGAACTTACAGAATTTCTGAAAAAAACAATTACTTTAAGGTTTTAGCTTTAAAAATTCTGGGCCTTAACAGTATTGTTCTAATATTATTGTGGTAAACTAAAATATGACTCCCTAAAAGATTTCCATGTCCTAATCCCTGTAACCTATAAATGTTATCTTATGTGGCAAGGAAAGTACTTTGCATGTTATTACATTATGTATCTTGAGAAGGAGAGATTATTCTGAATTATCCACGAGGGTCCTAAATGAAACCACAAGTGTCCTTATAAGAAAGAGCAGAGGGAGATTTGACACAGAAGGGAGAAGGCATTTTGATTAAGGGGTCTGGAATTCCTTAGCCACAAGCCAAGAAATGTCAGAAGCCACCAGAAGCTGGAAGAGGCAGGGAATAGATTGTCTTCTAGAGGTTCCAGAGGGAGCATGGCCCTTCCAATACCTTGATTTTGGCTCAGTGAAGCTAATTTTATAATTTTTTGCTTTGAGAATATTTAGAGAATAATTTTTGTTCTTCTAAGCTACCAAATTTATAATAACTTGTTATAGCAACCATAGGAAACTAATACAGATTTTGGTACCCAGAATAGTTTTCTGCTATAACAAATGCCTAAAACTGTGGAAGTGGCTTTGAAATTGGATAATGGGCAGAGGCAGGATGAATTTTGAGGCAAATAATAGAAAAATCCTCCTAGACTTCCGTATACAGATTCTTGGTAGAAATATTGACATTAAAGTTGTAACCAGTGATCTTGATAGCTACATTTACTTATTAGTTCCAATTTTTTTTTACATTTTCTACATATATAGTAATGCCATCAGCAAGTAATGACCAGTGTATTTCTTTCTTTCCAATACTTAGGCACTTGATTTTTCTTATTGACCTGGCTAGGAAAGCTTGTCTTGTTTCTGATCCCAGAAGGAAAGGTTTCCATATGTCCCTATTAGTTATGATGTTTTATGTAGAATTTTATTACTATACTATTGACCGGATTAAAGAAGTTCCATTCTATTCCCTGTTTCACATTTAAAAAATACATAAATTCGTGTATCCATTGAGATAAGATTTTCTTTTTTATACCGTTAGTGTAGTAAATTACATTAATTGCTTTTATAATATTAAAACAACCTTGCATTACTGAAAAATTAAGTTACTGCTGGTGAAGTTTCAGAAAAAAATGAAGAAGTCAGACAAAGCCTGTATCATCAGGCATAGAAAATATATATATCATCATACACAGAAGGTTGCTAGATATATGAATGCTCAAGTGCACTGATGAAGACTTGGAAGAAAGTGAGAAACATGCTTTGACAAGTTGAGGGAAGTAGATCTTTCAAATATTGGCAGAAAACTTAGCGGAATTGTGTTCTACAGTAATATGGAAAGCAGAATTTGTAAGCAATGAACTTGGATATTTGGCTGAGGAAGTTTCTAAGTAAAGTGTTGAAGGTATGTCCTGATTTACTCTTACTGCTTATAGTAAAATGTGAAAGGAAAGAGACTGAAGGGAAAACTTCTAAGCCACAAGGAACTTGGTTTAGGAAATTCTCAGTCTATCCAGATTGTAAAAGTTGCTAAAATTAGGAGATTGACTGTTAGAAGTATGCTCTGGAGAGAATTATGAGAGCATAGCTGGATTCTGCTAGTGCTGAAGAGATTAGGTATGTGATTCCTGGATCTCCCTAACCATTGCAGCAATAACCAGGAAAAGAGATGAGGTTATACAGGAAAGATCTGGGGTGGCTTCTCTTATCTAGTGGCATGAATCCCAATGACATACATAATAGAGTCACAAGATTTTTCTGAGAATGTTAAGCAGAAGAAATACAGCTTAGTCTAGGAAGGGACATGTTTGTGGTACCTTATTACATACAATAGCCATAGGAAACTAGTACAAATAGATAATATTTTTAACACTATGTGTCAACACTCTGCCTGTATTGTCTCATTTAACCTAACAAGCCTATGTAGCAACTATTTATATCTCTACTTTTATAGACTTTACTAATCTTTGTTTTTAATAAATGCTTATATGGTAATTACTGTTTTCTAATTGCTTTGCAAATGTTAATTTATTCAACATTGTTTTATCTCCATTTTATATTAGAGTTCAGTTACCCTCCCCCTTTATATCAGGAGCCAAGTGGCCACCAGATCCTTTTATTTTTTTAATTGGTTAGTATTTGGGGGGTTTCCGTAATGCATTTGAGGTGAATTTAATTTTGGTGATGTCCCTTGTCACCTAGGTTTGTATACAGAGTTCTTCAGGGATCCCTGTTTCCATCTCCAATTCTGAGAGCTAAGCACTTTGACAGACTAACTCCAGAGGAGAGGACTGAAGCTCTCAAGAAGTGGAGAGGTGCTGGAAAGATGAATCAAGTGACATCAAAGAATGCTAACCAATCAGCTGGCAAGTCAGGAAGAAGACCCATGCCTGAATCTTCTGCTGTATTTGCGATGAAGTCAGCAACTTCGTGTGCTTTTGAGCAAGGAAACTTATCTCTGTGTGAAACTGCTTTAGATCAAGGCTGCTCTGAAACTAAGGCCTTTGAGATGGCTGGACCCTCCAAAGGTTAAGAAAGCCAGATACCTTCCTTGGAAATACAAGTATTCTCTCAAGGTTGGAAGAGGGATTTTGAAAAGGTATCTCTCCAAGCAAGAATTTTCCATAAGGGACAAGGCTTGGAAACCTGACGTGATGATGATCATTATTGTATGTTTGTATATAGATTTGTAATAGAGGGCTAGAGTTTGACTTAGACAGAGTTTAAGAATTAAACAGAACCAAATGCTTTTATAAAACTTTTTGGATTTTGTAAAAGCATTTTCATTCTTTTAGAAATTCAAATATTTTCAAGGGGAATCATTTGAGATATATTTATTTTACTTGGAGATCTTATACTCTAGGGAAACCCTTTAAATGGGCAGGTTCTAGCCAGGCACAGTGGCTCACGCCTGTAATCCCAGTACTTTGGGAGGCTGAGGCAGGTGGATCACAATGTCAGGAGTTCAAGACCAGCCTTGCCAACTTGGTGAAACCCCGTCTCTAGTAAAAATACAAAAATTAGCTGGGCATGGTGGTGCACACCTGTAATCCCAGCTACTAGGGAGGCTGAGGCAGGAGAATTTCTTGAACCAGGACCCAGGAGGCAGAGGTTGCAATGAGCCGAGATCACGCCACTGCATTCCAGCCTGGGCTACAGAGTAAGACTCCATCTCAAAAAAAAAAAAGAAAAAGAAAAATATGGGCAGGTTCCAATCTGAATTTTTTCATCAAGGAAAAAGTAGTTTTTAGATGAATTGGTTAGGACTCAGAGGAAATATGGAAAAAGCGTTGTAGATGCTTTTTACAGGTAAAGTCCCAAGAGCCTTTTAAACAACAAGGTACCTAAAATAAGGTATACTTGTACTGCTTAAAATACAGTTAGTAACTATTAATAGCTTTTTATTTCCTATGGGAAGATGATTTTAGTCTTCTGACTGAAGATGTAGGCATACTTCTCTGCTCATTTCAGTGTTTTCCTGAGGCGGAGCCTTCACTGGAAAGGGAAAAGAGGGATTCTAGGGTTTCATCAGGGATCAGGAATGCATTCCTCTCTCAGCTTCCAGTCAGGAGAAGACCTTTTATGAGATCTGCTTCTGTATAGATGTTGTCAATTAGGAAACTGAAGCCATAGGTCAGGCAGACATCAGCTCTGCCTGTGGCCCATTGGGCAATTTCCTGTGTTCTAAAACTCACAATAGCCTAATTGAAGTGATACAATCAATTGCGAAACAATCTTCCAGAGACTTCTTGAAGGTTCATAGTTTTTTTACAATACCATGGGACTTTTCAGGTGTCGGAGCCTCTAAAATAAGAGATATAAACTGAAAATAATACAGGTTGTTCTCTGGAGGTTTCTATGAGATTCTTAGAAAAATTTGGTTTTAAAATACATTTGAGGACAGCAATGTCTACAGCAAGTTTACTGCTATTGCAAATCATGTATGCTGTCTTTAGTTGTAAGAAAGAAACTATACTAAGTAAGGACACATGCTGTTATAAGATCATATATTCCTATTGAAATCCTATCTCTATTTATTGTATTTGAAAGTTGTCAGCCACCAGTCATCTAGAATTTCCTTCCTGAGTCTCCATGCTCATATGTGATGTCTACATCAAGGTCTTCTTAATGACTCTTATTCTCAGGGTTTAGTTTTCTACCTTCTGCCAACTATTCTGGTCTGACATTTTTGTAGCTTTCTATTATTATTGCAAACAGTCTTTTACATAAGCTGATTTCTAGAACTTTCAAAATCTACATAGCTAATGGAAGTTACTTTCTGCTTTCTTATGACTTTTTTTTAAATAAACTGTTTCATAAATCATGTATACTGAAAAACTGTCATCACTCTTGTAAACATTTGCCGAATCCAACTGTAAATAGAACCAGAACTTAGAAGGAAAGTCACGAAGCATGCCTTTTACCAGCATATTGCTTTTGCCTTTTCTTATATGGAAAATCACTGATGTCACATCATTTATTATCCTCATAGCAGCTGCCATTCATTCCCTGAGATTGTCATCTTCTGATAAACAATAATTTAGAGATATGTTCACTTGTAAATAAAAAGGTTAGACTCTGAGGAGAAAGAATGAGCTAAAAACACTAAGAAAAAAGACCAATTTTCAGAATGCCAATTATCTGTGCATATGAATAGAGGAAAATATTGAGTGTTCATGTTATGGGGTCACAATCACGTATCCACAATTCCAAAATCTCCAAACCTCTGAAAACTGAAATATTTTTCTTAAATTAGTCATAAATTCAATGTCCTGAACAAATTGTAAGGCTATTTATGTACTTTACTTAATGTAATCGTCACACACTTTGCTACAAAAATATTAATATATTTTATTACTGAGTGCTAAACTGTATTTCTTTTTAAAAATTGAAAAATTTTGAATTCTGAAACACATCTGGACCTTAGGCAAAGGAGGTTGGAATCTGTATGAAGCCTTATAAAGGGTGACATTTACAAGTCAATACTCTTATATAAAGTTACCCAAGCTGGTGTGTATTTCACCAGATTCACCAAGTATTATATACTTGCTCTCAGTAGATAAAGAAAATTGATTAATAGTATATGTATTTGGGATATAACCTTATTACAAAAGATTTATAAAATAATTGTGTTGGGTTCCTGAAATTTACCCTAGATGTTAAAGATCTCTGCGCCCTTACCAGGACTGAAGTTCTCACTCAACACTCAGTGGGCAATTTGAGACTATTAGCAACCTCTAATTTCAGACCAATCAAGGAGCCATTGGTCCTCTAAAACAAAAGTGCACATACCTGTGAGGGTGAGATATAAGGGAGGTGAATTGTGATTGGCAAACAGGGTGCCAGCACGCTGTTGTAGAGACAGAAAAAATTTCCTAGGACTTGCTACCCATATCCATAAAAAAAAATGATTAGACCATTTCATTTGTATTAAAAATTATTTCAAATAAGTATAATATGTATATTTCACTGAACCTAAGTTGAACAAGGCTAAAAGTTGATACCTTAAGAATGTACTACAACTATAACAAAACTGACATATGTTCTCGAACTTTCATACAATTGTGACCACAATTCAGTTGCTAGATTTCACACTCTCCTTAGGTTTATACAAACTGAAAGACAGGAGATGAATAATATGGAAATTATTAAAACAATTTTTTGAATTTCATATATGTTTACACATAGAAAAGTTAAAAAGAAATACATGTATAAAATTGCTGGTAGTATCTCTGGAAAGCTGAGGCAGTCCAGGTTGCTGGTGGAGGTTAGTAGGGAATCCTAGTTGTTTAAAAGGCAAAATGGATGCCTGACTAATTAAATCAGGTATATGTGAAGATTTGTGTTTTAAAGATTTTTAGTGGGAAAAAATACTTTTAACCACTAATTGCTTCAGTTATTGATTTGCGTAAAGTGTTCTAGTGCTTAAAATCATCTCTATAATTTTAATTACCATTGAGAAGAAACCAGATACTAAACATCTTTTGAGGAAAGTTACAAAATGTTTTACTCCACGCAAAGTTTTACGGTGCTTTAAAATATAGTTTTTATGACCTTGTTGGCACAGATGAATGCAAGAAAACTGAAAAATATTTAATTGAGTGAGAGATGCAGTTTAATTTTCTTTTTAAAAAATTGCATCTCTCATCTAAATTCTCCTTTGCAAAGCCTCTATCCAGTTCTTTGCCACATAAGTAAAACAAAGTATTGCCCATAAATATCAACCTAGTTGTTGCAGTCTCAATCAGCCAACTGATATACACTGAACAAATCCAGCTATGGGGAATGCTCTATAAAAACTCTTCTATAAAATTACAAGCTTGATATACATCCGGAATGGGGGTTCTATAATGCAAGTGTTAATACTGATCTCTAAAGAACTTGCATTCAATATGTCTTGCTACCTATATGGATGACATTGGTCTTTTATTGCTGTCTTTTATCAGTTCTCAGAATTATGCAAACGTTAGAAGAATAATAGTAAATACTTTAAACGTGTAAATTATCTTGGCTTTTAATAAATCAAAAGCAAGTCTCCAGTGTTAACAGTGAAATTTACCACTATGCTACTGAGCTTGAGAAACAAAAACCGGCAGAGATAATTAATCAGCCTAAATCTCGATATCTTTTTTGTGATAGTATAAAAGAGAACATTCCATAACCTGTTATTGTAGCACCTGCATGATTTTAAATCTCTCTCCAGTTGATAATTTTGTGCTACAGTCATGGTTAGGCCAGACAAAAAACAAAGTCTGCTTTGCGTTATTTTTTGTAAAGCCTTTCATTGAACATGAAATAAGAGAAAAATGAAGGTGAAAAAATAAGTTGAAGAAAATTAGTCCAAAACAAACATGCAAATTTGCAGTACATGGTTGAGCAATTCTGTCCATGAAAAGTGCTTCTGTACAGCTCTCTGCAGAAAGCTCTTCACAGTCAAGAAGACCATTTTCTGTTCGTGTAGCTGGCAGAAGTCTCTGATCATCCTTATAATTACTTTAGGAGAAAGGTCTGGATGTATATCTGTCTTTTGATCCATTCGATGAAATATGATACGTTACTATAAACACCAGGCCCCAGGACTTTGGAAAAGCAGACAGAGCCCCATGAAGTTAATCCAAATAATGTCCACTGTCCTCCAGGGTGCTCACAAACAAGAGGCCCACCACTGTCGCCCTGCAAAGAGTAGTGATAGGAGTTAGTAACTGGTATTTCAGAGCCTTAATGTGTCTCCATTAACCAACTTGGAAAATTTCAACAAAGCTTTCCTTGTGTGCCTGTGGAGGAATTGTGCTTTCCACTGTAAAAATGGAAGTTTCAAATAAACATCTTAAACTCTGATCATTAAAAGGGTGGAGTGGCTTGGGAAGAAATTATATTTTTTCCCACCAGGAAATTAAAAGACTTTTTCAGGCATTTTCTGCACTTACAAAAATATGTCATAAAGTTTTTAAAAAGTACCAGAACTAATTATTTCAAAATTGACCTCATTCTTTAAGCTTGATTTATCTTATAACTGTGGAAATTACCCAAAATGGAACAAAGATCCCCCCCACACACAGTACTACAAACATATGCTAAATTACCTATTTTGGGCTGGGCGCAGTGGCTCACGCCTGTAATCCCAGCACTTTGGGAGGTCGAGGCGGGTGGATCACGAGGTCAAGAGATCGAGGCCATCCTGGTCAACAAGGTGAAACCCTGTCTACTAAAAATACAAAAATTAGCTGGGCATGGTGGTGCGTGCCTGTAGTCCCAGCTACTCGGGAGGCTGAGGCAGAAGAATTGCTTGAACCCAGGAGGTGGAGGTTGCAGTGAGCCGAGATCGTGCTATTGCACTCCAGCCTGGGTAACAACAGCAAAACTCTGTCTCAAAAAAAATGAATAAATAAAATAAAATACCTATTTTTAAAATTCTTGTTTTGTGAATGAATACATTAAGTATAACACAATTTGGGGTTCCTCATCTCACTTCTTAATAGTTCTTAGGACTTTTTGATTTGGCATAGTTGAATACAAATTGAGACCACTTAAAATTATTTATAATGAATATTTTCATTAATAGGCTATATTTTATTTCATATATATAGGGATTTTCATTCTTGATATTTAAGGATTTCAGTTAATTTTATCATTAACTATATTCCCCCAGCATTTTATCATTAACTATATCCCCCAAATATAGTTAACGATAAAATGTTATGGGATAAGAGATAGTAATGTTTGCTACATCTGAAAAGAAAGGTGTATTCTGCACTGCCTGAAAAGAGAGGACTTGATACCATGGAAAATAAAAAAGTAAATATGTGAATTTATTGTGGAAGGTTACAAATATTCTTTGACCTACAAGACTTTCAAACTTAGAAGCATATCTATAGTTTTCCTACTTGGTATTGTTGAAGAAAATAGGAATAATGTTTCTTGATGCTCTTCTAAATATTTTCCATGTATTAGCTCATTTAATCTTTACAAAATACCTAACAGTTTATATTATTTATTGTAATAATATCTGTTTTAGAGATGATGAAACTGAAGCACAGGTTAAATAACTTGTTCATTGGCAGTGGCTGGATTTTAATCCAGACAGTCTGGTAACAGGACTCGAACTCTGTAACTATTAGGCCACCCTGCTTAAGAATGTTAATTAATATTATTGCTATGAAAGGGAAATTGGGCCTGACACGGTGGCTCAGGCCTGTAATCCCAGCACTTTGGGAGGCTGTGGCAGGCAGAGCGCTTGAGGTCAGGAGTTCCAGACCGACCTGGTCAACATGCTGAAGCCTCGTCTCTACTTAAAATATAAAAATCAGCCGGGTGCGGTGGTGGAAACCTGTAATCCCAGCTACTCTGAAGGCTGAGGCAGGAGAATCACTTGAACCTGGGAGGCAGAGGTTGTGGTGAGCTGAGATCATGCCACTGCACTCCAGCCTAGGAGACAGAATGAAATTTTGTCTCAAAACAAAAAAGAAAGAGAAATTAAAATTTTGATTGTGCTGTATGCTTTTGTGGTGATCTTTAAATTCGTAACTTTCAAATGCCCTAAGCCAAAATTATAAGCACAGAACTTGCAAGAACCTGAATAAATTTTTCTGCTGACACCCTAATTGAATTTTTTTAAAAAAAGCAAAATTTCCTTGTTACATGTATGTAATACATATACAAAAAGGAAAAAATTCCTGGAAACATTTTACAAATTGTTTTCACAAATTTCATATTCCTAGGGATATTTCATTCTTGATGTCTCCTTACATAAAATAAATAAGACACTTGGTTACTGAAGTGGAACTATTATGTCAGAGGGTGACTAAAAATGGAACGTGTTTAGAATGTCAGCACATTTTCACTTCCAGATCAGACATTTAATAAAATAATTATTTAGCATCTACTCTTTACAAAGTTCTGTGCTGCATATAAACAAATGAATAAGGCACTGTTTTTGTCCCAGAGCAGCCAAAAGTTGGCTTGGGTAACAAGGGTCACATGAAAGCAAAATCTAATGACTAGAAAGAGGAGTTCAAAGGAATAAGTGATGACTTCCAGGTGGACAGGATAAAAAATGTCTTCCTGAGACATGGGTTTTGAGTTAGGCTTAGTGAGTCAGGTAGGTGTTCCATTAGGTGCAAAAAAAAAAAGGTGAAAAGCAAGCAACTCAAAATGAAAGGGAGACTGCAGCTAAAGGCACAATTGATCTAGTCTGTTCTTTTGGTCCTCTTTGTCATATTGGGCTTGAAGCCAACATTTACATTTGGCTTCAATATTGATTTCTAGATTGTCAAGAGGAACCTACACTTTATTATGTCCTGTTGATACAATTAAGGAAAATAATATTTGTGATTCAATAGAGGTTTAAGTAGAAAAATTTGCTTCTGATCCAATAAAAACTAGGTTTTATTTGTTTTGTTTTCTACCTGCAGTTGTGTTAGAGAATATCTGGTATGTATTTAATATCCCCACACCACTGAACTCTCACTACCAAAGAAGTTGGCAAGACCTGGTTCCTATTAGGCATCATTTTAAGAACATGCCCCTGCCTGGGTCTGTGGGCCTTCAGGTCTCTGTCAAGGAATCACCTTTATTCCCCTCCATTAGCAATTGCCAAGAGATGATTCTAAATATGTGCCAAGAGGTGGTAGTTTTTGGTAAACCTACAAATGGCACTGGAGAAAGAGAGAAATATATTTATATTAATCATTGCTGCCAGATGCCTGGTTTCCTGTCCTCCCTCTTCCACCTTCATGATGGCTGATCTGGGGCAAATTACTCAACCTCTTGTATTCTCGATCTGTTTAGGAAAAATAAAGACACCGCCATGTGGGTTGATTATGATAATTAAATGAGTTTGCAAAAAGCATTTTGCAGACAGCCTGAAACATAATAAGCACTAAACTGATAGAAACTGATAGATTTGAATATTGGTGTAATTACTATTCATTGGATGTCTAAGTATTTGAATATTGGTGTAATTACTATTCATTGGATGTCTAAGTATGTGCCAGATATACAGATATGTGAAAGATATGGGCTTTCGAAGATACATTAACGCAGTTAATCCTCAAAACACCCTGGAAAAGGGACAGAATTAGCCCCATTTTATTCATGAGAAAGCTATCTAGAGAGGTTAGATAACTTCCCTGGGTTATACTGGTCTTACTGACAGAGATGAGCTCCAACCCAGATCTTTCAGGCTTCCAGTCCTGTGCCCCATGCCCACATCATGCTGCCTCCTACAACACTTTATTCTGGGCCTGAAAAAATCAAACCTGGTCCTCCTGTACAGAAGGGAGGGATTCCTTTACCAACACCCACCTCATCAGGATGATTTGTGGCCATGAGGCAGAAAGGAGGGTGGTCTCAGCAAAACACCAAGAGAGCTGTCTGCCTCCCTCTTCCCCATGACAACTGTCTAAGGTATCACCACAGGGCCATTTTCAATACCCTGATTTTTCCATTCTAAAATGGATCCTCAAAAATATAATTTATTTACATTGAGTTATTAAGAGCATTATTGTATCTTCATTACTAAACTATAGGGGGCAATTTACTCCAAAGTAGTAAAATAACGAAGGTGCTTCACAACTGCATAGTATAATAACTGTCATCCTCAGTTTTTGTTATAAGCTTATTTGAGCACTTGCACTTTTCCATCCTTTCCAGTATGATGTTCGATGAGTGTCTATAAAGTTTAAATAAAAACACATCTGTACACTACTATGTTCATATGTTCTACAAACTCTTATGGCCATGAATCCTGAGTATCTAAAGGTTGAGTTCAGTGATATTTGAGGACATACTGGCGATCAAGTGAGTACATATCATTCAAGTGGCGACAATACCAGTGTGATGACCCCGAGACAAAGGCAGTCCTGTCTCACACCCTGGACGTTAGGTGTTGATGTATGCCTTAATGCCATCACCGTGATGGCTGACAATGTCCTCTGGTGCCTGCCCTGCTTCCTGGGGCAGCCAGGTGGAAGCCATGGTCACTACTAGCTCCTCTTTAGAACCTCATTTAACCTACCCACTAAAGTGGTTGAATGAGATGAACAGGAACAATTATTTTTCTCCTGTTGCTGACCAAGGATGATGTACCCCATAAAGTAGATGAGGCAGTAGAAGGTACCCTGAATAAAGAGGATGGGCGTAATTAGGGGGATTGCTCATGTACCCGCTGCAGGAAAATGTGCTGTTAATAATTAAACATTTGGCAACAAACACTTTTCAAAACATGTTTCCAGAGGGCCATATTTGAGTGATAATGAGTTTATAGGAATCCACTGAAGTTACTGCTGAACTGAATCTCCTTGGTAACCAGAAAGCAACTTACCATGCATGAATCAACGGTGCCAGACTCATAGCCAGCACATATCATCCGAGTGGTGATCGTCTTCATGTCAAAGTAGGACTGACACTGTTCCAGAGAAATAATGCGGACCTCTCCCTCTTGCAGCTTAAAAGGCACTGAATTTTAAAAAGAAAGAATAATACATATATGATGGCAAATGGCTCAAAAGTGAGGCTAGCCATGTGAAATGCAAATATCATATAAATATTTTTATACCAAGAGAATCATATTCTTTATTTGAAATGTCATTTTATAAAGACACAGCTGGTTTGGGATCAGAATTTTCCATTAGCAGTATTCATAACAATTATCTGGTGAAATTTTTTTATTAATGGGAAAACTGAGATCCAGACTGGTTAAATAAGTTGGTTCATGCTTATCATATGCTACAACAAAAACAATAGCTACTACAAAGAAAAAAAAATCAAGCCAAAGCTCTGCTGGCTGCCAGGTAGGAGGCTGCCAGCTCAGCGTCAGCTCAGCATGATGGTCCTGCTCTGCTAAAGTTCAATCTAATAGGGAAGGGTTGTTCTATTCTTGAAAATAGTATGTCTCAGCATGTGCCCCAGTAGCCATTACTTGATGTAAGAACCTTTAATCTTAGAGGATATGACAGAGAGATGTTGAAAAGCACAAAGCCATCCCTTGGTATTGACAGAGAGAATATGTGAATTCCATCTTGCTTGAAAGTTCTTGAAGAATGACAATGGAGTTCTTGAAGGAAGACAGTGTGAATCTTTTGCTGTTTAGCCATTCTGCAAAATTATACACACTGTTCTTCTTTTAAACAGTGATGATGAAGCATCACTGGGTACCTTATTGGAAGAAAGAGTCATTTTTAGAAAAATCAATGGATGCAGACAGTAGAAGTTTAATGGGTTGTCAAAAGAATAAGAACAATAGCTAACATTTATTGAGCACTAGTGGGTCTCATTGCCTTTAATCTTTACAAAAATCCTGTGAGTAAGGCAGTTGCTATTTTTTTTTCCATTTTATAGTAAGCTTGAAAGTGGTATAGTCAGATCAATCAGATCTTTCTGACTGAATTCAGTAGACCTTTGCTCCTTTTTTTTTTAGACAGGGTCTCATTCTGTCACCCAGGCAGTGGTGCAATCTTGATTCACTGCAGCTTAGACCTTCCAGGTGTAGGAAATCTTCCTGTCTCAGCCTCCCAAGTAGCTGGGACTACAGGCATACACCACCACTCCAAGCTATTTTTTTTTTTTTTTTGGTAGAGACAGAATTCCACCATGTTGCCCAGACTGGTCTCCTGGGCTCAATTCATGCTATGCTACATGTGTGGGGTGTGCATTATGTTGCACTATTTCTCTGAGTTTAATGGATATTGTAGGAGTAATATAAGCAGAAACAATATAAAGCATATTCTTCTCTTAAATTACAGTATTAATCATAGCTTTGAAAAAAACAGATGCATAGGAATGGTGACAGCATGTCTAACATTGCCTTCAAAATTGTTACATGTGAGGTTTGTTTTTAAAAAGTCATTGACTTCTGCCTGTAGACTTTTCCTTTCCATTCTTTAATTGATGAAATAGACAAAAAGCTCAACTCGGCTCAAAATTTATCTGACTAAATTTTAAGGAAAAAAAATCCTTCAAATACACAATTTCCAAGGCCAGTAACAGAATGCTGATATACATTATCATTCTTGAAAGCCATGGCATTATACTGGCTATGGTCAGAGTAGGCAGCACTTATAGTTTTTTATGAAGTCTCATTGATTCAATTTTTATTCTAAATTTTAAATAGGTCAAACTGAATGAAAGAGTCCATTGTAAGGGTTGAGAGTAAGTACATAGTACACATTTTTTAATTTGTATGTGCTTTATATGTTTAAGTCATCTACAGAGCCAAATAATTTAAATCAATTTAAACAGGCAAATAGCAAATCAATATGCTTTCTTGAAGGACTTATAGGTTGTGCTACAGATGTTGATAAGACCAAATCATAACATAGAATTGGAAATATGATCATGCAGCTTGACTGCAGAGATTCCCAGCAACTGTCTCTATCAATGATTTGGGCTATCTGCAGGCAGACAGAGACAGTCCAGCCACAGTTCACTGACCGGTCTCCTCCTGCAGCAAGGAAGCTCCCAAACATTGATAGTAGCTTCCTGGAGATAGATTCTGAGGTGTGGAGAGGGATTTTTGAGGTTGCATCTGAGCTTGGCAGTTTTAAATGCCATGGTTCATTATTAATGTCTATGATTTGCACAGCAGAGGAAGTATGACACATGGCCAAGTATTTACCATTTGTGGCTATCTTTTTGTAAGAGAAAATGGGAAATTATGGCCACATAAACGCAGTGTTTCTTAGGCTCCTGAAGATCCTGGCTGATATAGTTTTGCTGTGTTCCCACCCAAATCTCATCTTGAATTGAATTTCCCATAATCCTCACATGTCATGGGAGCTATCTGGTGGGAGGTAATTAAAACACAGGGGTGGTTACCCTCATGCTATTCTCATAATAGTGAGTGAGTTCTCATGAGATCTGATGGTTTTATAAGGGGCTTTTCCCCCCTTTTCCTTGGTACTTCTCCTTGCTGCTGCCATGTGAAGGACATGTTTGCATCCCCTTCTGCCATGATTGTAAGTTTCCTGAGGCCTCCCCAGCCCTGCAGAACTATGAGTCAGTTAAACCCCTTTCCTCTATAAATTACCCAGTCTCAGGTATGTGCTTATAGCAGCATGAGAATGGACTACTAATACAATGGCTTACTTTTGTTGCCCATGTGGCCCCAGCCTGTGATATAGCAATACGTGTCAGGCTCTAGCCACTGCTCCAGGCTGGGCAAGCAGACAGGCCGAACATAGCCAGTCTCATTGATGTCTTCACTTAGCTCAACAATGCTGATGTCATAGTCCACCACTGCTCGACTGTAGCGAGGATGCAGGATGATGGTCTTCACAAAGCGTGTCTGCATGAACACTGATGGATGGTCCAGATTGTTGATGCCAAGCACCACTTTCCAAACTGCAGCATTCTCTCTCCTAAAATAATAATTCAAGAGCTACTGGCATCTTAAAATCTAGTTTATCTTGTAAAATTTACATGTAATTTTTAAACATTTTATTTATGTAAATAATGGCTACTTTCATGCCCACCTCTCAACGTATTCATATAAGAGGCATTTATATAATAGCCTGAGGGATTAGTACATAAGTATTATTGTTGTAGAAAGCAGAGCTCATGATTCCTGAATGGGGCTAGGCTAGTCTTCTTTTTTTTTTGTTTTGAGACAAGAGTCTCACTCTGTCGCCAGCCGCCAGACTGGAGTGCAGTGGCAAAATCTCGGCTCACTGCAACCTCTGCCTCCTGGGTTCAAGCAATTCTCCTGCCTCAGCCTCCCGAGTAACTGGGACTACAGGCCTGCGCCACCATGCCCAGCTAATTTTTGTATTTTTAGTAGAGATTGGGTTTCACCATGTTGGCGAGGATGGTCTCGATCTCTTGACCTCGTGATCCTCCCACCTTGGCCTCTCAGAGTGCTGAAATTACAGGCATGAGCCATCACACCCAGTGGGGCTAGTCTTTAACATAAAACTTGTTCAATTTTAAAGGCCAGCAGGGTTAGTTACTTGCTTCAAAGAATGAGCAAGATAATGAAACGCGATGAAGAAGAGAGAGAAGCAGGAGGAAACGTGAAAAAAGAAGAAGAAAAAGCCAAGACTAAGAAAGAGGAATACATATATGATGGCAAATGGCTCAAAAGTGAGGCTAGCCATATGAAATGCAAATATCATATAAATATTTTATACCGAGAGAATCATATTCTTTATTTGAAATGTCATTTTATAAAGACACAGCTGGTTTGGAATCAGAATTTTCCAGTTAGCAGTATTCATAGCAATTATCCAGTGAAACTTCTTTATTTTATTAATGGGAAAACTGAGGCCCAGACTGGTTAAGTGAGTTGGTTCATGCTTATCATACGCTACAACAAAACCAATGGCTACCACAAAGAAAAAAAAATCAAGCCAGAGCTCTGCTGGCTGCCGGGTAGGAGGCTGCCAGCTCAGCGTCAGCTCAGTATGATAGTACTGCTCTGCTAAAATAGAGAAAACCTGTTCAATCTAACAGGGAAGGGTTGTCTCTTTTAATGTCTTCCCCACCGGCACCCAGTTATGGCAGAAACCAAAAGCAAAACAGGAAACAACCCAACTTATTGTTTGAAAGAGTTTCCTAGAGTGAAGGAGATGTACATACATGGTAGAAGCAAAAAGAAGGAGGACAATTTCAGGCTACATGATTGCCACATGAGTTTAATATCAGTTCAAACGTACAAATCAGCTAGGTGTGGTGGTGTGTGCCTATAGTCCCAGCTACACAGGAGGCTAAGGCAGGAGCATCATTTGAACCTGGAGGGCAGAGGTTGTAGTGAGCCAAGATGGCACCATTGGACTCCAGCCTGGGCCACAGAGTGAGACTTCGTCTCAAAAAAGAAAGAAAGAAAAGAAAAGAAAGTACCATTGGAGAAACACATGGAAACAGACTCTGATCATACGGCTATTTTAGTAAAAAGAGTTAAATTATGGCTGGGCACAGTGGTTCACACCTGTAATCCCAGCACTTTGGGAAGCTAAGGTGGGCGGCTCACCTGAAGTCAGGAGTTCAAAACTGGCCAAAACAGCAAAACCCCATTTCTACTAAAAATACAAAAATTAGCTGAGTGTGGTGGCTGGCACCTGTAATCCCAGCTACTCAGGAAGCTGAGGCATGAGAATTGCTTGAACCCAGGAGATGGAGGTTTCAGTGAGCTGAGATTGTGTCACTGCACTCCAGCCTGGGCAATAAGAGTAAAATTTTGTCTCAAAAAAAAAAAAAAAAAAAAGTTAAATTAGGCTACCAAGAAAAGAAAGCCAAGTATAGCAGCTGAAAATCTTCAGTTTAAAGGGAATTACTTGCTATTTGGCTGTCAAGCCTCAAAGCAGCAACAAGGAGAGCTGGCACATCCTGAAAGAAGTTTGTGCAAAGAACTTCAGGGTGAGACAGGAAGGAAGCAGGCCAAGGCGAAGCCAGGTGAGAATCCATCAATCCCAGGGGGAAGCCAGGTGAGAATCCACCCCCAATCCCAGGGAAAACAGCTGAGGAAGATGTTAAAACACCTTGTTCTTCTCTGTTCTCACTGCAGATAGTATTTTATTTCTTGAAATCACACTTGCTTTCATGTCTAATTTGCTTCATGATTACACTATTGTTTTAATAATAAATGTATTTTATAGACAACTTTACAGCTTGTATGATTTCAACTTACAATTCTTCAATTATTAACTCTAGAAAAAAACTCAGCTATTTAAATACGTCAGATACACTATAGTATCTAGAAAAATTTATACAGAATTGCAGGCACAATGTCTCTGGAGGCAATAATCAGTCCCTTTGGTTTGCAATTTGTCACACTCAGCTCTAGTTTAGACATCATTTTTCACTCAATTCAGCTAGAGAAATTTAAAGATTTTTATCTTTGTCTTTTCTTAGGAGTGAAAAATTTCCCTTGGCTCACTCTCTCTGATTTTGCTTAGAATATCTTATATTTAATATTTTTCCTGTTTAATAAGTTAATATTCAAATTAGCACCTATAATAGAAATTTCTCTATTTTACAAGACTTACTCCAGAAATAGCATAGCTAAGTGGTGATTTGAAGATCATTTGTAGGTTACCAGATCTGCAATAAATAAAGAACTATTACACTATAGCATCACTGTTCTACAAATCTTAGGAACCTCTTACTTTTAATATTGTGCTCTATCCTTGATATTTTATTTTTATTTATTTTTTGAGATGGAGTTTCACTCTTCATCCAGGCTGAAGTGCAATGGCACAATCTCAGCTCACTGCAACCCCTACCTCCTCGGTTCAAGCAATTCTCCTGCCTCAGCCTCCTGAGTTGCTGAGATTACAGGCAGCTGCCACCAAGCCTGGCTAATATTTTGTATTTTTAGTAGAGACAGGGTTTCACTATGTTGGCCAGTCTGGTCTCGAACTCCTGACCTCAGGTGACCCACCCACCTTGGCCTTCCAAAGTACTGGGATTATAGGCATGAGCCACCATGCCCAGCTATCCTTGGTATTTAAAAAAAAATTATCTGTAACAGAAAAGGTGAATAGTTTTTTTTTCTTCAACTTTTAAGTTCTGGGGTAATGTGTAGGAAGTGCAAGTTTGTTATATAGGTAAACATGTGCCATGGTGATTTGCTGCACAGAACAACCCATAACCTAGGTATTGAGCCCAGCATCCATTAGTTATTCTCTCTGATGCTCTTCCTCACCCCAATCCCGGCCCCAAAAGGCCTCAGTGTGTGTTGTTCCCCCGCCATGTGTCCATGTGTTTTCATCATTCAGCTCCTACTTGTTAGTGAGAACATGTGGTATTTGGATTTCTGTTGCTGTGTTAGTTCGCTGAAGATAAAGCTTCCAGCTTCATCCATGTCCCTGCAAGGGACATGATCTATTCCGTTTTATGGCTGCATAGTCCATGGTGTATACATACCACATTTTCTTTATCCAGTCTATCATTGGTGGGCATTTGGGTTTACTCTATGTCATTACTATTTTGAATAGTACTGCAATGAACATATGCATGCATGTGTGTGTGTGTTTTGTTTTTTTTTTTGATATGGAGTCTCACTGCAGTCATATCTTGGCTCATCACAACCTCCGTCTTCTGGGTTCAAGTGATTCTCCTGCCTCAGCCTCCTGAGTAGCTGGGACTACAGGTGTGTAGCACCATGCCGGGCTAATTTTTATATTGTTAGTAGAGACAGGGTTTCACTATGTTGACCAGGCTGGTCTCAAACTCCTGATCTTGTGATTCACTCACCTTGGCCTTCCAAAGTGCTGGGATTACAGGCATGAGCCACAGTGCCCAGGCTGCATGCATGTATCTTTATAATAGAATGACTTATATTCCTTTGGGTAGATACCCAGTAATGGGACTGCTGGGTCAAATAGTATTCCTGCTTCTAAATCATGAGGAACCATCACACTGCCTTCCACAATGGTTGAACTAATTTACGTCCCTACCAATGGTGTAAAAGCATCCCTTTTTCTCCACAATCTCACCAGCATCTGTTGTTTCTTGGCTTTTTAATAATTGCCATTCTGACTGGCATGAAATGCTATCTCATTGTGGTTTTGATTTGCATTTCTCTAACAATCAGTGATGTTGAGCTTTTTTTCATATGTTTGTTGGCCATGTGAATGTCTTCTTTTGAGAAGCATCTGTTCATGTCCTTTGCCCACTTTTTAGTGGGTTTTCTTCTTGTAAATTTGTTTAAGTTCATTATAGACTCTAGATAATAAACCTTTGTCAGATAAATAAATTGCAATTATGTTTTCTCATTCTGTAGGTTGTGGGAGCCCTTCTTTTGCTGTGCGTAAACTCTTTAGTTTAATTAGATCCTGTTTGTCAATTTTTGCTTTTGTTGCCATTGCTTTCAGTGTTTTTGTAATGTAATCTTTTCCTGTGCCTATGTCCTGAATAGTATTTCCTAGGTTTTCTTCTAGGGTTTTTATAGCCTCGGGTTTTACATTTAAGTCTTTAATCCATCTTGAGTTAATTTTTGTATAAGGTGTAATGAAGGGGTCCAGTTTCTAATTTTTTGCACATGGCTAGCGAGTTCTTTCAGCACCATTTATTAAATAGGGGATCGTTTCCCCATTGCTTGTTGTTGTCATGTTTGTTGAAGATCAGATGGTTGTAGGTGTGTGGACTTATTTCTGGGTTCTCTATTCTGTTCCATTGGTCTATGTGTCTGTTCTTGTACCAGTACCATGCCCTTTTGGTTACTGTAGTCTTGTAGTATAGTTTGAAGTTGGGTAGGGTGATGTCTCCAGCTTTGTTCTTTTTGCTTAGGATTGTCTTGGCTATATGGGCTCTTTTTTGGTTTCACATGAATTTTAAAATAGTTTTTTCTAATTCTGTGAAGAATGTCAATGGTAGTTTAATGGGTATAGCATTGAATCTATAAATTACTTTGAGCAGTATGGCTATTTTCACAATATTGATTCTTCTATCCATGAACATGGAGTGTTTTTCCATTTGTTTGTGTCCTCTCTGATTTCCTTGAGCAGCGGCTTATAGTTCTCCTTGAAGAGGTCTTCACTTCCCTTGTTAGCTGTATTCATAGGTATTTTATTTCCTTTGTAGCAATTGTGAATGGGAGTTTGGCTCTGTGCTTGGCTGTTGTTGGGTTGTTGGTGTATAAAAATCCTAGCAATTTTTGCACATTGATTTTGTATCCTGAGACTTTGCCAGAGTTGCTTAGCAGTTTAAGAAGCTTTTGGGTTGCGACAATGGGGTTTTCTAGATATAAGATCATGTCATCTGCAAATATAATTTGACTTTCTCTCTTCCTATTTAAATATTCTTTCTCTTGGCTGATGGCCCTGGCCAAAACTTCCAATACTATGTTGAATAGGAGTGGTAAGAGAGGGCATCCTTGTCTTGTGCTGGTTTCCAAGGGGAATGCTTCCAGCTTTTGCTTATTCAGCATGATATTGACTGTGGGTTTGTTATAAATGGCTCTCATTATTTGAGGGATGTTCCTTCAATACCTAGTTTATTGAGAGTCTTTAATGTGAAAGGATGTTGAATTTTATCAAAGGTCTTTTCTGTGTCTATTGAGATAATCATGTGGTTTTTGTCTAGTTCTTTTTATGTTGAACCAGCACTGCATCCTAGGGATGAAGCTGACTTGATCATGGTGGATAAGGTTTTGATGTGCTGCTGGATTTGGTTTGCCGATATTTTATTGAGGATTTCTGCATCAATGTTCATCAGGGATAACAGCCTGAAGTTTTCTTCTTTTGTTGTCTATCTGCCAGGTTTTGATGTCAGGATGATGCTGGCCTCAAAATGAGTTAGGGCAGAGTCGCCCCTTTTCAACTTTTTGGAATATGGAAGAAATTCTGTAAGTAAAGACTGTATTACATCACAAACCCTACCCATTTTGAGGGCCATCAGCCTCTCAGCTGCAGAAAATTATTTTCACATTGGAATGCCCAGTGGACCCTGAACTTCCAATTGCCTAAGGAAAGCCAAAGTTCTGGATTTTATGCCAATTATCTGTGGTTTTACATGCTGCCTAAAAATTTAAAAATGGATACAATAACCAAACTAGATTGGCAGCCTGGATGTCTCATTAGTATATAATCTTAATAGTTTCCCAAGTGTTTCTACACACTTTATTCAAAATAATCCTCATACCAACTTTGAGATGTAAATAGAGATTCATTATTCCACTTTAGAGAAGAGAAATCAATGACTCAGAGGAGATGAGTGACTCATCTGAAGTCACACAGACAGCAAGTGATGAAAACAGACTAAATTGCTGGTCCTTTGAAACCCCTACACCCCACCCTTACAACTGAACTTCTCTGAAACAGAGAGAAGGGTCCACAGACATCAAAACAGGATTCAGGTATTGGGCACAGGAGGGAACGCATGTAGGATGAATGGAGACACTGGTGAGTGATAAGGTGACAGATAGCAGGAAGATGTGTTCTGTTTCCTGAATGTATATCTGTCAAATACGATAGGAAGCTAGCCACTACTGATAAAATTATAGGAAATGAACAATTCTATTATGCCAGGCTCCAAAAAAAAAGCAAGAGAAGGGTCTAGTCAAACTCATATTCTAGAACTTCAAGAATCACGTTTCAGAAAGTTCTAGGAGGAAAAAGCTAATGTAATATGTCTAGAGATTCTTAAAGTAAACACAGCTCAACAAAGCTGAGAGTGTTTAAGCACCAAATTCTGATACTACCATCACAATAATTGATAATTGCAGTATGTAAGAAAATGAAGAATCAGTTGAACATTAAATGTGACTACAGAAAGATCTCAGAGCAGGCTGAGCGTGGTAGCTCATGCCTGTAATCCCAGCACTTTGGGAGGCCATGGCAGACAGATCATGAGGTCAGGAGTTCGAGACCAGTCTGGCCAACATAGTGACACCCTGTCTCTATTAAAAACACAACAATTAGCAAGGTATGATGGCACGAGCCTGTAGTCCCAGCAACTTGGGAGGTTAAGGCATGAGAATTGCTTGAACCTGCGAGGCAGAGGTCGCGGTGAGCCAAGACCAGCCTGAGTGACAGAGGACAGAGCAAGTCTCCCTCTCAAAAAAAAAAAAAACCTCAGAGTTTGAAGTCTATCATAAAAGAATGGCATGAAACCAAAGTAAGTGTCTGAAAGTCTTACTTATTAAATGAGCAAAGCTTTGTCTAAAAAGAAACAAAGTAGGATAAATTAAAAATGGCTTCTTGCAAAATTATGTGCAAAATAGAATAAGAAAAGAAAAAAAATTGCAGTCTGTAGCAGATAACTAAGACAAAGCAGAACCATTTGAAGCTTACTTTACCTCCAATTTCCTTTTTTTTCTTTTCTTTTTTTTTTTTTTTTTGAGACAGAGCTTCGCTCTTGTTACCTAGACTGGAGTGCAATTGCATGATCTTGCATGGCTCACTGTAACCACCTCCGCCTCCCGGGTTCAAAAAAGTTCTCCCGCCTCAGCCTCCAGAGTAATTGGGATTACAGGCACCCCTCACCATGCCAAGCTAATTTTTTGTATTTTTAGTAGAGATGAGATTTCACCATGTTGGCCAGTCTGGTCTCAGACTCCTGACCTTGGTGATCCACCGGCCTCAGCCTCCCAAAGTGCTGAGATTACAGGCGTGAGCTACAGTGCCCAGCCCTTTACCTCCAATTTCTATATTCAAGGAGAATAATCTTCAGACAATACTCAGAAAATTCACCTATATGATGAAAACATACAGGTGCTTCATACATTGGAAATGGTGAATTGATGTGTGGTCCAAGGCATGGGAGGAGTTGGTGAGAGAACACTGACCCTCTGTACATGTGTTAACATTTCTAGTTTGAGACAAATTACAGCCCTACATACTGTAATTTGAAATGACTACAGACATGATTACTAAGAAACACCAAGAAGAGGCTGACTTGTCAAGTAACAAATATTTATTGAGTGGCTGCTGTATGCCATGCTGAAAGAAATAAAAACTCAAGAGTGAGGAAGGCAGATGGAGTTCATGTCTTCATAGAGTTTTTATTCCACTAAACTAAACAGTAAAAATAAAAAGTGCAAAAACAAGATTATTTCAGGCACTTAGAAGTAAAAAGAATATGGCAATGTGATAGAAGATTTGACAGGGCAATCACTTCAGCTAGGTTGGTTAGGGAAGGTCTCTGAAAAAGTGCCACTCAAATTGAGGCTTGAACAATGAAAAGGAAGTAGTTTAATGACTCTATGAAAGTATTACAAACTGCAGAAACAGCAAGTACAAAGATCCTGAGGCAGGAATGAGCTTGGAGGATTTTAGGAGCTGAATGAAAGCTGGTATGTTTGGAGCCCAGTGAGTGATGGGAAACTGGAAAGAGATGCAGTCAAAGTGGTAGGATTAGATCTTAATAGGCTCCAATGAGAAGATTTTATTCTGGTTACAATGGGAAGCCAGTGTAGGATTTTAAGCCAGGGAGTGACATGGTATGATTTACATTTTAGAAAGTTCACAATCTCACTGTGTGGATAATAAGTAATAAGGGAACAAGAGAGTAGTCAAAAAAAAAAAAAAAGCCAAATAGGAAACTGTTTTAGTAGTCATTACGGATGTGTTGTGTCCCTCTAAAATCTATACGTTGATGTTCTAATGCCTAGTATATAATAATATGACTTTATTAGAAAACAGAACCTTTATGGAGGTAATCAAATTAAAATGACCTCATCTGGATGGGCTCTAATCCACTAAGACTAATTCATATCCAATATAACACTGACAGGCACACAAGGAAAACACTATGTAAAGAGGAAAATGAAGATCAGGGTCCTGCTTCTAAAGGCTAAGGAATACCAAAAATTGCCAGGAAACCACCAGTATCTAGGCAGCAGGTGTTCTCTCTCTGCACTCAGAAGGAAGGAACCCTGCCAGTACCTTGATCCTAAACTTCTAGCCTCCAGAACTATAGCAATCAACTTTCATGGTTCAAATCTCCCAGGGTGTGATTCTTTGTTATGGAAGCCCTAGAAAATAAATACAATAGCCCAGAAGTGAGATGATGGTGGCTTGGAGCAGAATTATAGCACTAAGATAGGAAATGTGGTTGGGTTCCACTTTTGCTTTTTATTATACTTTTAAGTTCTGGGATACATGTGCAGATCATGCAGGATTATTACATAGGTATACACATGCCATGGTGGTTTGCTGCATCCATCCCCCTGTCATCTACATTAGGTATTTCTCCTAATGTTGTCCCTCCCCAGACCCCTACTCCCTGCTATCCCTCCCCTAGCTCTCCCACCCCCCAACAGGTGCCGGTCTGTGATGTTCCTCTCCCTGTATCCATGTATTCTCATTGTTCAACACCCACTTATGAGTGAGAACGTATGGTGTTTGGTTTTCTGTTCTTGTGTCAGTTTGCTGAGAATGATGGTTTCCAGATTCATCCATGTCCCTGCAAAGGACAGAAACTCATCCTTTTTCATGGCTGCATAGTATTCCATGGTGTATATGTGCCACATTTTCTTTATCCAGTCTATCATTGATGGGCATTTGGGTTTGTTCCAAGTCTTTGCTATTGTAAACAGTGCCACAATGAACATACATGTGCATGTGTCTCTACAAAGAACGATTTATAATCCTTTGAATATATACCCAGTAATGGGATTTCTGGGTCAAATGGAATTTCTATTTCTAGATCCTTGAGGAATTGCCACACTGTCTTCCACAATACTTGAACTAATTTACACTCCCACCAACAGTGTAAAAGTGTTCCTCTTTCTCCACATCCTTTCCAGCATCTGTTGTCTTCAGATTTTTTAGTGATTGCCATTCTAACTGGTGTGAGATGGTATCTCAATGTGATTTTGATTTGCATTTCTCTAATGACCATTTTTTCATGTTTGTTGACATAAATGCCTTCTTTTGAAAAGTGTCTGTTCATATCCTTTGCCCATGTTTTGATGGGGGATTTTATCTTGTAAATTTGTTTAAGTTCTTCATAGATTCTGGATATTAGCCCTTTGTCAGATGGGTAGATTGCAAAACCTTTTTCTCATTCTGTTGGTGGCCAGTTCACTCTAATGATTGTGTCTTTTGCTGTACAGAAGCTCTTATGTTTAATTAGATCCCATTTGTCTATTTTGGCTTTTGTTGCCATTGTTTTTGCTGTCATGAAGTCCTTGCCTATGTCTATGTCCCGAATGACTTTGCCTATGCTTTCTTCTAGGGGTTTTATAGTGTTAGGTCTTATATTTAAATATTTAATCTATCTGGAGTTAATTTTTGTATAAGGTGTAAGGAATGGGTCCAGTTTCAGCTTTCTGCACAAGGTTAGCCAGTTTTCCCAACACATTTATTAGACAGGGAATCCTTTCCCCATTGCTTTTTTTTCCTCAGGTTTGTCAAAGATCACATAGTTGTAGATATGTGGCATTACTTCTGAGGTCTCTGTTGTGCTCCATTGGTCTATACCTCTGTTTTGGTACCAGTACCATGCTGTTTTGATTACCACAGCCTTGTAGTACAGTTTGAGGTCAGGCAGCATGATGCCTCCATCTGGAGGGTTCCACTTTTTTGGAAGAAGATCCTACAGGACTTACCGATAAAGTCAATGTGAGAAGAATTAAGGATGACTCCTAGGTTTGGCATATTAGCAAACCAGTAGACGATGCCTTTTACTCAGATGGGTGAAATTCGTGAAGTAACAATTATTCGCTCAGTGGGAGAAGTGAGAAATCAATAGATTTGTTTGGGTTATGTAAAGTAAGATGTTTATTACACATTCAAATGAACATTTTATCTTCACAATTAAAAATATTCATGTGAAGTTGGTGGGTGGTAGTGATTGGGTGGAAATCTGGGCTGGGCTGGAGATATAAATTTGAAAGTTATAAACAAATATTTGATATATTTGATATTCTAGTATGATATTCATATTTATAATCACATAATACCTTATATTCATATTTTTCAAATATGAAAAAGTATTTATTCAAATCAGAACTAGTATATAGACCGCGTGATGGAATAAGCGAGTTAGGCATACAAGAAAGCCAAGAATTGGGTCCTGGGGAACTAAAGCATTCAGTAGCCTAAAAAAGGAGGAGCTGAAAAAAGAGAGAAAGAAGAGTTAGGTCACTGACATATAAAGAAAGCAAAGAGTTTTTTGTTATTTTAGAAGAAAAGTGAAAGTATTTCAAGAAGGATGTAGTGATAAAATACTGGAGAGGGTTCTAGTGGGTTCAAAACTGAAAATATACCATTGGATTTGGCAAGATGAAAGTCATTAGAGATTTTAATAAGTGTCACTTCTGTAGGGATCTTGATAAGAACCCAACCAGAGTGGGTTGAAGAGAATGTGGGACACAGAGAGGTGTAGACAGTAACTGTAGGAAACTCTTTTAGGAGTTTTTTTCTCTGAATAGTGGTCAGAATAGAGCAACAGATGAAGAGAGACATGAATTCAAGAGGATGGGATTCAAGTTTGTGATATTAAGAAATGGCATGGTTGCTGAAGGGAGTGATCCAGCAAAAAAAAGATAAATTAATGATGCAAAATAGAAGTGATGACTTTCTCTTTTGAAAAGATAAAAAGGGATGTGCTTGTTTTAAAATAAGAGCAAAGACATGTCTTCCACCATACTCAAGGGAAAATAGTGAATGTGGCCAAAGATGCAGGTGATTTGTTGGAATTGGGGGTGAGACAAGGTGAATCATGGCATCTATTATATTAATGAAGTATGAGGTAAGATTAGTAACGGATGACAAAGATTTGGAGAGAGAGAATAAGCTGTCAAGTAGTTGTCTATTGACAATCAAAGTAGAGAAGTGACTTTACTGTGGAAGTATATGAAAAGTGTCTTATGGTGTTAGATGCTTATGTGGGATTCATGATCATATGTTTGATGTGACCTCAGTTAGCAGATAAGTATATGATATTCTCCAACATTGGTCATGTGTTCAGGTGCAGATGCAACATACATGACTAGGGAGTGACAAGACTGAAAGACACAGGCAAGTAACTCCTACAATTTAAAATGAGAGAGCTCCAAGTTTCTAGAAGCCCCCAAAACAATGGGATTGCACATTAGATCAACTGCTAGCTACATCATAGACCCAGACATTTCCAGTGGAGAGGGGAGAATGACAGAAAACACTTCCATAGGGGGCAGGGCAGTGGGGAGTATGAGGTAACATCAGAGTCACCTAGGGATTTTTAAAGTCACATTTGCTTACTCCCCAGCGATGCTGAGAAACAGCATCCCATGGGAGGTAAGGATCTAAAATGCAGATTTTTTCTTGTAGTGATATTACTTCTGATGGGAATGGGCTAAATCCTTAGAGTAGATGGAATGGAAAATGAAACTGTGAATGACTTGCATATTTGATACACTCCTAGAAGATAAAGAAGTAAGCAGAAGTTTACAGCATGGGCTCAGTAATAAAAAGACCAAACTTCTCACTTCCTTTTCACAGTGTATTAAAAGACTGCCAGATCAGGGCAGGCAGGCAAGCAAGAACAAAGATTTTGTTCTGTGGGAAATAGGAGAGGCAGCTGTTTAAAAATAGGTGGAAAGACTATTGAGTAATATTAAGGGTCCAACTTATGTTGAAAGTCAAGCATGGCAGTAATCTGCATTATTCAGTAATGTTCTTCCTCAGTTCTGAAGTGCATGGGTATAGGACTAGAAAATGTGGCCGGGCACGGTGGCTCATGCTTGTAAACCCTGCACTTTGGGAGGCCAAGGCAGATGGATTACTTGAGGTCAGGAGTTCGAGACCAAACCGACCAACATAGTGAAACCCTGTCCCTACGAAAAATACAAAATTAACTGGGCATGGTGGTGGGTGCCTGTAATCCCAGCTGCTTGGGAGGCTAAGGCAGGAGAATGGCTTGAACCTAGGAGGCAGAGGTTGCAGTGAGCCAAGGTTGTACCATTTCATGCCAATCTGGGTAATAAGAGCAAAACTCCGTCTCAAAAAAACAAAAACAAAACAAAACAAAAAACTCCAACTCAAAAGAAAAAAGAAAACGTGGTCTTCACTTTGGAGGTCTGCTCAGTGTGTTGGAAAGATCTAGGAAGACTCCAAGGTCCTCGTGAAAGGACTGAAGTAATGAGCCCAGGGAACTGGATTAAGTTGAGGGAAAGAAACGAGGTGAGAAGGAGATTCTTCAGACTGAGATACTAGGGGAGAAAATGCAGCCACCAACCAAAAATCTTACTGGATTGAACAGCTGATGTGGAGGGAATCAAGACATGGGTGATGGAGTGGCAGGAGTATGGGTTGTGGTCATATAGTAGGAAGACAGTTTTTCATGTGGATTTCCTGGAGAGGAATCAGATGTTTCTGACCATTACTAGTCATGTGCCAGCCTAGGAAGTTCATTCATAAGTCTTTCAGAAGTGGAAGAAAGCAGGAAAATTGCTTGCTAGATTATCCCATGAAAGTCAAAGCCTTTCTTCCTTAGAACTTTGGAAAGGAATTATTACTAGGACAGATGGGGCTTGATCTGGTCAACTATCTCACGTTTTTAAAGTATCATTTGAGAGTTTTAACTACATCTTCATAGAAGAGCAAAATGAACTTGTCTTTTTCCCATAAATATAATTAAAAGAGACAGGCTGAGGAGACCCACCAATGGGTCACTCCAGCCCTTGCCAAAGGATGAGATCAGGATATAAAGTAAATCCCATTAATTGCTGTAATTGATGGCTCCAGCAGGGAGTATGGCTTACAATTAGAAGTTTCCAAAAGTTTGCTGCACCACTGGAGATATTATAAAATAGATTCAGAATTATTAGCACACATTCAAGCAAAGGCTCATTTGAAGTAGGACATTTTCTAACTTCTTATGGATAGGCCAGGCCTCTCTTAACAGTTTTGTTAAATTTTGTGTTCCATGAAACTTCACCAAGGCCTTTGATATTATGTACATGTCCTTAATTATAAACACATATTTCTTCTCTATTGCAAGCTTTCTCCTGAATTTTACTCTTTCCTCTGCCAGTGAAAGAGGAAACTTGGATACCACATATGGAAATAACAAAAGTGGGGTATGAACCTGGATGAACTAGCACATAAAGAGTGCTGTTCCCTGAAAAAACTGTTGCAGTCATCTAGGTAATCATCTCTTGATAAATACTCTTGCTAGTACAACCTTCTTCTTATCATGGAGTTACAAATTAGATCTGGAAAAGACATCTGGAGACATCTGGCCCCCTCTAAAGCAATAACATTCCAGTGTGTTTTTTTTACATACTATGAAGGCTTTTCCAATAATTTTGGATTTTACACATTAAAAACTCTCAAGAGAAGGTGTTGGTTTGATTTTTTTTAATGTTTTATTTCTCCAAAAATAGCAATCAAATAACTGGATATACCCATTCCCATTTCGTCATCACTATCACACTGTATTCTAATTACTTGTTTAAATTTCTGTCTTCTCACACATTAGCCCCTTAGAGAACAAAACATGTATCCCTCTCTGTAGCCTCCCTATGAAACTACAGTTATGTGCTGGGACTGTGTCCTCTAAAAACAACAGTGCCAATAGGTGAGTAGCTTTCTTTAAAAATGCTAGTATTGTTCAAACTGTGGCAAACTGGAACTAAACCAAAAGTCCATCAATTAGGGAATAATTGTAAAAGCTGTAGTCAATCTATAGATATAATATTTGGCTTTTTTAAAAAAATGAGTTAGAGCTACATCACTTGACCTGAGAGATGTCCATGATATATCGTTACATGAGAAAAGCAACTTACAAACAAAATTATAGAGTGTTATTCCGAATTGTAAAAGTAAACAATGACGCCTTGTGAAAAATGTATGTGATTATAGTTGTGAGAGAATATTCTTAATGCACTAACAGAGGTTACCTTAAGGATGATCGGGAATTAAAGTGGAATGAGTGTGGGATGAGATAATAGCACTAGCAAAATGCAAAAATACTCATGCCGTATGCTAAGGGAAAATGTAGAATGCATGATTTTAGTAATAGTTTTTTTAGAAGAAAAGTTTACCTTTTGGTGTCTTACTAGTCGATCCCAGGCATAGTTATTAAAACTCTGCATAGACTATTTTGCACTTCATGCCCACACCAACTCTGTGACGTAGGGATTATTATTTTCTTAATTTCACATAACAGAAAACAGTGACCCAGAGAAGTTATTTAATTGGCCAGTGGTCACACAGGAAATGGCAAAGCTAAGACAAAATAATGATAGGCAAAGAGGTGAAAATGAAATTGTATTTTTTTTCCTAGAAACTAATCAGATCAAATGAAAATAATCCATTTAATTTAATAACAGATCTGTGGATTATTTTTGTCTCAAATTTTTTGCTATTTAATATTACTTCATTTAAATAAAGTAAAATTATTAAAAACAAATACAATTAAATGGGTAGTATGGGTGGTTTTCAAAACCTGTCCTCAAGTCCTTTGATGTAGGAGGTCTGTATTTCTTCCCCTTGAATCAGATGGGGCCTGTGACTGATGACTCTGGGCAGCCATGTAGGAGAAGCAGTGTTATGTGTCTTTGGATGCTGAGTCAAAAGAGGTAATACAGCTTCCTCCTGGCTTCCTTTTTGGGAAGCTTGCTTTGGAGGATGTCAACCACCATGGAGTGAGTCTCATATGAAGAGGAACAGAGGCCCTAGCCCAAAGGCACTGTCTGCTCTCAGACTTCAGATGGTTCCAGCCTCTCCCTAGCCTTGGAATCTTCCAGCTGAGGCCCCAAAAATCACAGAATAGAGACAAGTTATGCCAACTACACTTTGTCTGAATGTCTCACCTCCGGTATCTTCAGTGAGCACAATAAATGTCTGAATTTTTGTTTGTTGTCATTGCTTTGTTTGTGTTTAGTTTTGGTTTGGTTTTTTTGCTACTAAATTACATAGCTTTAGATAGCTGGAAGAGATTCTGCAGTGACGTTGGTCAGTTTGAGGTAGGTTTTCCTTAGTCTTATTCTTCTGCTTTCTTTAGGCATGTTGTGATGGTTAATTTTATGTCTCAATTTGGCTGGGCCACAGTGCCCAAATAGTTGACCAAACATTATTCTAGATGTTGCTGTGAAGGTGCGTTTTTGGGTGAGATTAATGTGTAAATCAGCAGACTTTGAGTAAAGCAAATGACACTCCATGATGTTGATGGGCCTTACCCATTCAGATGAAAATCTTAATAGAACAAAGACTAACCTTTCCAGCAAGAAGAAATTCTGCCAGCAGATTCAACTGCAATTCTTGCCTGATCTTCCTACCTGCCACCTACCTCATCAGGGTTTGGGCTCATCAAGTTGCCAGAATCACATGAGCCAATCATGTCAAGACAAACCTGCGTTTATCATCATTGTTTTGTTTGTGTTTTCATTTGGTTTGGTTTAGATGGGCTCAAGGGATCACTCTTCCCCTGAGCTAATCCATTTCAATTAAGTTCATAGCTCATTGCCATACCTCTAATTTTCTCACCTTGTTTAGCACACAGAAGAGAAATCTTACTTCTGCCATGACAAGCCTGCCTAGATTTGAAAACATAAAATGGCATAACATAACCTCTCTCTGTCTATACACACACACACACACTCTGAATAGCACATATGTTGCACACATTATACCTTTAACTCTGCTTCCCAAACTACTCACCAGTTGCTTCTGCATCCAAACCTCATTGCAGTATCCAAATAAATCACTTCTGTTTAAGTTATTATATATGTGATACATTTAAGAGGTCTAGAAAAGAGACCAATAGTAGCAGGAGGTCAATCTTCTAAACTACTTTCTCTCTCTTTCCCTCCTTAGGACAAAAATCAGAGGCAATATGCATCATTTCCAACAAATGGGCAGCCCATATAGTAGATGGCAACACCAAGGATAGAAAACTTTAGGAAGATAAAGGCCTGGCAAGCAGATTAGCTGTGGCTTTCATCTTGATGTGGCTTCATGGAGTTACATATGCCACTGAGAATTCCCAAGTGACAAAGTGATCAAATCCAGGCAAAGGAAAAAAGGAAAGGGGCAGCTTACCCCTCGAAGCAGTGGGCAACTGTCAGAACCCACTTCTTGGCAATGAGGACACAGCCACAGATATGTCCACTGGGTTCACTCTGCAGAGAACACTGCCATGGCCACCTTCCAGGGCGACTTGTCCGACCCCCAAGGATCCTCTTGTTCATTCGGGCAGCCGGTCGGCGCCCACAGTCTACCAAGAAGCAGAAGACACAGTTTGTGATTTGCTGCCAAACCTTGCTAAATGCTTAGCTATTTGCTGTCATATACAAGCAACCACTCTTCCCCCGAGTCAATCCAGTTCAATTAACTTCATATCCCATTGCCACATCTCTAATTCTCTCACCTTGTTTAGTACACAGAAGAGAAATTTTACTTCTGCTCTGACAGGGCTGCCTGGATTTGGAAACATAAAATGGTATAATGGTAAGTTACATATTTACTGTTCACTTCAAACACTTTACCAGTGAAAAACAAGACAGGTTCAACTGCTACCATCAGAAATCGCATTCTCTGGTAATAATTCCTCTTAGTGCAGGAATTCTCAAGGCAGGAATGTGGTCAGATATTAATCACATTGAGGGCGGGAGTATATGGAAAATATGCACGTCATTTTTTAGTTCATTTAATATTATCATAATGTAATTTCACATTTGTAGGAAAAGAAACTATTTTAACAAAATTTCCCAAATCATTTTGGTTTATGTACCACCACAATGTTCAAACTCTAATTCTCAAGGGGAGACAGGAGTGCTTCTTAGAATCAATGTTGAGGAGGCAGCATGTCAGATTTTATGCTTATACAAAGTGGCGTGCACTCAAAACAAGTTAAAAAATAGTCCAAGATGAGTAAAAATATAACTTCAGAAGTTTAAAGAACAGATAAAGGAATGAAGTATTCAGACTGGAGAAGAGTCTTACTAAGACTCTCAAGGTTCAATTTTGGTTTATGAGAAGTTGACAAGAGAAAAGGAGCTTTAATTTATATCATATGACTCTAGACAACATAATCAGAACTAGTAGGTACAACTTACATGAATTATGGGTTCAGGAAAAGAATTTTCTAAAATCTAAGTTCAATTTTGAATGCAAAACATGGTCCCTGTTAAAGGATCCTTCAATGTGATGGCATGAGATAACTCAGTTTAGGGTACAAATTTTAATCACCAAGTTTTCCTCCACCCTTGAAACATTTACATTACAGCCTCAACGTAAATGAGAAAGGATAAAAAAAGGAAACCGTATTGGGACTTTCAAAATTACCATGATGTACTTAGAATCCTAGATCTCTCAAATTTAAAAAAAAATCTGGCCAGGCATGGTGGCTTAAACCTATAATCCCAACACTCTGGGAGACCAAGGGGGCCGGATCACAAAGTCAGGAGTTTGAGATTAGCCTGACCAACATAGTAAAACCCCATCTCTACTAAAAATACAAAAAAAAATTAGCCAGGCATGGTGGCCATTGTCTGTAATCCAAGCTACTCGGGAGGCTGAGGCAGAATTGCTTGAACCCAGGAGGTGAAGGCTGCATGAGCTGAGATTGCACTGCTGCACTTCAGCCTGGGTGACAGAGCAAGACTCCATCTCAGAAAAAAAAAATCGAACCCTAAATACATAGTTTCCATGTTCCTCTCTAAAGATTTACTGTATTTTAATTTCTTGCTAGATTTACGCAGTGGCACATGTAATTATTTGCATACAATAAATTATATAATACAGGAAAAGCTCATTTGCTTTCTACCTTCCTATAGTCTAAAATCCTCTCTTCCTTAATCTCTATTACATTATCCGAAATTTATTTGCAGCACTTACCAAGGTCTGAAATCATTTTGTTCACTAACTTGTAATCTTTCTGTTCGCCCCACATAGTGTATGTTCCCTGAGATCAGGGCCTTCGTTTCCCATCATTCAGTTCTATATTCCGTCAAAGTCTAATGCTGAACCTGGTGTAAAAGAAATACTTGGCTGGGCACGGTAGCTTACACTTTGGGAGGCCAAGGCGGGCAGATTATGAAGTCAGGAGATAGAGACCATCCTGGCCAACATGGTGAAACCCCATCTCTGCTAAAAAGACAAAAACGAGCTGGGTTTGGTGGCGCTTGCCTGTAGTCCCAGTACTCAGGAGGCTGAGGCAGGAGAATCGCTTGTACCCAAGAAGGGGAGGTTGCAGTGAGCTGAGATTGCACCACTGCTCTCCAGCCTGGGCAACAGAGCGAGACTCCATCTCAAAGGAAAAAAAAAGAAATACTTATCATTAGTTCTTATTTGTTAGACTGAAAACACATAGTCTTAGGGATCGGAAAAGTCCTCAAAGACTATTCATCCAACTTCTTACTGGAAACTGCAGTTATATAAAATAACACTTCTAGTAGAAACCAGGACTAAAACAAAGTTTACCAAGTCCCAATCTAGACTGAGTTATTTATTCATTTACTTGCCCTAAAAGTTTTTTTCTGGAATTCCAAGTGTGGGAAAACAAATCACTTTGTTAAAAGATTCAGGTCATTGTTTTAAAGTAAGTACTTCAGTTAACAAATATTCAGAAATTTGGCTGCAAAGTGTGTTCAATGAGAAAAATGTCAAGACCTTTTAAGAGGAAATGGTCCATTTTTAGTTTTCCTCTTTAAAATTCTTAAGAGGTAGTAACATTTATGAGCTTTGGAGTCAGATAAACTTATTTAGAGTTTAGACAGTATCACTTAGCATCTGTGGGCTGTGAGATTTGGGCAAGTTATTTAAATATTCTAAACTTTAGTTTCCTCAGCTGTAAAACTTGGGTAATCATCCATGGTTCACAAGTCTATTATAAGGTTTAAATGACTTAGTGAATATAAGACTACCTACCTGTGTGTCTATAATGTAATAAGAACCTAATAAATGTAAATTTTCTCAATTTCTCTTCCTCTTACACCCCACCCATAGACCAGGGAAGCCACCCTGTTTAAAATGCCATGATTTTTCAGGGGAAACTTCAGAGCACTTTCGAGGCAACTTGATTATCATTTCATTTGTTTCTATTTCTCTCTTATACTTTCCAAGTTTTCTTAGTTACCGTTACTTCAGTTCCCTCTATTAACTAGTTCTATGTAGCATCTGTCGGAAATGCAGACATGAGTGTTCATTTTGAATAAGATATTTAAAGAAATCCAAGATTAGAGCCCAAGTTCCTCTCTTCTCACCTTGATAGTGTCTATAATCATGAATAAATGAGAGAAGAAAAACCTATGCCTAGAAAGAAGAAATAAAAGCAACCAATGTTGAAATGTAAAGGCAACGGCCGTTCTGTGGAAACTGTTTACTGATACGACAAATTTGAATTATCTTAGGTTAAAAAATGGAAGAAAGGCTCAATGATAAACTCTTGTTTCATAATCTGACTCTACACAGCTCGTATGAAAGTGTTCTTACCCATTTACTAGAAGTTCATGTAAAGTGGTCCCATTGAGAGTCTCCCAGTTGGAGTGTAATGTCAGCCACTGCTGGTCTTTCTCCTGTTCCTGTATCAATTCGGTCACAGGTGTTTCTCTGATACAAGGCAAATACTGGATAAGTATTCAAAGTACAATGACCTTTGAACAGGCATTATCATTAGTTAACACTCGTTCTCTTTCAAAAAGAAACATTAAGTTATGTCAACATTTCAAGAGGAGAATTTTTGGACCGTTAAAAATTGTTAGACTTGTTTTACTCATTCTCTCTGCAGACCTATGCTTGAATTTCATGAAGTGTTAGGATTATAATGTGTATGATATAAAAGTTCCAACAGGTAAAATATAAGCATAACTTTGGGCAGGGATCAAAAATAAAATAAAATTTATCTAGCTGGGTTCTTTCCTCTTTTTTCTTGTCCATTGTAATTCTGCAATATAGCAATATCATAAAATAAAATAACAAAAAAAGATGGCCCTTTAGCATCTATTTAGACGGTATAAAAGTTGTAAGAATTTTAATATTTCTATGTTTCTACTTTTTTTGTTTTTTGTTTGTTTGTTTGTTTTTTAGACGGAGTCTTGCTCTATTGCCAAGGCTGGAATACAGTGGTGCAATCTTGGCTCACCGCAACCTCTGCCTCCAGGTTCAAGTGATTCTTCTGCCTCAGCCTCCCTAGTAGCTGGGACCACAGCTACTGCCACAGGCACATGCCATCACACTCAGCTAATTTTTATATTTTTAGTAGAAATGGGGTTTCACCATGTTGGCCAGGCTGGCCTTAAACTCCTCACCTCAAGTGGTCTGCCTGTTTTAGTCTCTCAAATTGCTGGGATTACAGGCATGAGCCATGGCACCCGGTCTCACCTGATTATTATTTTTAAACTATTGTAATCACATTATAGAAAATGAAGAAAAACTTCCCCAAGCTCATACTTTAAAAAGGCAAGGAGGAACCCACTAAAGGGAGCACTTGATGATAGAATAAGAGCCAAAGATTAAAACCACAGGAGTATTTCACAATGAAATACTTGATTTTAAACTTGATTTTAAAACAAATGTCATATATCCTAGCTGCAATAAAGAAGAGTGGCATAAGATATAAATTTATTTAGAAACCTGAATTGACTTAGATTATTGAAGATATCAAAAAACCTATTACAAAAATAAAATTTTTCTTTCTCTTGGTCAAAATGAGTCTGGATCTCCATCAGTTCCAGAAGTACTGAATGTAGAGGCAAAGTGTGATGGAAAGTATAAAAGTCAGAGACCACACATACTGGTCACGGTGTTTCTCCTGATAGCCTGCATCCTGAGAATTCCCTTCTGCAACTGAACTACCAGTGGACCTCCTAAATCCAGGCAAAGCCAAAGGAAGATAAACTTTAGATTTTGTCATTTAATCAAGTTACGTTAAATCAAGTATTTATAGGGCAACAAGAGACTTGATGGGGCATGCAATTAGGAGAGGGTGTGCACTGATGCTGGATAGGAAAATCATTGCAAAGAACACCAGCCTTTCAACTCACAAGACCCCCTAGCTACCTCAAGGAAGAACTCCATAGACTATTGTACTTGGAATGTTTCTGCATTTCATTCATTAGCTTCCAAGAAGAAAGACTATTTATCCAGAATTTCTCAGTTACAAGTGGAAAATCTGAGAAATTGATCATCAAGAACAGGGTATTGTCATTATGAAAATAAGTTTTCCATGAAATTCTTTAACACTGGCATGCTCCTCATGAACAAACATAAACTTTCAGCACTAGAAATGTCATCCTATGGCCATTTAAAAAAATCAGTGAATTTGTATGGTTGTATTTCTGCCATCGTACAGAATCTGAGCATCTGCATGACTTCAATTTTCCTTTCTTTTTTTCCCAGCTTTATTGAGGCATACTTGACAAATAAAAATTGTACATATTTAAGGACTGTAATGTAATGTTTTGATATAGGTATACATTGTGAAATGGTTACCACAATCAAGCTAATTAGCATATCTATCACCATATAGTTACGTGTGTGTGCATGTGCGTGTGTGTTACGAACACTAAGGCCAAGAATCTTAGCAAGAATACAATTTAGTATTAGTAACTATAGTCACCATGTTGTACCACTAGATCCCCTGAATCTATTCATTCCACATTACTGACTCTTTGTACCCTTTGACCATCTCCCCATTTTCCCCATCCCCTAGTTTTTGGCAACTAACATTCTACTCTCTGCATTTATGAGTTGACTTTTTTGGATTCCATATATAAATGAGATTATGCAGTATTTGTCTTTCTGTGCTTGGCTTATTTCACATAACATATCCTCCTGGTTCATCCATGTTGTCTTAAATGGCAGAATTTCCTTCTTTTTTTAAGAATACTGAATACTGTTCTACTGTGTAAAGAAAATGTGGTGGAAGGGTGTGTGTATTATTTGCACATATTTCTATTGTATAAAGAAATAGATATTCTATTGTGTAACGAAAATGTGACATCACATTTTCTTTATCCATCCATTCGTCAACAAACAAGTTGTTTTCTTATCTTGGGTATTATGAAGAGTGCTATCATTAACAGGAGTGTTTTTTTGAGACATTAATTTCATTTCCTTTAGATAAATATTCAGAAGTGGAATTGATTGATCATATGCTATTTTAAATTTTTTGAGGAATCTCCATACTGTTTTTCATAATTGCTGTACTAGTTAACATTCCCATAAAGAATATATAGGGTTTCCCCTTCTCCGCAGCTCCCCAACACTTTTCATATGGTTTCTCTTTTTGAAACTAACCATTTTAACAGATGTGAGGTGATAATTCATTATGATTTTAGTTTGCATTTCCCTGATGATGAGTGATGCTAAGCACCTTTTCTTATACTTGTTGGCCATTCTACGTCTTCCTTTTAGAATTATCTGTTCAGGTCCTTAGTCCATTTTTCAATCAGGTTATTTGACTTTTTGCTACTGAATTCTTTGAGTTCCTTATGTATTTTGGATATTAACCTCATCGGACATATGGGTTTTATTAAATAAGTTTGAAAATTATACAAGTAATACTTATACATAGAAAAACATATCGACAACTATAAAATGAAAAAGTTGTCTTCTTCCTATCTTAGATGCATAGAAACAATCACTGTATATAGTGTTTGAGTATCTTTGCCAAGCTTTTTCTACAATTCATGTATATATATCCCTTTTTTGCTAGTCTACACTCATTGTTCGGTGTGGTCTTGATATTTTCATTTAGTGACTTTTCTTCGAAGTCTTTCCATCATAATAGCTAATAGGTGTTAACTATTTTCCATATGATAATCACTAAAAGACTAACTTGTTTTATTTAATCATCTCGACAACTCTGTCAAGTAGACTTTATAATTATTTCCCATTTTGGAGATGAACAAATTGAGGCAGAGAAAGTAAGTAACATGTCCAAGGCACACAGCAAGCCAATGGCAAAGCTGATAATTTAATCCCTGCAGTCTGACGTCAGAGTACAGTTCTTAAACTGTGACCACTACATGGTTCTTTGCCATTAACAGCACGCCATGTTCTTTTGATAGCTGCATAGTGTTTGATAAAAGGATGTTCATACATTCATTTAACCAATCTCTGCACATGTAAGTTTTAGCCTATCTGGAGCTATAACAAAATAGCAGCAGTAAACATTCTAAACATTCGCCTTCACTTACATGCAAAAGTATGATTTTAGAATAAATTCCTAGAAATAAAATCACTGAATCAAAATTTGAATTTTTGATTATGAACTTCTCTTTCAAATAATCATACTAATATACATGCACATGGAGAATATGTGCGCCTGTACTTCTTAATTTTTAAAACTATGTAAATCATATTATGTAAAAGGTGTCTGGAACTTAAGAGCTGCTCAAATTTTGTTTGATGATTGGGATTGCTTTTGACTTAACTAATTTAAACCTTTTTTAACATTATATCAAAAGACAAATTAAGAAGTCCTGCTGGGTAGAAAGCAAAAGAGAAAATTTAAGCATTTGATGAAGCATCAAAGTCACTATATCCTGACTGAGTCTGTGCAGAGAATACAGACTCAAAATGCTTCCATAGCATCCATGGATTCACACACAGAAAAGGAAATTTAAGCCATAATCTAATCCAGCACCTAGAGCAAGAGTACAAATGGAGGCCGAAATGCCATTTGTCTTCATATTTAGATTTTATAAATCCAGTTATCAAGCTGTCAAAGAAAATTTCTCTCCTCCTCTCTTGACAAACTTATGTTATGTTCAAACACAGAACTCGGGCTCCGGAGAACAGTTTCAAACTTTAGCATTCATTAAAATCCCCTGGAAGACCTGTTACAACACAGATTTGTTGGCCTTATCCCCAGATTTTCTGATTCAGTTAGTCTCAGATGGGATCCAAAATCTGTCGCTCTACCAAGATCACAGGTGATGATGATGACGCTGGTCTGACACCACACTTTGAAAACATCACTCTAGAAAAGGGATGAGGCTCCATGTGAGCATAACGCCTTGGCCAACAGAGTTCTTACCTCATAGGGTGAGCCATGGGTAGAGGAGGAGGACCAGTGGATCCCTCTAAATGAGGGTTTCTCACCCAAGATAGCTATTGGTAATTAATACCAGTTATTTATTCGCTATGTGGGGCTATCCCGGCACTGCCCGATGTCTTGTAACACCCCTGGCTTCTATCCACTAGCTGCTAGTAAGACCCCATCAACCCTGGATTTACAATTTAAAAAAAAATGTCTACAGACATTCCAAATGTCCCCTAGGGCAGGGGTCCCCAGCCCCAGGGCCCCTGTTAAGAACCAGGTCACACAGCAGGAGGTGAGTGTGGGGCAAGCCAGCAAAGCTTCCTCTGTATTTGCAGCTGCTCCGCATCACGAGCATTACTGCCTGAGCTTCACCTCCTGGCTGATTAACCATGTTAGATTCTAACAGAAGTGTGAATCCTACTGAAAACTGCATGTGAGGGTTCTAGGTTGCTGCTCCTTTGGGAATGAAATGCCTAACGATCTGTCACTGTCTCCCATCACTCTCAGATAAGACCATGTAGTTGTAGGAAAAGAAGCTCAAGGCTCCCACTGATTCTACATTATGGTGAGTAGTATAATGATTTCATTATATATTATATATTATAATGTAATAATAAGAGAAATAAAGTGCACAATAACACGTAATGTGCTTGGATCATACCACAACCCTTCCCCCCATCCCACCGTGGTCTGTGGAAAAACTGTCTTCCACAAAATCAGTTCCTGGTGCCAAAAAGGTTGGGGATTGCTGCAATAGGGGCAAAGTCACCCCTGGTTGAGAACCACTGTTTTAAATCATGAGGCCTAGGGCAAGACCCCTCTACTCTGGGCCTGAAGGCCGTGCAATACAGAGAAGCAAAAGGATTTGCCTTATATTTGCTTCTTGAGGAATTGTGTAGTCATAAGGCATATATACAACTATATAATTTTTTCCACGCTGAAATGAGAGAACAGAGCTTATTTGGAAATCTGGAATATCCTGACATTATGAAAGAAATTAAATATTTCAAGGCTTAGGAGAACAGTTAGATCCCTAGACAATTTGGCCTATTCTCCCATTCTCAAGTCACTTTGTGTTAGTAATAGTGCATGCTTGAATTATGATTATGCTGCGGCTGCTTACTTCAAACATGAAGGTCATCACAAATTCCCCAAAACCAAGGGCTTTTTTCTTACCTCTAACTAGAAGACAGAAGTGCAGGAAGTACCTAGACAAGTAACACATTTCAGTTAAAGGACAAGGTTTGTCCTCTTGCATCTATTGATGGGGGAAAATAATCTAAGCATCCAACCTCAGTACTTGACAGTTGGTCTTGACATACAAATGCCTCTCACAGTGGATAAGATACATTATTTTCAATTCTTAATATCCTGTTCCAAACTTGAAACATTTACACTAAACATTTTGTACCTGATTTTAAAAATCTCTTCTTGAATCTTGTCATATTCTCCCTGTTTGGGTCCCATAGACTCGACATATTAATACCAAAAGTTATTGTGTCCAGTAGGAATTTTGACAGGCAGGCACTAATAGGTTTCAAACAAAATATGAATGAACTTTACTATAGAAACATTTCTTAGGCTAGATATCTCAGTTCAGTGGGAGTTTATACAGCAAAATTCCCATCAATAGAAATGCTTAAAGCAGAGCATAAGTTCTGGGCTTATTTTTCTAGTAAACGCTGTATTTTAATAACACTTTATTGCAATTCTAACTGACTATGTGTGTGTGTGGGCAGAGTGGATATAGACGGATAGATAAAAAGAATGAGAGAGAGAGAGAGACAGATGGAGTCTCGCTTTGTCACCCAGGCTGGAGTACAGTGTCATAATCTCAGCTCACTGTAACCTCCACCTCCTAGCTTGAAGTGGTTCTCCTACCTCAGCCTCCTAAATAGCGGGGGACTACAGGCTCGTGCCACCACGCCTGCCTAATTTTTATATTTTGAGGGAAGATGGGTTTTCACCATGCTGCCCAGACTGGTCTCGAACTCCTGACCTCATGTGATCTGTATGCCTCAGCCTACCAGAGTGCTGGGATTACAGGCATGAGCCACCATGCCCAGCCTATACTTTTATTCTCTTACTATGTGTTTGTCTAACACAGAGATGGAGTGTAATAACTGTATTAGGCAAGGATCTATATGACAAAACTGTCTCAAAGCAAAGAGGGGGGAAGTTATTGGATCATAAAATTGACTTGCAGAGTATTTATATTTCATAAAATAAAAGAATCAACAAAACTAAGCATTTATTTCATTTCCAATATAAAAATTACAAAATTGTAATGTGAACTAAAATTTAAATTTATAAAATATAACTATTAAATATATATTATTCTAATATAAATTAGAAAACAAAATTAATTTAAAAAGCACCATTTAAAATAAACATCTTATTAAAAGTGCAAAAAAATCAATCATAAAAATTTTGAATTAGAATATCATTTGAACATATATAAAATTCAGTCTTAAAAAACACGTGTTGTAAGAATATTTTTGAGCAGAAGTGTCTACCTCTTTTGGAATCTATACCAGTCCAGCTATTTCCTTCTGGCTGTTTTATTTTCAAAACTCCCCTGGCCGGGCGCAGTGGCTCACACCTGTAATCCCAGCACTTTGGGAGGCCAAGGCGGGTGGATCACGAGGTCAAGAAATCGAGACAATCCTGGTCAACATGGTGAAACCCCATCTCTACTAAAAATACAAAAAATTAGCTGGGCATGGTGGCGCGTGCCTGTAATCCCAGCTACTCAGGAGGCTGAGGCAGGAGAATTGCCTGAACCCAGGAGGCGGAGGTTGCCGTGAGCCGAGATCGCGCCATTGCGCAACTCAGGAGGTTGCCTGAGTAACAAGAGCGAAATTCTGTCTCAAAAAAAAAAAAAAAATTCCATCCGCTTTTTTTGCCAACTTGACCTTTTGGGACAACACTTTTTTTTTTTTTTTTTTTTTTTTAGAGATAGAAACATAACATTTTATTGACAATTACATTTCTTGTTTGCGTTCACCTTCCTTTCGTTCATAATGTAAAGCTAGAGATGATCAGTTTCAATTTCAGCATGACTTTTTTATTCCAGTTCTTCAGAAAGACTGTGAACCAGAGTAGTAGGATGTATTTTTCTAACCCAAGACTTTCTTTGTTGGTTGCTCTTTTCTTCTTCCTGAGTATAATAGTAATGTAAAAATGCTTTCTAAAAATATGTGCATCTCCATTCAATTCAAAATTTTAAGGCAATATACAACTCTATGGGTCCATTACAAGATAAATAATTCAAAATTCAAAAAATTTAAATAAATATTGAATTAGTATTATACTAGCCAAAAAAAAAAAAAATCAGCATTTTAAAAGTGCCCAAAATAGTGATGGAATATGTGAGTATCAAAAAGTAGAAATGTAATCAATTACTAAAGAGATGTGGATGGTCTTGGGGACGACTGATGCCAGAGAACCCAGGATCCTCAAGACTCTTCAGCTCTTGACTCCACTTCTGTGGTGGAGGTGGGGGAGCGGGGCAGGGAAAAGGAGGATGGCAATTTGATTGTCTTAAAGTAACTTTTCTATAAGCCAGAGGACTGGCTGCCTACAGCTCTAAACTCACAGGCATTCATCTTTATGACCAAAAATGAAAGAAGTCATCTCTCCCGATCCAAGTAAAATAAATCTTGGGCCAGGCACGGTGGCTCATGCCTGTCATCCCAGCACTTTGGGAGGCCAAAGTGGGCAGATCACATGAGGTCAGAAATTCAAGACAAGCCTGATCTAAATGGCAAAAACCCATCTCTACTAAAAATACAAAAATTAGCCAGGTATGGTGGCAGGTGCCTGTAATCCCAGCTACTTGGGAGTCTGAGGCAGGAGAATCACTTGAACCCAGGAGGTGGAGGTTGCAGTGAGCCGAGATCACACCATTGCACTCCAGCCTGGGTGACAAGAACAAAATTCTGTCTTAAATAAATAAAAATCTTGTTGAAAAACCAAGTATCCCAAAACCAATCACTGTGGCTTGGCAGTGAGACACTTTGATTGGTCCATCTTGGGTTGGGTACCTACCCTTCAACCAATCACAGACCAAAAAGAGAAGGTCATGTCCAAAGAAGGTTGCTCCCATTTGGAGTCCAATGGTAAAATGACAAGTGAAGCAAATATCCAAAAGGAGAGGATGTAGGCCCCAAAAGAAGGGAGGAATGCAGCAAAACAACATAATATATGTGGCTGCTGCATGTGACTTTAGTTGAAATGTTTGTTCGAAAGATTATTGTTCTTTAGAATCAAGATTCTACACGTTCTTCAGTTTGTATGTTAGTTTTGGGAAGACGTAGGAAAGGTAAAAGATTAGGTTGAAATTAGACTTGACATGTTTATTAATGACACATGGGTTAATCAGTGAGTGTTCAAGCTGATATAAAGTGAGTTGGATTTCAGAAGGAACATTACAATGACAGTTTAAACAAATGACATAGCCAGATAGACAAGGGTTAAAACTGATGCTTATAGGTTAATGAGGTGGGGTAGAAATGGAGACAACAGATTGGTGTTGTATCACATGGGGTCCCTCTCTAAGAAGCTATTATTTTAGGTAGAGGAACAAATTACAAATATGTAAAAAACTATTTTGCATATGAATAAGTTATTTGAATAAGACAAATCAAACAATTGTGATAGAGTTACATGCTGAGACTGAAAGCTGCCTCAGTAGGATTGTCAAGGAAAGCCTCTCTAAGTCATGGATGTATGAGCTGAGACACGAATGATGAAGTCCTAGAGTTCTCCATTCTAAGCAAAAATAATAGTGAAGGCAAATCCCCCAAGATGGATATGAGCTTGAAATATTTTAACATCAATAATAAGGTCAATGTGTCTAAAGTTTAATGGCCAAGTGGAGCATACTAGGACATTTATTGAGTCAGAAAGGAAGGCAGGGGCCAAATTATAGTGTCTGACAGGCCAGAGTAAGAAATCGATTTTTTAGTCCAAACTGTAAAATAAGAAAAGAAGACCAATGGCTTTTGCATGTAGGTAATATTGTTGCTGTCAGTCCTGTCTTGCAAATAAAAGCCAGATTGCAGATTGAAGATAACATGACAAAGAAACCATATCAGAAGTCATCACTAGGGGTCTCCTGGTATATCCAGTTTCAAAAGGAGAAAGCTTCCCTATAAGGGCTTCTAACACAAATGACACAAGCCCTCTTTGGTCGATTCCAGATGGAATATTCAAGTTGTAAATCATGTTCTTATTTACCCAGGACCCATTCATATTATGTTCGAGGCAACGCTAATGCTGCAACCATGGTGATGACTGGGAGTAAACTTTAGGAAGATGTTAAAGCTTAAACTCTTACAACAGAGATTATAAGGGATTAGTAGGTGATAGAACAGATGCTATTTTTGTGGGTTTTGCCCAGATACAGAAACATTCTTTGAAAAGAATGTTTGACCAACTTCTATTGAACAAATCTAAAAGATTAGGGCAAAAAAACAAATTGCAACTAACTCCATAAAAGCATTTTTACCAAAATCATAGGGCCCAGAGACACTGTTTCCAGATGATCTAACTAGATAGAGCTTGTGGAGTCCAGAGATATAGATAGTCACATTTCCCTTAGATTAAGCTACTCAAATACCAGATGTTGCAACTGAGCGTTTGGCAAATATTAGAAGGCAGTCTATATTCTGATTTGTATCATCAATTAAATAAATGCCCATATGTTTTTGATACTAAACATGCAGGTAGCAAAGTCAATATGCTGTTGATATGGTTTGGCTGTGTCTGCAGCAAAATCTCATCTTGAATTGTAACTCCCACAATTCCCACATGTCATGGGAGGAACCCAGTAGGAAGTGATTGAATTTGGGGGTGGGTCTTCCTGTGCTGTTCTCATGATAATGAATGAGTCTCAGAAAAATCTGATGGTTTTAAAAATGGGAATTTCCCTGTATAAGCTCTCTCTTTTTTGCATGCCACCATCCATGTGAGACGTGACTTGCTCCTTATTGTCTTCTGCCATGATTGTGAAGCCTCCATAGCCATGTGGAACTGGTTGTGTCTTTATCAGCAGTGTTAAAATGGACTAATACAGTAAATTGGTACCAGTAGAGTGGGGTGCTGCTGTAGATATCCGAAAATGTGGAAGCAACTTTGGAACTGGTTAACAGGCCAAGGATGGAACAGTTTGGAAGGCTGAGAAGAAGACAGTAAAATGTAGGAAATTTTGGAACTCCCTAGAAACTAGCTGAATGGCTTTGACCAAAATGCTGATAGTGATATTGACAATAAAGTCCAGGATGAGGTGGTCTCAGATGGAAATGAGGAACTTGTTAGGAACTGGAGCAAAGGTGACTCTTGTTATGTTTTGCCGAAGAGAGTGGCGGGATGTGCCTCTGCCAAAGAGATTTGCAGAACTTTGAATTTGATAGAGATGATTTACAGTATCTGGTAGAGAAATTTCTAAGCATCAAAGTATTCAATAGAGGGCTTGGGTTATTTTAAATGCATTCAATTTTATAAGGAAAGTAGAACATAAAAGTTGGGAAAATTTGCAGCCTGACAATGTGATAAAAAAGAAAATCCTATTTACTGAGGAGAAATTGAAGCTGGCTGCAGAATTTGCAAAAGTAATGAGGAGCAGAATGTTAATCCCCAAGACAATGGGGAAATGTATCCAGGACATGTCAGAGGGCTTCATGGCAGCCCCTCTCATCATAGGCCCAGAGGCCTAGGCGGAAAATATGGTTTCATGGGCTGGGACCAGGGTCCTTTTGTTATGTGTAGCCTAGGGATTTTGCGCCCTGTGTCCCAACTGCGCCAGCCATGACTAAAAGGGGCCACAAAGTACAGCTCAGGCTGTTGCTTCAGAGGGTGGAAGCCAGCCCCAAACCTTGGCAGCTTCCACATGATGTTGAATCTGCAAGTGCACAGAAGTCAAGAATCAGGGTTTGGGAACCTCTGCCTAGATTTCAGAGAATGTATGGAAAGGCCAGGATGCCCAGGCAGAAGTTTGCTGCTGGGGTGGGGCCCTCATGGAGAACCTCTGTTAGGTAGTGTGGAAGGGAAATGTGGGGTCAAAGTCCCCATGCAAAATCCCTACTGGGGCACCCCCAAAAAGGGACATAGTCCTCAAGATCCCAAAATGGTAGATCCACTGACAGTTTGCACTGTGTGCCTGGAAAAGCTTCAGACACTCAAAGCCAGCCCATGGAAGCAGTCAGGAGGGAGGTTGAACCCTGCAAAGCCACAGGAGTGGAGCTGCCCAAGACCATGGGAACTCACCTTTTGCATTAGCATGACTTGGATGCAAGACATGGAGTCAAAGGAGATCATTTTGGAATTTTAAGATTTGACTACCCTGCTGGATTTCAGATTGGCATTGGGCCTATAAGCCCCTTTGTTTTAGCCACTCTCCCATTCGAAATGTCTATATTTACCCAATGCCTGTATCCCCATTGTATCTATGAAGTTAACTTGCTTTTGATTTTTACAGGCTCATGGGTGGAAGGGACTTGCCTTCTCTTAGATGGACATTGGACTGTGGACTTTTGATATAATGCTGAAATTAGTTAAGACTTTGGGGGACTGTTAAGAAGGTATTATTGGTTTTGAATGTGAGGACATGAGATTTGGGAGGGGCCGGGGCAAAATGATATGGTTTGACTGTGTCTCCATCCAACTTTCATCTTGAATTGTAACTCCCACAATTCCCACATATCATGGGAGGAACCCAATGGGAGGTGATTCAATTATGGGGGCAGGTCTTTCCTGTGCTGTTCTCAGTGAATCTCACAAGAGCTGATGGTTTTAAAAATGGGAGTTTCCCCGCACGAGCTCTCCTTTTGTGTGTGTGCTATCATCCACATTAAATATGACTTTCTCCTCCTTGCCTTCCACCATGATTGTGAGGCCTCTCCAGCTATGCGGAACTGCAAGTCCATTAAACCTCTTTTTCTTCCTAGTCTCAGGTATATCTTCATCAGCAGCATGAAAATAGACTAATACAGCTGTCACAAGAATTTAGGGGCTTGATTTACACATTTTTCTAATCAGATAGCCATCATACTTCCAACCTGGGCTGAGCTTTTGAGATACTAACAGATGAAGGCAATAAGTTTTTAAAATTCAATAAAGAACTCTAAATCTTCTCATCTAGATAAGCACTGAGTTGAGAGCCTAGCATTTGAGCAGTAGGACATGGAAGGCATAATTTGGGTCTAAAAACTCCTAAGTGCCTGTGTTTTAAATCAACTGCCGCTATCATGAAAGCATTTCAGTAGAATCCCTGCAACACATGAAATTTGATATAGACTTGCATTTTTGATAAATTACCTCCAAAGTATACCTACTCAAGAAGATGAATGATCCACTTGGAATTAGGGTATGCTGGTTCTGGACCCTACATACACCACAATACCATTCTCTATAAATGTTTACTGAGTGAAAGGATGAATGAATGAATAATATAACAAATTTATGCTATCAAGATAAGATTAAAGTTTGATGTTTTTTCTTGTATATATTTAATAGAAATGCCATGTTCTATGCAATAATTCCACACCATTCTCAGATAGCAAAATATCTGGATTTTTTTCTAACTTTGTGTTCTTGGCTGTTTACCCACATGTCTTTTCCACTCCATTATAAAGTCTGATGACAGTATTCACTTTTGCATCCTCTACCCAATGCCTCATCCAGTACAAGGCTCATAAACAGATACTCAGAAAACAAAAAGGGAATGGGAATACTGAGTGGAATTCATTGGGAATTGCTTTTTAAACTTCAAGTTTTTGATGCAGAATGTCTGAATGTACAAAGGCAGGCTGGCATAACCTCTACTCCAGAAGCTAAGAGGGAACAGTCATTCCTACTTCTCTCCCACTTCCCTCATGGTTAGACAGACCTTTCCAGCAAGGGCTTTGATCTGGAGGAAATGACTCAAAGGTACAGGGTGACTTAGAGTTTATTGGAGGCATTGGTGGCAAAATTGTGAATCTGCAGCACAGTGGATGGTCTCCAGAGACAGTGGTTACATGGCAGCTTCCTGAGCTTGTTCCCTCAGCAGGAAGCTAGCCTCATCTTGACCATTACTGTCATTCCTGGGGTAGCCTGGCTCTCCAGATTTCTGTCAATTCATGAGCCACTCAAGTCAACTGAAGAGTAAACTTAAAGGCAAGCAAAAAATTTCAAAACTATACTAGTTCTCATTTCTTTGAAGAACTTATCATCATTTGCCCATTTTTTCCCATTAATTCAGTCAAATAATGGCTATGGTTTTCCAACCACGCATGTATCTCATATTTTTCTAGCCCTTCTGTGAAATAAAGTAATCTAAAATAAAAAATATCTATGTCTATTTGCATGTTATGTATCTAAAGATATCTAAATATTGACGGTTCATTTTTCCAACTATGTTGAGAAAAAGGAGCAAATGGAATACATAATTTTTTAAAAATCCAGTGTGCACACAATAGCCAAAGATGAGAATAATTCAAATGTCTGAATGGATAAACAAAATGTATATCCCTTTAATGGCATATTATTCAGTCACAAGCAGGAAGGAAGTACTGGTACATGCTACAAGACAGATGACTGAAAATGTGCTAAGTAAAAGAAACCAGATGAAAAGGCCACATGTTGTATATTTCCATTTATATTGAAATATCTAGAATAGGCCAAATTATAGAGGCAGAAAGCAGATTAGTGGTTACCTGGGCCTGTATGTAGGAGAAAATGGAGAGTAACTGCCTAATGAGTAGATAGTTTCCTTTTTGGGATAATAGGAGTGTTTTAAAACAAATAGTGGTGATGTTTGCACAACATTGTGAATGAAGTAAATGCCACTAAATTATACACTTTAAATGGTTAAATGGTGAATTTTATGTATGTGTATTTTAACACAATAAAAATCCCAATATGCAAATATTTAGAGGAAACATAAAGAAGCACATTTCAAAACAGAATTCTTTCTATTTATGATAGAACAACTATGTCCAGGGTGGCTTGTCGAAAGAACTTTCTAGGGCAGTTGTAAAATCTTTCTGGTTGTAAAATCTTTGCAGTTCCAACCTTATACCAATAAGATGTTATCGAGAAGAAAGATAAAAATAACCACATCCCAAAGATTTTTCATTTATCTCTGATCACAATCATATCCTATTTTACTTAGACACAATAAGGAAGTTGTGAAAATGAAGTATAATTTAATAGATCTTGGCAAATACAATTTTTCCACTCTGGCAAAGTTTAAAGTTCTTTTATTATAGATAAGCATCAGTTACTCAATTTCCTAAAGATGTGGGTCTTTACGTGGCAGAAATGGGTTCAAGATGCTAGGAGCTATATATTAATAATTCATTAAATTAGCATAAAAAAACGTGCTATCCCATAATTGACTCGTTATTGTAAAATAGTTTCAAGTTTGTTCAGTGAATGCTGGGAAATAGCATTTACTAGATTTTTTATTTATTCTGGAATTTTAGAACTCCTCTGTCTTCAATTTCTCTAATTTCTACATTTCCCCTAAATCTCAAATACATCGATGGTAAAGGAATTACTTACATATTTTAAGAGCCTGAAAATTATTGCTTTCCATCCCCAATGGAACTGAAAAAGGAAAATCTCACAAAATTGCAAGTGTCCAACTTTCAAAGGATCCATTTCAGTGTATTTGTATCAAAGCCAGAGTGAATCTTTTCATTCTACTAAGAAGCAAATACATTGAACTATTTCTTGATTTACATTTACTGACTTAGAGTAAATAGAAATACCAGCAACTTCAAGTTCAATTTCTCAACTTATTTAAAAATGTGTGTTGCTTAAAAAGAAATTTCAATAACCTCTTGGGGGCAAATTGCAAGATTTTTCCATCCAGATTCTTTAAAGGAAATGATTGTAATGCTTTTATAAATAATGAAAGCATTTCCTTTCAGAGGTACTTAAAATACAATTACTTCATTTACTTTTAGAGGCTTCATCAAAGTACATTTCCAGGTCACACTTTTCAGGGCAGATGCCTGTAATTAAATATGGTCCTCTCACCTGATTCATTTCCCTGGCTTTGAAGGACTCTTTGTTCGAGAGCACTAACTCTCTATGCATCCATAAGGAATATATTACTGCCTAGTTCCACGAAGCCTTCTGAGAAATTCATCACTGCTACAAACTACTGACCTTACCCTAAACCCATCTGCTTGCAGGCCAGCTGACTCAATGTCTCCTGCCAGCCATCTGCACACACATGGTGTTCTGTGGCAGCTCTGTGAACCATCAGAAAGGAAGAGGAGTTCACATTTTTAGAGAGGGTCACTAGGGAAAGAAAAGACAGGGGAAACCCTAATTAAAAACATTTCCTCCCATAAAAGCACATAACTTTACATGTCTCTGCTTCATTGGCATACATTCATTTTTATTTATTTTAGTTAACCATTTGGTGTGTACCTACCCTGTTTAAATCACTACCTTCAGTGTGCTAGAGGGCTAAAAAAAATGGATTAGAAATGTTCTCTCCCCTCAAAGAAGCTTAGACTCTAATGAAAGAGACAGGCAGTTCTTAACTTTTCTTAGTGAGTCAGAAGACAGCCAGAGGCAGGCCTCATTCCATGAGTCTTACCAGGATTTGCATAATTACAAGAAGCGAGTTATAAATCCATTTCTATCATTTCCTTCAAGAAAGCATGTGAGACTGCAAGTGCGTGAGAGGAATCCAAATTTAGAATTAATTTGGCATAGGTGTTAATTCCTATTATATAAAGGAGCATCCTCTGTACTTCAGAGCAGTACGAAACATCCTCTGTACTTACAGAGCAGTACGAATCAGCCTCAGAGCACTTACAAAACATTGCACAATTGATCACAACACACATGAAAATCATGATTTGGCTGGATGATGCAAAGGACAGAAAAGGAACTGAGTGAATGAAAGGAATGATGAGTGTGGGATGAGGAAACTAATCAAACTCAAGATCACAAAATGCAACATTGGAGGTGCTGGTAGGAGACATCTTTAATTCCTGTCTGTGTAAGGAACTAGTTAGAAGTTCCATTCAGACCTGCAGAGTATAGGGAAGGCAGAGGGACCACTTGACTATTCTAGTCTAGCAGGTATAGATGACAAAAGAATGGCAGAATATTGTTAATTTATTGAAGGTGGGTTTTAATGAAGATTTTTAAACTCCTATTCCAGCAATTATAAGATTACAACAATTTGAACCCAAGTGTTTTTCCATATAATATAGATATTTCAAATAGAGAAGTAACTTGGTGGGGAAATTTTCTGTGAGTTGGAAATAACAGACATGGATCACCATCAGCTTTTATAACAGTAAAACGAAATAGATGAACTTGTTTAGTAAAATCTGGGCAGTAATTTAGGATTCATTTAGTTTCAGTGGCTGACAGGCATGAGAGAGGACAACAAATGGCAGAACAAGTAGCTCACCACAGTCCCATTCATCTGAACTGTCTGAACAGTCGGCTTCGCCGTCACACCACAGGTGACGTGACACACACGCATGGTTAGCACATTCTAGCTCATCATCTTGGCAAAATGCTGGCATGGGGAACAAAAAGTGAGAAGGAAAACACTTTAGATATAAATGTGATTATCACTAACATGCATATCTTCATGTGCCGGTAGGAGCATGGAAAGAAGAAAATATGTGATCGTTGAGGCCTCCCAATGGGCTTGAAAACAGAATAACAGAATTTGTAAAATATTATTTTATAGACATCAATACATACAAAGAGCATTTAAACAGAATTACTACATTAAAGTGACTCAATGTTCTGATCTAACAATCAGACTGAATAAAATAGTACTCACAGCAGCAGACACATGAAAGATCAGAGAACAGGGTTAAAATCTGCATGAGCAGAGCATGAGGGATGAACAGACTGAAGTCACCTTAGAAAAAAAACAGTCTCTGTCCACAGAGATGCATAGCAGGTTTCTTTTTCATGTATATTATTAAATGGCTCTCTGAGTCAAATATAGTTCTCTTTTGGGTTTTAAAAATTATAGTAAACCTCCTTGATTGCCTACTTAACAACCATTTCCTTTCTTCCTCCTTTTTTCATGGGAGCTAAATTTTGTTCAGGCCCTGACACCAGCCATTTCTAGCTCCAAAGGAAGACTCTGATCAGTTCAAGCTGGGCATGGCATTTTTCTGTCTACAGTTGCTTTTTTTTTTTCTGAATATAGTTAGTAGTCAGGAGTAAACATGTGCTCCAAGATCAGGGCCTTGGCCTACCGTTGCATGGATTGTGCTTCATAAGACAGCTCCTACCCAAACTCTGCTGCTATGCCATGTGCCCTAGTCTGGGGCAGGAACAACCTTGAGAAAGCAGCATCTTTTTTGATTGGTTCTCCCTCTGTAGTGCTTCTTTTTGCAGTTCAGCTGTTTGTAGGAAGTGTCTTTTCTAACTACACAAGGGGTCCTGACAGCTGGCTGTGACTCTGCCCAAAATTGACCTGAGTGAATCCCTTAATGATATCTTGGAGACGAGGGCATGGTCCTTCCTCCTTCCAGCTGGACATGATCAAGCAAGCATGGTGCCCCAGATGCCGCTGGCAATGCCATCTTTTCACCATTGTGGGAGCCAGCCTCAGTTGAAACTGAACTGAAAAACCACAGACAAGGTGCTGAACTCCCACATACAGCCTCAAAAGTCCATCCTACACTTGACTCTTTATATGATAATATAAAACATGTGATATGCATATGATAATAAAGATAAATGTTTTCATTGTTTGTCATTTTGATTTGGGCTTTTATGTTACTTGTAGGTAAAACATCTTAAGAGATATAATTACTTTCTGGTTCTAAAAGCAATGGCCATTCATTTACAAAATGTAGAGAAGATAGAAGAGCACAAAAATTTAATAATTCCACCACCCAAAGATTATAACTGTAAACTTTTAATTATGACTTTCTGATCTTTTTCTATGTGTGGATATATGTACTTTCAAAACTCAGGACAATAGTGCACATAATACTAAATATTTTGTTTTACTCGACTAATGATATAACAATGAATCCAACAGAAATTTTTCTTCTCTAATTTGATTTTAATATTTACATTATTTTATTTTATAGTTGTAGTTTATGTTCCCTATTTTTGGATATTTGGGGGTATTTTAATTTTCCCACATTACAAATAATGCCAGTAGACTATTATAGTGTATATATTTTACACATATTTAGTTGTCTTCTTAGAACATGTCTTTACAAGTGGAGTTTAATCAAAAGATGTGAAAATACTAAAAGATATTTACACATATTTGCACTTTTTTAAGCTCGTATTAAAAATAAACTTAACTAGTGTTTAAAATAAAAACGCTGTGTCGACAAATTCATATAAGCACGTACAGCAGTTTTTTTCATCCATGTTATCAGGGCAGTCTGGGAACCCATCGCAGATCACTGTGTGCTTCAAACATTGTTTATTGGATGGACATTCCCAAAGATCTCTCTCTTTACAACCTAGAGACAGAAGAAAAGCTTATTGGTAATAGATGTAGAGTTAAAAATAATGATGAATTTGATAATGTAGAAAAATTACACTACAAAGGCATGATGTCTTTTTCTAAAAAAGTTTTGACCCCTACATACCACGAATAATATAATTTTGAAAGTAGAAATACACAATCATATTCGCATTGTGATATGAATTGTACAGTTCTCCTAACAGAATATCAAAAGTGACATATGGGGCCGGGTGCAGTGGCTCGAGCCTGTAATCTCAGCACTTTGGAAGGCCGAGGTGGGTAGATCACTTGAGCTCAGCAGTTCAAGACCAGGCCAAGATAATGAAATCCCATCTCTACTAAAAAAATATAAAAATTAGCCAGGCGTGGTGGTGCATGCCTGTAATTCCAGCTACTTGGGAGGCTAAGTCAGGAGAATCACTCGAACTTGGGAGGCAGAGGTTGCAGTGAGCTGCACCTCCAGATCATACCACACTCCAGCCTGGCTGACAGAACAAGACTCTGTCTCCAAAAAAAAGAAAAAGATGTGACATAAAGGACATGGAGAAAAAATTTAAATTTAAAAGCAGACATACATTAACATTCATCTTTAGCCGTTCCTTTTTCTTTCTGAGTCAAATTGGTGTCAATGCATAAGACTTACCTGTAAAATAATGTTATGCTTTTAAGCAAATAGGCCAAAGTCTAGTGATCTAAATGCATATCACCTTAAAATGTAATTTCATTCAACAAATCAAAAGGTCATCTGTTTGTTTAGCAAAAGAGGCTCCTTCTATGCCAAATACCTGCAAAACTAGTTTAAGAGCCAGGTGCAAAAGCTATTACTTTATGGTAGTCAGAGACCAAAAATTGAAAACGTCATCAATTAATATGAGATGTGAATATAATTTGCACAACATTAATGTAATAACAAACTATAAGTTGCCTATGAAATAGCAAGCACTTGTGATGTCTTTAATAAATGCCATTGACAATTCATGTGCAGTGCATTTCATATGCCTGCTAAAGTCTGGCAAGGGTCTAATATGTTTTTGACACTGGTCATTGTAATATGTTTTGTCCGTCTGGCCCTGGCCAGGCTGTGAAGTACATGAAGGAAGAGACTACATGGCAAACAACTTTGAGTACCTTCCATCCCTTTGCTGGGAACAAAGGCTAGCATGTGGCAGGCCCTCAACATGTGTGTGTTTTAAGAACTTCATTTCACGGAAGGAGCAAAATGTCCCTGGCTTTCAGGAAAAGATAATTTGTTTTAAGGTCAGTGAAATACAAAGCAGTGATCAAATAAGAAGTTTCTTAAAGAATGTTATTTTTCATCTGACCTACTACAAATAAATCAGATAAATTTTGTAGATGATTGACTCAGGTTTCTTGGAATCCATTATAAGAAAAAAAATGGTTTTCAAAATTTTCATTAAAAACAACTATTAAAATAAGTGACCCAAAATTTTTACAGTAAGCTAAAATTAGATTTAGTGTGTTTCATCATCCAAAGATACAGGAAATAAATAGCAAGAGTCTTTCACTGCTGATAATCTGGAGTGGTCTTAGGCCATCCATTCCAAGAACTCACAGGGACATCATCTAGAGTTTTCAGCTAGGAGAGGATCCAGACAGCATCTGAAAAGTTCTGAGAATAAGAGTCTCCTGAGATTTGAGAAAGAGGATGAAGTCTGCCCTCTGTGAAGACAAATAGTACAGTCTGCTCATTCTACCAGAGAGCAAAAGACATCAAGAAAGAGGGCTCAATATTCCATGCATGGTGCCATCCCTTCTCCAGGTCTGCTTCTCTGTCACAAAACATACCACTTGCTAACACAGAATGAAAGAAAATAGCATGAGTTTTTCTGACTATTCACAAGGCACATTCTTCCTAAGAGTACAAGGAAGAACTTAAGACATTTGCTGTGAGATGATGACATACCACAGAAATAGATCATCTGAGTCAGAAGGTCCTTTAAAGTGCATCCTCACAAATAATAATAATGATGATAATGAGATAAAGTGTATTATCCACTATGTATCTACATTCTAGATATTAGCTTTAATTCTTAACACTGTAATGTCAGTGTTATGCTCACCATTTTATAAGTGAGGAAACTAACATTTAGAGAAATTAAATCCTTCCATATCACAGCTCCATGGAGAAAGATCTGGATGGGATCCAGGTAGGAGTCTTTAATTGTGGTCCTTTGCAAAATGCAAACACGCAGCATGCATAAGAGGTAGATGCAGTGGAGGCACAGCTTTAGACTCAGACAACTGGATCTGAATTCTAGTTCCAAATGTCACTAGCTGTATGATCTTGGATAAGTTACTTGACTTCTCCAACCCTCGGTTTCCATACATCTAAAATATGAATCATAATGCCTGCTTCATAGGGTTGCTATCAACATTAAATGAGTACTTCATAAGCATTCGGTTTTTACTCCTCTATGTCTTCTCTTTTCTTGTAAAAGTTTGCATAGCATAGTACCTCCTTTGTGAAGTTACAGTGAGCACAAAAGAAGTAGGATAAAAGCAGAGAGACATTAGTCACACGGGAGACAGTATTATTTTGAAAAGAAACCGCTTTCTTTGTAAAGTGACATTTTGGTGCACTTATGTTTGTATATTCTAAGAGGAGAAAGATGTGATTCCATCAAAAATTAAAAGCAGGCACGGATGGGATGGGCTGTTTAATGTAACTGTAAGTTATGAAATCAAATAATTGTTGACGTCAGAATAATAACCTCCCCTGCACAGAGACAATAGCAACACTCACTAATTGAGGATACAGTGTTCCAAAAAAGTAACCAATTCATCCCAGTTTGCCTGAGACTTTACTGATTTGAGCACTAAGTGTCCCTTGTTTCAAAAGACCTCCATCAGTCCCAGGCAAATCAAGATGACTGGTCAAAGTGTGCTAAGCATTCATCTGGGTTTTTTGCTTACTCTGTCTCTCATTTTCACAAAAACTCTACGAAACTGGTTTTCTTGCCAGAGGCAGGCTCCCCACCCTAAAATGAAATATCTTGATTCTCTACAAAAACAGTTGTCATTATAAACAATGTTCGAAAATCGCTGTAAAGCAGGTGTTTTTTCTTCTGTAAGAATCTCTTAGCTATGCAGCTATAAAGGATATCCACTCATCCTTTTGAATTGAGCTACATGAAAGTTTTAAATTCTCACCTTTCGGAGGGGAGCCGTTCACAAGGAGGAATGAGAGAAGGTAATGCTGTATTCTTGAGCTGGCAAAGGCTGGAATAGTCTGGATCCAGCCACCCTGGACCAGTGTCTGCCCCAGGAAGTGGCTGTGGATGTGACTTAGAGGAGTTCATAGGAACCGTAGCAGCTGGAGTACAGGCCTAGCAGGTGTGAAGAGCCTTCTACAGCATGCAGGATCCTGGGCAACAGAGCCTCTTCCCTCAAAGCATGGCAGCAAAAAGCTCTGCCTCTGCACCTGCAGTAGCAGGTGGAACAGAGGACCTGCCTCCCACTGTGGTCCAGGCCTGGCTATCAGGGAAGCAATACTACCACAGGTTATCCAGCCACCGTCCAGCTGGAAAGTCTCAGCAGCCTACCCAATTCCTGAGTCACCTCCCGCTTTTAGCAGTGCCATTTTTATGGCATGCTCTTCAATATATGGTGACCCATTCTCCTGTAAAAGAGGCAGGATGAAGAAATGGATGGGACTTTAAACTGCATGGCTCTAATCCTAGAAACAGAGAACATCCAACCCAAAATCAACACTATCTCCAGAAAAAGACACCACCCACCTATCTGAGTTTACGATGTGAGCCAGGGGCCTGGCCCAAGCCCAAGCTTTAGCCTGACAGGCCAGCCCACTCTCATTTGCCATAAAGAACTGTCAGAAACAAGGCTAAGCTAGACAGGGCTCCTTCCCTCAAGGGAGATTGCTGGGGCAGCTTCTGAAAGGAATCGCCTCCTGATTTCACACCACCACAGCAAGTGAGTTCTTGGTTATCGTCTTCTGAGGATGAACAGGGCATGTTATAAGCACTCCAAGCTGTGGGAAATAATGTGAGTATTCTCTGCATCTTACCCAGAGAAGTAAAGTGACTGGCCAAAAGTCACACAGCCGCTAAGGCTAAGTCAGTATGTAAATTCAAGTCTAAGTCTACACAGAACACTCTGCCTTTTCAGTTTGCCTTCCCAAGACACCACAGAAGACAATGAAACAGTTAATCAAGTACCTAAAGGGAAGGAGAAATTTTCTCCCTTAACGTGGAAAATTAAATCCTACTGAGTGATGAGAAATCAGTCCTGAAAATTCATCCTGAAAGCACATTTGTGGATATGCCAAAGCTATGGACATAATTACTTTCACTCTTCTGCTAGCTACAGAGCAGAGTGATCTCCTCCTCAAGCAAAGAGAGATAAAAGCACAGAGACTGGTGGTATTTGGAGTGGTAAGAAAGCTAGTTAAGCCCTTATGTGAGATATCTCATAGAAATGCTATCAAAGAATCCAAAAAGAAAACATGTCCTTTGGGAGGCCAAGGCAGGCGGATCATGAGGTCAAGAGATAAGAACATCCTGGCCAACATGGTGAAATCCCGTCTCTACTAAAAATAAAAAAATTAGCTGGGCGTGGTGGCGCGTGCCTGTAGTCTCAGCTACTCAGGAAGCTGAGGCAGGAGAATTGCTTGAACCCCGGAGGTGGAGGTTGCAGTGAGCCGAGGTCGCACCACTGCACTCCAGCCTGGCACCTGGTGACGGAGTAAGACTCTGTCTCAAAAAAAAAAAAAAAGAAAAGAAAACATGTCTTCTGGAAATCCTTTGAAATCAAGCTGTAAAACCCATAAATATCAGAGTCAGATCTTCTAATGCAACCTAAGGGGATTTTGACTCTCAGAAATGGACTCAGATTATATTTAAAAGTTTTATTTTATTTAACATCAAGAGGAGACCAAAGATAGGTGAAGAAGTGATTTTTAATCATCTTAAGATAAACAGAAAGTCACTTAATGACACTCAGACATTTGTATTGCTGTCAATCTTTTCTCCATATACCCTTTTATTTAGAATAGTGATCAACTAGTAATTTTGATTCTGTGTTTCATGTAAGAAAGGATTCTATTTTGACAGCCGACATAAGACACCTGCTGTAGCTATATTTTCATTTAACTGCTCCAATGGGACTTGCTGCTTGCTTATGTCACAGCACAGGTACCACCTGCTGTTGTAGCAGACCCAAATCATGGAGGTAAAGCCTAGCGAGAGCTAACCTCACTTCCACACTCTACATAGAGTGATAGAAAATATATAACACCTTTGTTGAAAAATATAATACCTTTGCTTTCCTTAGCTCTCCTTTCTTTAATGTGATTCTTAATCATTTATTTGCCCATGTCTTTCCCTCATGCTCCAGTGCATGGCTATCAATGCTTGGAAAATGTTACGTTGAAAACAAACTCATTTATCCAGCTGCTAGTTTTACAGGCAGCTCCATCTATATCACATAAGCTCAATTACTGACATACCATCTATCCTCAAGACAATGCTGTACTTCTGTACTAACATAGTGCAGACTCTGCTTAGCATTCCCGTCTCTTAGGCTTCCTTCCCATATCGAGTTTGCATAATTCATCCCAACACTTGTTGAAAACTTTTCTGCTACTGACATTTTCAATTCTTGTTTACATTGGCAATTACACAATCAAAGCAACCTCAACAGCAAAAATCTACCACAAGAGCTGGAGACATTTAAGACGAATATTATTAATTGCTAAATTTCTAATACATGTATTTTAAAAGTGCATTTATAAATTAAATGCTTCAGCTACCATATTTTTCTGCTACAAAAGTGTCAAAGAAACAAGAGGTAAAGTTAGTTTCTCACACAATATTTATTTTATAACTGAGTTAAATAAGTATTGTTTTGAGGGGAAACTCAATAACCTTGTTAAAAATTCTGAGGGAGCTGTAGATTCATGACAATGAATAGTTAATTGTCCAACTACTGAGCAAAGCTCAAACATCTAATACCACAATGGATGGAATAAGTCAGAAAGGCCAGAAGCCTGGGGTGAAACTCAGCTTCGCTGGAACTGGTGCTTGCATTACCAGGTGTTGTGTCTATGCACATACAGAAATGGAAAGACAAACAGCAAGGAGGCAAATGGAAACAGAAATGGATGGCTTCCCATTAGTCCTCTGCTGAGCCGTCATCAACCTGACTTCTTTATTTGAAGTGGTGTGTCCTCCCACATCACTGAACAAGCCCATTAAAATGCATGCATAAGTCCCAAACGGGAAAGAAGTATGTAAAGTTTTCTATTGTTAGTCACTTTGGAAAACTTCTCATAAATTAGTAATGCTGGAGCAATTAATTTAACTCCAAATGTATTATTTCTCACTTACGTTTAACTTTCTTTAACTAGAGCACTCAATAGTGCTGTTGATTATTTTGGATTTTTTATAGAGATTAGACAATATGTTCTATCATTTTGGTGTGCCTTTAATTGTGTAGTTAAAATCCTGGTGAAAACCAATTACTTAACTAGAAACCTGATATTTTAGGGTCGTTTAAGCACTATACCAAAACTATAGTACTTTAAGGTTCTTTTTTGGAGAATATATTCTAGAACTTAGAACTTTTCGTCTTGGTAAGGCTGTGCTTTCTTTTTAACTAAGCTTTTGTATTTCTCAAATATTTAGTCCCCTACTGAAAATTTAGGTCTAGCCATCTCAACAAAGTATAATGCAACCTCTTTGAACCATCTAAGATAATCTATTTTAAATTGCATCTCAAAATACCATGCCCCATCAAAGTCATAGTTAAGTGAACAAATCTAATACATTCTCGATAAATCACTTATTAAGGGATATTCAATGAGTTTTGATTTATTTCTTTAAAAAAAAACACACAAACAAGCAAACAATAGTAGCTTCTCAAAACACTGTACATTCCTCCATAACAAAATTACCCCAGCCATTGCACCATCATTCTGACAGCCGGAGTTTTCCAGAAGATGCACTTGTCCATATTTATGGACAGGATTTCAGTTGATTGCTTGTGACATTTTGTCTAGAACAGAAGGGCAATGTTTACCACAGAAAATTCACTTAATGGAGGCAATATTTCATACTTCAAAGGCCAAAAGAATGAAATGATTTCAAAAGATGAACTGCCGTATATGTTTTCATGAAACAGTATCAATTCTTCTTAGACAGGAAAGGCTAAATAATCATAACCAAACCATTCTGTGGATAGATCTTCAATCATTTTGCTTTCCTCTAAAATACTGTTTATTAAAGACCATTGTCTGACATCTGTTCCCTAACACATTACAAGTACAAAGATTTGCAGGGAAATAAAATGAGAATGAACTCCACTCAAATTACTATTGGCATTTATGGCTTTTCCATTGGTGATTTTGGAATTCGATGGCAGAAATGTCAAGAAGAGTTTTATCCTTTGCCGACATGGAAAATATATGAGAGGACATAAAAATGAATTCCAATTAAACTGAGAATGCTGGAGTCTGAACTCTGTCTTTGTGTATCTAGAGGTCTATTTAGTAACATGGGAAGCATATGCAAAAGAACTACTATTTTGGCTTTAGAACAGATAACAACTGCTTTATAATTTAAGAATAAAAATAATTCCTTACATTTGTGAGTTGCTTCTCCTTTTACTAAGTGTTTGCAAATGTAGGAGCCCCCCTCCACCCTTATCTGTGGTTTCAGTTTCCACAGTTACCCCTGGTTAAGCATAGTTCAAAAAGGTTGGCACAGTACACAGTAAGGTATTTGAGAGAGAGAGACACAACATTCACATTACTTTTATTTCCATATATTGTTATAATTGATCCATTTTATTATTACTTATTGTTAATCTCTCACTGCACCTAATTTATAAATTTAACTCTATCATTAAGTACATACGTGTAGGGAAAAGGATAGTACTACATATATGGGGTTCCATACAATCTATGGTTTCAGGCATCCACTGGGGGTCTTGGAAAGTATCTGCATGGATAAGGGGGAGGGTACTGTACATATCAGGATTATATAGAAGTGTAATTTAGAGGAAATCAAGAATTAGGAAAAACGCTATTAAGTGTTGAATGGCCATACTATTCAACAATTTAAGAAGTAAAGGCATTAGCATTCAATCCTATTCCTACTATCAGTGAATAGTTTACATTTTTAACAGGGTTTCTTATTCTATTCTAGTTATTACTGTACATATAAGAAAAGTACCATTGCACATACATACCACAGTTTTCCTCATCACTGTCATCGTCACAGTCGGCCTGTCCATCACATCTTCTGGAAGCCAGAACACACCGCCCTGAGTGGCACTTGAAATGACTAGGTGAGCATTCTGTTAAAAACAATATTACAATTAAAGGGCTGAAAACGCAGAAACATCGGCAAATTTATGTATTTACTTGTAGGATGTTGTTAAGAAGCTTTTCCTGAAGGTAAGTGTGGTTCTTGAAAAGCGAAATAGCCATTTCACTGTGGCATTCTTCTGCTGTTAATCAGCACCTTTCCCCTTCATTCTTGGCCTCATCTCTCTAGATAAGCAGTTTAACATCTATGTATTACAATGATTAAGTTTCTTTCCAAATGGGACAACCAAACAATTGCCAGAGCCTGACATGCCTTGTGGAGTCAGTGCTCCTGACTACCTAGCATCTCTCAATGTGTCAAAATCATTTCCACGCCCTTGTCGTTCCACATTTCTCTGCTTAATGCTCCTATATTGCTATAGTCCCCAAATGTTTTTTACTGGAAGGAACCAAGGTTTGATGTTCACCTTTGCCTTCAGGATCCCTAGAATAAAAGCATCCATTCATAGTGGGCTCTGTAAGTGAAGTACAGTTTTAGAAACACCTGGAGTACTAATTAAACTCATCTCTGAGTTCATTATTTTTAATTTTAAATGATTTTTTGCAGGAAAGATGGAGCAAGATGGCCAAATAGAAGCCTCCACCAACTGTCCTTTCTGCAGGAACACCAACCTGAACAACCATCCACACAAAAAAGCACCTTCATAAGAACTAAAAATCATATGAGCAATCCTAATACCTGCTTTTAATTTCAGGTCACTGAAAAAGGGCTGAAAAGGGTAGGAAAGACAGTCTTGAATCATCAATACCACCGCTCCCCCATTCCACAGCAAGAGCTGCATGGCACAAAGAAAGAGTGAATCTGTGCATTTGCAGGAAGGAGAGTGCAGTGATTATGGGACTTTGCATTGGAACAAACTCAGTGCTGTCCTGTCACAGCAGAAAGCAATACCAGGCAGAGCTCAGCCAGTGCCCATGTATGGAGGGAGCATTTAGACCAACCCCAGCCAAAGGAGAATCACCCATCTCAGTGGTCAGACTTAAGTTCTGGCAAGCCTGACCACCACAGGCTAAAGTGCTTTCGGGTCCTTGATAAATTTGAAAGGCAGTTTAGTCCACAAGGACTGCAATTATTGGGTAAGTGATGGTGCTGTGCAGTGCTTGGTGTCCGTGGACTTGGGGGCATGCAATCTAGTGCATGCCACAGGGTGGCCAAGAGAGTACCTGTGCCACCACTTCCCCAACCCCTGGCAGGCACAGCTCGCAGCTCAGAAAAAGGCTCCTTTCTTCTGCTTGAGGAGAGGAGAGGGGAGAGTAAAGGGGACTTTGTCTTGCAACTTGGATATCAGCTTAGCCACAGTAGAACTGAGGACCAGGTAGAGTCCTGTCCTGAGGCCCCATTCCAGGCCCTAGCTTCCAGACAACATTTCTAGACATATCTTCAACCAAAGGGAACCGACTGCCTTGAAAAAAAGGAACCAGTCCTAGGCAGAATTAATTACCAGCTGACTAAAGAAAGAGCCCTTGGGCCTTGAATAATCAGCAGCAGCACTCAGGCAATACTTGCCCATGACCTTCAGTGAGACTCTGAGAAGTGCTGGCTTCAGGTATGACTCAGCACATTCCCAGCTGTGATGGCTACAGGGAGAAACTCCTGCTTGAGAACAGGAGAAGGAAGAGTAAAAGGAACATTGTCTTGCAGCTTAGGTAGGAACTTTGTCTTGCAGCTTAGGTACCAGGCTCTGCCAGTCGGGTAGAACATCAAGTGGACTCTTGGAGGTCCCCGATTCTAAGCCCTGGCTCTTGGATAATATTCCTGGATGTGCCCTGAGTTGGAGACGAGCCCACTGTCCTGAAGTGAGAGTCCTGGGCCTGGCAGCATTCACGAGAGGCTGATTGAAGAGCCCTTGGACTCTGAGCAAACAGTGGTGGTATGGCAGTGCTTGTCATGGGCCTGGGGTGGTAGTGATCATGAGGAGAGATCCCTACCACTCTTCCATAACCTGTTTGTGGGATGGGGAAGAGTGAGAAGAACTTTGACTTGTGACTTTGGCACCAATACTACAGAAATTCAAAGGATCATTAGAGGCTACCATGAGTTACTATATACCAATAAATTGGAAAACCTATGAGAGATGAATATATTTCTAGAAGTATAAAACCTACTAAGATTGAACCATGAAAAAATCTAAAATCTGAAGAGACTAATAAGTAATGCTATTTAAGTAATAATTAAAAGTGTTTCAGCAGATAAAAAAAAAAAAAGCCTAGGACCCAATGGCTTCACTGCTGAATTTTACCAAATATTTAAAGAAGAATTAATACCAATCCTGCTCAAACTACTCCAAAAAATAAAGGATGAGAGAATACATGCAGACTCATTCTATGAAGTCAATATTACCCTGATACCAAAACTAGACACAGACACATCAAAAAAAGAAAACTACAAGCCAATCTCTTTGATGAACATTGACATAAAAGTCCTCAACAAAATACCAGCAAACTGAATTCAACAACATATTAGAAGGTCATTTATCATGACCATTTAGGATTTATAGGAGTGATGCAAAGATGATGTAACATATGCAAATCAATCATTCTGCTATATCATATAGACAGAATAAAGGACAAAACCATATGATATTTCAATTGATGCATCTGATAAAATTCAACATCTCTTCCTGAAAAAAAAAATTACTCTACAAAACCTAGGTACAAAGGAACATATCTTGGCAAAATAAAAGCCATTTATGATAGATCCACAGCTAGTATCAAACCAAATGGGGAAAAACTGAAAGCCTTACCTCTAAGATCTGAAACATGACAAGAATATCCATTCTCACCACTGTTTTTCCATATAGTAATAGAAGTCCTACCTGATGCAGTTAAATAAGAGAAAGAAATAAAGGGCATTCAAATTGGAAACAAGTCAAATTATTCTTGATTGCAAATGATATGATCTTATCTTTGGAAAAACCTGAAGACTCCACCAAAAAACTGTAGAATTGATAAACAAATTCAGAAAAGTTGCAAGATAAAAAATCAACATACAAAAATTAGTAGCATTTTTATATGCAAATGACAAAAAATCTAAAAGAGAAACCATGAAAGTAATCTCATTTACAAAAGCCACAAATAAGATAAAATATGTGGAAATCAACTTAACCAAAGAAGTGAAAGTTCTCTGTGATAAAAACCATGAAACTGATGAAAAAAATTAAACAGAACACAAAACACAGAAAGATAATCCATGTTCATGGATTGGAAGAAGCAATATTGTTAAACTTTCCATACTATGTGTATTGGGCCATTCTTGCATTGCTGTTAAGAAATACCTGATACTACATAACTTACAAAGAGGTTTATTTTGTTCATGGTTCTGCAGGCTTTACAGGAAGCCTAGAGTATGCTTGGTTTCTAGGAAGGCCTCACAAGGCTTACAATTATGGCAGCAGGTAAAGGGGGAGCAGGCATGTCACATGGCAAAAGCAGGAACAAGAGAGAGACAGAGTTGGAGGGAGGTGCCATGACCAGATCTCTTGTGAACTCAGAGTGAAAGTTCACTTACCACCAAAGCAATGAATGGCTCAAACCATTCATAGAGGATCTGCCTCCATGATCCAAACACCTCCCACCAGACCCCACTTCAATACTAGGGATTACATCTCAACATGACATTTGGGTAGGGAAAAATATTCAAACTACATCATTCTGCTCTGCCTCTTCCCAAATCTCAAGTCTTTCTCATATTTCAAAATACAATCATCCCTTCTCAATAGCTCCCCAAAGTCTTAACTCATTCCGGTGTTAACTCAAAAGTTCCAAGTCCCAAATCCAAAGTCTTATCCCAAATCCAAATGAGTTCCTTCTACCTATAAGCCTGTAATATCAAAACAAGGTATTTACTTCCAAGATACAATGGCTGATTGGCATTGGGTAAACATTCCTATTTCAAAAGGGATAAATTGGATAAAAGAAAGGGGCTACAGGCCCCATGCAAGCCCAAAACCCACCAGAGCAGTCATTAAACCCTAAAGCTCCAAAATAATTTCCTTTGACTCCATATACTGCATGCAGGACACACTGGTGCAAGGGGTGGGCTCCCAAGGCCTTGGGCAGCTCTTCCCCTGTGGCTTTGCAGAATTCAGGCCCCATGGTTATTTTCACAGGTTGTTAAATGCCAGAAGCTTTTCCATGCACAGCATGCAAGCTGCCAGTGGATCTACGATTATGGAGTCTGGAAGGCAGCAGCCTACATCCCACAGCTCCACAAGACAGTGACCCATTGGGGACTCTGTGTGGGGGCTGCAGCCCCACATTTCCCCTCTGCACTGCCCTGGCAGAAGTTCTCTGTGGGGACTCCATCTCTGCAGCATGCTTCTGCCTGGACACCCAGGCTTTCTCATACATCCTCTGAAATCTAGGCAGTGGCTACCAAGCCTCATGCACTCTTGCTCTCTGTGCACCTTCAGGCTTAATCCCACATAGAAATGAACAGGCTTACAGTTTGCATTCTCCCAAGTGGCAGCTTGAGCTGTATATGAGCCTCTTTGAGCCATGGCTAAAGCTAGAGCAGCCTAGATGCAGGAAGCAGTGTCCCAAGGCTGCAAAGGGTAGTGGGGACCTGGGCCTGGCCTATGAAACCATTTGGTCCTCCTAGGCTTGTGATGGGAGGGACTCCCTGAGAGATCTCTGAAAGGCCTTCAAGGCATTTTCTCATTGTCTTAGTTATTAACTGTTTGCTCCTGTTCAGTTATAGAAATTTCTCTAGCAATTCGGCCTGCCTGAATTTCTCTACTGAAAAAGCTTTTTCTTTCTTTACCATAGCTAGGCTGTAAATTTTCCAAACTTTTATGCTCTGCTTCCCTTTTAACTATAAGTTCCAACTTTAAGTCATTTCTTTGCTCCTGTATCAGCACAGGCTGTCAGAAGCAGCCAGGCTACATCTTCAATACTTTGTTCCTTAGAAATTTCTTTCATCAGATACCCTAAATTTTCACTCTCAAGTTCCAACTTCCACAAATCCTTAAGGTATGAACAGAATGCCGGCAACCTCTTTTCTAACACATAACATGGGTGAGCTTTGCTTCAGTTCCTGATTAGCTCCACTTTTGCATCTGAGATCTCATCAGCCTTGCCTTCACTGTCCATATCACTATCAGAATTTTGGTCACAATCACTTAACCAGTTTCTAAGAAGTTCCAAACTTTCCCTCATCTTCCTGTCTTCTTCTGAGCTCTCCAAACTCTTTCAACCTCTGCCTGTTACCCAGTTCCAAAGTCACTTCCACATTTTCAGGTATCTTTATAGCAATGCCAAACTTCCAGTACCAATTTTCTGTTAGGCCATTCTTGTGTTGCTATAAAGAAATATCTGAGACTGAAGAATTTATAAAGAAAAGAGGTTTAATTAACTAATCATTCTGCAGGCTTTACAAGAAGCATGGTGACAATATCTGCTCAGCTTCTAGGAAAGTCTCAGGAAGCTTACAGTCACAGTGAAAAGCAAAAGGGGAGCAGGCACATCACACGGTAAAGAAGGAGCAAGAGAGACAGTAGGGGAAGAGGTGCTGAAGCACTTTTAAATGACCAGATCTCGTACGATTGCAGAGCAAGAGCTCACTTATCACCAAGGAGACGACCCAAGCCAATCATGAGAGACAGTAGGGGAAGAGGTGCTGAAGCACTTTTAAATGACCAGATCTCATACAATTTCAGAGCAAGAGCTCACTTATCACCAAGGAGATGACCCAAGCCAATCATGAGAGACAGTAGGGGAAGAGGTGCTGAAGCACTTTTAAATGACCAGATCTCGTACGATTGCAGAGCAAGAGCTCACTTATCACCAAGGAGATGACCCAATCCAATCATGAGGGATTACTCCCCATGATCCAAACACCTTCCATCAGGCCCCACCTCCAACATTGGGGATTACATCTCAACATGATATTTGAGCAGAAGCAAATATCCAAACTATATCACTATGTAAAGCAATCTACAAGTTCAATACAATTCCTATTAAAACACCAATGAAATTCTTCACAGAAATAGGAAAAAAAATCCTAAAATCGATATGGAACCACAAAAGACTCAGATAAGCCAAAGCTATCCTTAGCAAAAAAAACTAGAGGAATCACATTCCCTGACTGCAACTTACACTACGGAGCTATAATACCCAAAACAGCATGGTACTAGCATAAAAACAGACACATAGGCCAAGAAAACAGAAGAGAAAACTGAAAAAAAAACTCATACATCCTCAGTGAACTCATTTACAACAAAGCTTTCAAGAACATACATTGGAGAAAGGACAATCTCTTCAATGAATGGTGCTAAGAAAACTGGATATTCATATGCAGAAGAATGAAACTAGACCCCATACCTCACATATATAAAAAATCAAATCAAAATGAATAAAGACAAATATAAGACTTCAAAATATGAAATACTAGAAAACATTGGGGAAACTTTCCAGTACACTGAACTGCACAAAGATTTCTTAAGTAATATCTCATGAACACAAACAACCAAAGCAAAAATGGAAAAATGGGATTACATAAAGTTAAAAAGGTTTTGCACAGAAAAAGAAAGTGGACAGACAACCCACAGAATAGGAGAAAATATTTGCAAAATATCCATCTGATAAGGGATTAATATCCAGAATATATAAAATGCTCAAACAACTCTATAGAAAAAAAAATCTGATTTAAAAATGGACAAAAGAGCTGAATAACTATTTCTCAAAAGAAGACATACAAATGACAGACAGGCATATGAAAAGGTGCTCAACATCACTGACCATCAGATAATGCAAATCAAAACTACAATGAGATATCATCTCTCCCCAATTAAAATGTCTTATATCCAAAAGACAGACAGACAATAACAAATGCTGGCAAGGATGTGGAGAAAAGGGGATCCTCACTCACTATTGGTGAGAATGCAAATTAGTGCCACCACTAGGGAGAACAATTTAGAGGCTTCTCAAAGAACTAAAAGTAGATCTACTACATGACCCAGCAATCCCACTGCTAGGTATATACCTAAAAGAAAAGAAACTAGTATATAGAAGATATATCTGCACTACCATGTTTGTGGCAACACTATTCACAATAGCCAAGATTTGGAACCTAAGTGTCCATCAACAGATGAATGGATAAAGAAAATGTGGTACATATATGCAGTGGAGTATTATTCAGCCTTAAAAAAGAATGAGATCCTATCATTTGCAACAACATGGATAAAAGAAGAGGTCATTATGTTAACTGAAATAAGCCAGGCACAGAAATACGAACTTCTTATGTTCTCACTTATTTGTGGAAGCTGAAGATTAAAGCAACTGAAGTCATGGAGATAGAAAGTAGAGCAATGGTTGCCAGTGTCTTCGAAGGGTAGTGGTGGGAAGAACCAGGGATGGTTAATTGGTACAGAAATACAGTTAGATAGAATAAATACAATCTAGTATGTGATAGCATAACAGAGTGACTATAATCAGCAATAATTTATTGTACATTTAAAAATAACTAAAGGAGTATAACTGGATTGGTTGTAACACAAAGAAAGGATAAATGCTTGGTGTGATGTGATTTACCTGATGTGATTATTATGCATTGTATGCCTGTATCAAAATATCTCAGGCACCCCATACATTTATACACCTACTGTGTACCCACAAAAATAAAGAATAGAAATAGACGATAACTTTTTTATTTTTAAAATGAATGCAATATCTAACGATGAGTGCCAAATTCTTCAATGCAATCAAGTTCACAAATTCACTCACCTAAGCAGCCTAATTGGCAACTAAATAGAAAACAAACAAACAAGAAACCATAAATAGAAGAAGTTCAAAAGGTAGGTAACATGTTCATTCATGTTAAATAGCTGCTGTAATTAATTTTTAAATTAACCTTCCACATATTCATCAGGCATCAGGCAGGTTTGATTGTCTGAATTTTCCTCTGGAAATTGACTGCAATCTGTGTCTTCAGGCCACTGTAGGCCCACAATCCCAAGAACAGACTCACAGCGTTCTTTGGAATGCTCACACAATGCTCTACATGAACAAGAAAGACAAAGCATTAGAAGCGGAAATAGCTCCAACTGAGACAGATGTTAGGAATTTCTATCAAGTTGTAATTCTGTGTGTGTGGGTCTGTATATGTGGCATGTATTGTGGGCGTGTGGATATAAAAGATGCACATATAAATGAAAGGTATTTGGGAAACCAAAACAAGTAATGTCTCTGCAAAGACTATACGTTCCAACACCATACGTTCACCAAAAGAAACTTTATTGCAGAAATAGGTCTAAAGATGTTTCCAGGACACAGATTCCCTTCTCCACATTGCCTTTCTCATTCTCTCTTCTGTCTCTGAAGCAGACACATTCTCCAATCTTTTCTTCCAAACAGGGAAGTCCCAACATCACTTTGGATAGTTTGCCGCCAAAAGTCATTGAATCTATATAACACCCTCATCCTCACAGATCTGCAGACCAACCCTGCGAGCCATCTCATGTGCCACCCTAGCTTACCTAAGGCATGGCCTCTCTTACTTCAGCTTCCATCAATATTGTTGAAAAGCTTAGGACTCCTCCCTAATCTATTGATGTTGAGCTCAAGTCAGTTAAAATGTTTGTTGTTTTAAAGAAATGATATTCTAACTATTGTATCAGGTGCTTTCATGTGTGTTATGTCTTTTGACCCCAACATATTTTTAGGTTAAAGTATCAGTATACCTCACAGAAGATATCTCTACTTCTTTTCTTACTTCTTATGAAAAAAAAAATATTATTTCTGTCTCCATATATTACTAAGGAATTAGTTACATAGTTAAAAAAAAAAAAAAACCTAACCGAAGTAAGTTCCTAGGCCAATAAACTCTTAATGGACTCAAATACACTAGATACACTCAAATACTCTTATTTCTCAAAAGTTTCACATTTTTTACACTAATCTCAACCAAGTTCTTATTTTTAAAGGTAAAATGGGGGACAGATCTTCCAGAAAGGTCTGCTCCAGTCTTGCCCAAAACTGGTAGAGAAAGTGTAATAATTAAATGAGGAAGTTTTACAGAAAGCTCTCTCTAAGTTTAAGTCTGGACAAAGCACAGCATAACTCAACACTAGTTTAGTCCAGGAATTTGGGGTGAAGATAAAGCCGCGGTATTCCTATATTAGGTCCAGAAAAATGAAAAGTTCAACAGTGTTTGATAACTGTCTGCTGAGCTAACTAGTTTTGTTGCAGATTTATAAAAAATGTATGTAACTCATTTGTGACTATTTTAAGTTAGTCATGTGATACTTATTTATACAGAAGACTGTATAGTGCCTGACTCTACCACTTCCTATTTTTTCTGTAAAATGGAAATCATAACAATATACAGCAACACAACCCCAGAGGGTGCTGTTCTTATCATAATCCTTGTAGTGGTCAGCCATAGGTAGCAGCTCCAATAATACACACCCCACTCAAAAGGTTGACTGCGCTACAGGGTAACAATCGTCAAGTATTTAGCCCATTGTGAGGACTCGATAATGTCAGATTTTTCAGTCTCATAACTAAAAAATTCATTGTTAAAATTAATCAACGGACCTGGCAAAAGCAGACAAAAACAACTATGTATCGTTTTATGAACTTATTAGCATGGTATTCAAAAATTTCTTATAAACAAATATCAAAATACAAAATTCATAGTGATAGACACTGAAAATGAAAGATGTGTGGGTAAACCTGAAAAGGAGAACTAAAGTTATCTAAAAGAAATTTGCCAAAATTTTGATTGAACAACACTTCAGGATCATGCTCATCTTAAGCATTTTAATATGGAACTTAAGCCCTGAAATTACAAATTATATCTGGATATAAATTCACATTTACATTTGCAGCAGAAGATGCTGCATTAGAGAAATTTTTATCTACATATGAAAAGAAAGTCAAATACTAGAAATTGTTAAGTACTATTAAAAGAAATTATTCGCTATCACTGACATTGTTTAGCAAAAGTGAAATAAGATTTAGAAACAGCTTTTTGACATAAAATTGGTAGATTTTTAAAAGAGATACTTTTAAAAGTACTTAACAGAAATTTTCAGAATTATTTCTACACAAGTTAACATTAAGTTTTATTCTCTCTATTGGTATAATTTGTTCAGTTCCCTAAGTCATTATGAAATTTTATTATTTCCTGTTCTGTCTCTACAGATGCCCTTACTTTGTCATCCATTTGGTATTCGGCATATAATTTATTGTTTTCTCTTCTGTCTAGTATATTATTAGTATTGGTTTAAAAAAAAAAAACTCTGTGTCACTTCTGATCCCAACATATGGTTCCTGTAGTTGCCACTCATATTTAGGCCAGCACATCTGTATACTTACCCCTTAAGGGAAAACAGCACTGAAGAGAGCAGCAACTCCTCACTTCTGTGAGAGTCATCTTGTATATGCAAATCCTCTTACTACAATGCCTAACACATGGCACAACAAAGGAACAAACTGCCATGAAGTGGTTGTGCGCCTGTGCTATCACCACAGCTGTTCTTTATTCAGGGGTTACAATGAATCAGAAGCACTTTACATTCATGCACATTCATTTGATCTCAAATCAACACAACCCAACAACCATTACTATCCTTATTCTACATGTGAAGGAACTGAGGCTGAGAGAGACTCAGAATTTGTCTAAGGGCTACCCAGAAACTAGAGAAGGGCCAAGATTTTAATCCAAACATGAACTCCAGAACAATACTCTTGACATTGGATTATCACTCATATTCAAAGTCCAAGCTATACTCTTGAAATAGCTATCTTATTTCATTCAAATAGGCAGAGAAGTACCAGCGATGTGGATCCCTGTCCAGCCTGTGAGGCTGGCGTTCTGTCTCGTGTTATGACACAAGTGCTGTCAGAGTGCAGCATTTTAAACACATCAATGTTTCCAGAAAAAGAGGCAGATATACCCCTTTTCTACTAACATACTTTTTTTAAAAAATGCTTTTTCATACAACAGAATGAAACATATGTGAATTTATTTGATTAAAACACATAAACTATCATCAAAGGAAGGTCACAACTCCCTTGTTTGGTACTTTGTTAACGAATTCTGACTCCAATACTCATTTTGCAACTTCCACTTCTTTGTCTCACTTGTTAAATATGAGGGTATACCATGTGCTAAATGCAGAGCTCCTTAGGGAAATTTACTCTGTCGAAACTCAGCTAAGCCTTCACCCGCTGGTTCTCTCTGAGGCAAGAGAAGGGTACTGGGGGAGATCCCATCACATTACCTGCAAGGTGGGATACGCTCGCCTGTATTTACATCACACTTTGGTACCAAAATGGTGCAAGCAAAGAACATGAGGTATTTATAACAGTTGGTTTGAACAAGTGCGGGGAAAAGAGAAGACTCCCAGCTGACGGATGCTTCCTTTTGAGTCCTGTGGCCAAGGTAATTTGGATAACTTGTGTGGTTGTAGGGCAAATTCATGCAGAGTTCCAATGAAATTGGTTCACATTGACCTAATGAAGAAACATACATACAAATATTTTTCTATTTCACTTATAAAAACAACTTAAGTTTTACAAAGTTGAAGTCTATTTTATTCTTCCTTTAACATAGCTAAGACTAGAATGCCAGTAGTAGTATAGAACATTGTTTATGGATATTGGAAATAAATAAGTTGATTACTGAAATGCCCTGGCAATGAAGATTTATTTCTGTATATGTAGTTGCTAGCATCATGCTTTAGAAAGTCCTTTCTCATTTTTTCCTTTGGCTCAACTTATCTGAAGATGATTCTCTCATCATTCCTTTTATTGACTCCAATTCATCTTCTTCTGATTTACTCATTAGTACTAAAATAGGATAGCCCCACCATCTTCTCTGCCACTAAAAAGTTAATGAATTTTATTAAATAGGCAATTAGATAACTTCTATCAAATTATGTTTTATCATTGATCAATGTATTTAAATATAAAGCTCCAAGATTTCAGGGCAAGAAGAGGCTCAGATCTGTTGGATACTTCTTGCTAATGAGACAAAATCCAAACCCTTTAGCCTGAAATCTGAGGCTATTTTAAACTTCAACCCTAGCCTAACTTTCCAGCTTCACTGTTTGTGATTATCCAATCAACATTGTCTCTGCTGTAATGAATTCTATTCCCTTGTCACACCAGATATTTTAAGAATTGCATGTCTTTATGCACCCTGTTTGCTCCTCTCTTACCTCCTTTTTTATAAGAAGCTCATAATTATCTCCCCAGATGCGGTCATGGTTCTAGCTGACAGGTGCATACAGCACCAGCTGCCTGGATTAACCCTTTCCCATCTTCCCCACTAAGCTAACTCCTCTATGGTCTGGAAGACTCAGCACAAATATCTCTTCCAGGAAACCTTCCTGGCCAACCACTCTTCCCTTTACCACTCCCAGAATGAGTCTCCTGTGAGTCCCATAGCATCTCCTGTGGAGTGCCACCACATGCTCATTGCATTTTGCCGTAGTCTTTATTTACTTGCCTCTCACACAGAATCCCGAGATTTTTGTGAAATGAGACTTTATCTCTTGATCTCAAGTCTGTACCTAGCCCAGTACCAGAATGGAGAAAGGAAAATGTATCAGGGACTATTCTATGCACTGTAAATTTAAGAATAATGAAAAATGTAGTTTCTGCCATTGAGGAACTCCACAATCTTGATAGGAAAAAGGATGCACATGATGGTAGCTATAGTAGAATGTGAACAGATCATGATAGTTTGCTTAAACTGAACCTTTGTGTATCCCCCAGTCATATGCTGTAACTAACCCGCAATGTGATGGTATTTGAAGGTGGAGCCTTTGGGAGGTGATGAAATTTAGATGAGGTCTAGATGAGGGTGGAGTTTATATGGGATTAAGTCCTTATAAGAAGCGGAAGAGACTAAAGCTCTCACTTTCTCACCCATGTGAGGCAACAGCAAGAAGGCAACTCTCTGCAAATCAGGAAGCAGCTTGTTACCAGAGACTGAGTCTGCCAGCACCCTGGTCCTGCACTTCCAGCCTTCAGAACTGTGAGAAATAAATGTCCGTGGTTTAAGCCACCCAGCCCATGGCATTTTATTGTAGCAGCCTGAATATACTAAGGCAGCCATATTGAACAAAATGCTAGAAGCCCAAAGGGAAAAGTTAGAGCAAGAGTGACCTGGGAAGCCTTCTGATACGGTTTGGCTGTGTCCCACCCAAATCTCATATTGAATTGTAGCTCCCATAATCCCTACATGTAGGGACCCAGTGGGAGATCACTCAATCATGGGAGCAGTTTCCCCCATACTCTTCTCATGGTAGTAAGTCTGTCTCATGAAATCTTTATGGTTTTATAAGGGGTTTCCCCTTTCACTTGGCTCTTTCATTCTTCTCTTGTCTGCCCCCACGGAAGCAGTGCCTTTCACCTTGTGATTGTAAGGCCTCCCTAGCCATGTGGAACTGTAAGTCCATTTTACCTCTTTATTTTGTAAGTTGCCAACTCTCAGCAGCATGAAAACAGACTAACACTCCCTCCAGGGATAAATGGGGTTTGGGTAGCTTTAGGGGAATACAGCGGACAGCCTCCCCTCTCTCCTTCTCTGTTTGCAGTAGATGTGCCACATTCCCTAAGGGAAGAGGCAAACAAGCAAGTGTCCTGGTAAAATTCACCCAGACAGACCAAAGACCCCATGCCTTATTGAGAGTAATTATTCAAATTAAATTTAATTATTTGACTAAGAAGTTGTATCCATGCAAATAGATTCACAATAAGGATTGGGCTGAAATATTAAAACATCTCCAGAACTACTTCTTAATTTAAAGACTCTGAGGGTTTCACAGACAATATATTTATAAGGAGGCTGATGCTGCCCTGATTAAAAAAAAATGACAAAGTGTAATATGACTCTCAGTTTCCTGAAGAAGACACAACACTGCAAGGTTGGCATAATCTTGAGAGTGAGCCAGAGAGGAGAGAAGAGTAGATGGAAGAGGTTTGGGGTTGGTCGGTTCAGTTTATCCTTTCCTGTGATTTGTGAAGCGGGGGTTGGACATTATGTACTAAATGTTTGTGTTCCCCCAAAATTCATATGTTGAAATCCTAACCCCCAATATGGTAATATTAGGAGGTGGAGCCTTTGGGAGGTGATTGAGTTATAAGGGTGCAACCTCCAAGAATGGGATTAGCGCCCTTATAAAAGGGACCACAGAGAGGTCTTGCACCCTCTTTTCACAGTGTGAGAATACAATGAAACATCAGCCATCTGCAGCCCAGAAGAGGGTCCTCATCAGAACCTGGCCATGCTGGCAACCTCATCTCAGACTTCCAGCCAGCCTCCAGAACTGTGAGGCTGTTGTTTTTAAGCTATAGTGATTTGTTATAGCAGTCTGAACTAATACAAGAAGTAACATTTAAATATTTTGTTACACGATTACAAAATGCATGTTTTTCATAACAATAAAAACAATACAAAGATGCAGAAAGAAAAAATTCAACATCTCTCCACTCCCCTTTCGGTTACCTTCCCTGCAAGTCAGCAGAAGGCTCTGAGTGCTTCCATGCCTTTCCCTTGCTCACATTTATCCGTAATTGCATTTGTACGCTTAGACAGAGACTTGCGTTTGTTTTTGCCAAAGCAGAAGCATCCCATTCCTACCACTCTTCAGTTTGCTTTTGTTGCTGGTTGGTCACGACCATCTTACTAGTCAGCACATGTAGCTCTAACTCTATGCTTTTCTTCCTGTTCTCTTTAAGATACTTATAATTTTACACAACTGGTACATTTATAGATATTTTTGATGTATTCTTTTCTTTCCTTGTACATACCCTTCTTTTCTTTCTTTCTCTACCACCCTATCAAGGTTTAACTTTTTATTGATGTATTTCATTGAAGATAATTTATACAATATGTCACATGAATAACTTTTCTCTTTTTGATATGTGGAGAATGTATCACTTTTGATTTAGGATAAGATATAACTTTTAAGTGTTTAGGAGCCAAGGAAGAGAAAAGGATTAAGTAATGATCATATATTATTCTGGAGATTTTTATTGAATGCGGTAAGTTTTATTGGATCTTGTGTTTTATTCCTTCATAAGGCATTCTTCACAGGATGCTAAGCAAGATAAACTCTCAATATACCTGTCAACTCCATATTCCATGATTTATGATATCAATAAGCTTTTTTTTATCAAATTAGGCTCACGCGTGAGCCTGATTTACAATCGCCACTAGAGGGAGATCGCATCACAAACGTGAGGATATTTTAAGGCCAGATCTGTGTTTCTGATGTTAAGTTTGATGCCGTACCAGTACGGTGTCCTGAACACAGATGAGGTTTAATAAATATCTGTCAAAATAAAATCCTGATGGAATCTCAACGGTATTCCACCTTTCAAAGTCTGAAACAAGATTTTTTCAATTCAACCTAAAGATGGGATTATTAACTCAATGATGTTTCATCCTTAATGATGTAATGCTCTGAAGTCACTAGAAATCATGTATTAAACGATGGTCATTTACATGAAAAAATGTCTTTTCTACATCTAGCTGCACGTATAATAATATTCAAAAATTCAACTTTGCCTCAAACTCTAAATCTCTCTTTAACATTATTATTTGTAATAGTTTGTTGTTATTTTAAGGTGGACATCCTTATAACTACTGCCCAGGTCAAGAAACTGAACTCAGGCAGGCACTCCAGAAACCTTCCATATGTCTTGTCTTATCCCAACTTTCTCATTCCCTGCTGCCCCCTCACCCAAATAACTAGTGAGTTGTATCTTCATCACTTTCTTGCTTTTCTTTATAGTTTTATTACCTAGGTGTCTACCATCCCTGGGTATTGTAATTTAGGCTTGCCCATTTTTTGAAACTTGTATTTTAAGTCTCTCATAGCCTTTGGGTTCCTTCTCCGTTCCTTTTTCTTTATAATGTAAGTATTGAAGAACCCAGAGATTTGACTCGTAGAGTGTACCAGCTTTTGTAATCTTGCTTATTGCCCACTCCTGGTGAGGCTAAATGTGTTTCCCACCCTCTCTATTTCCAAACCTTGGCAGCTGAATAAACAAGACTGGAATGGACTGGGCTTCATTCCATTGGCAAGACTAGAGGTGGCTGAGCTGTTTTTCCACCAGAAGCCACATTATTCTGATTTCCCTCTTTTTGTGATATTAGCAGCTGGAGATGCTCCATGTCTTGACTCATTAATTCAATGTGTTACCAAATGGTAATATTCTATTCAATCATTTTGTTTCACTTATTAGAAAATGCACATGGAGATGCTTTTGTAAATACATCATTCCTCTCCTCTAGTATTAGCTTGTAAGGCAGAAGTCTGTAACCATTACGGTGATCGGCTTCTCTACCACATGACTATACCATTTACTCCTACCAACTGAAGCTTGTAAAGAGAGAGCAGGAAATTGCTAGACTCTTAGGGAATTATTCAAAAAGCAAACCTGTTCATTCCTTCCTTGGTGTTGAATAAGGGGAAAATGCATGAGTAAGTGTAGAACTGAAGGCTGATGAACACTGTGGGAGGCTTAAGCGAGGGCCTGGGGCATGACAGCCATGCCTGGATTTCACAGCCATGGTCAGCATGGGCACAGGAAGGCAGGAGAGACATGCTCAGGTGTCGCCCTTGCAGGTTCTCCCCGCTGTCTGGATTGCATACCACAAGGGGGACGTGATGGATGAGTCCCTCTACACCAGAATGAGGGGAATAGCATTCTTGCTCCTACCTTCAAAGGCAACGATACGTCTGTAATTTGCCTCCCAACATGGTACAGAAATATTAAAGATGCTGGGTTGTGACTGGACCTGGCAACACAGGCTCTAAAAGCTGTTTCTTGAAAAAACAATGTACCATCAGAAAAGTGGTTTTTAGGCTTTAAAAAAATAAGTTGCAGGTACTTCTGTGAATTTAAAATAAGCCTTCTCCACTGAAAAATGCACATTGGAATACACAAACCTTTTTGTATTCTATTTCAGAGTTCTCACATTTCCCTGCAGCCCAGTCATAAACAGGCACTAAAGAAACACATTCTCAACCTTGTCTATACATTGAAGTCATCTATAGAATCTAAAAATACTGATGACTGCGTCCCACCCAGTATATCATTAGGGACCGTTGGCAAATCACATAATATTTTATGGGATGGCAAGAATCAGAGTTTTCAAGGATGAGAATCCCAGTAACTCCAGTGAGAGGCTGTCTCCACCAAACAGAATATCTACTACATTCTCCAAACTCATGTTTTCCCTTGGCATCGAGTAGATGAAGAAAGTGCTGTTGAGTTGTGCCTCAGAAGCTGAGTGATACTAGTCCCTGATAGTGGTAAACATCTTCAAGTAATTAACCGTATTTTCAAGTATATGAAGAATTTTTTGAGATGCCACTTGTTTGTCTTTACAGAGAACTAAGTACACATATATCATCTTGAAGCTCTTTGAAAAATCAGGCATAACATCTTGTCTTTCAACTGGAAGTTAGGAATGTAGGCCATTTTTAATAACACAGGAGTAATGAGGGCAAGTGGCTAGCCTAGTGCCTTTCACTCAGAAGAGAGATTGTGCAAACGTTTGCTGAATGTATGTGGAGAGAAGTTGGCAAGAACATACATAGTGAATGAAAAAGCTGGTAAGACAGTGAGACACTAGGGAAACTGGGTGTATTAAAAGAACTTAAAGAGAGCCACAACGTAGAATATATGAGTGGGAAGATGACCACATGTTCTCCCACATTGAAAAGTGACTTCCAGGAAGCTAGAAGCCTGTCTCCTTTCTTCTCCACGAGAAAGCCCAGTGCCCATCCTGATGCCTGGAACATCATGGACACACTACAAATATTGGTCAGCTCTATGAGCCAAGAGTTATCCAGCGGCCTTTCCTACATCTTATTCTTTTGATAGGAGACAACATATTTTTAAATATTTAGAGCTTGAAATATTTCAAATATACAGAAAATAGGATAACATACACCTACTTACTCCCTACCCAAATTTGACCAGGCTAACTTTGCCTTTTCTATATTTTTGAGTCTAACAGTAAATGCCATTTCATATCACACAACCCCCAAAACATTAATAATAAACACATGTCTTTGCGCTGACACTGTCATTATTCAAATTGAAGATGAAGTAAAGAAATTGCTCTGAAAAATTTCCATGGCAGATGGGGAGATGAGCAAAATGAAACAGTGGCCCAAATATGTTATAAATGTGTGTGTGTGTGTGTGTGTGTGTGTGTGTGTGTGTGTGTGTGTATCTATAGGTATGTTCTATTTAAATCAGTTTAAAGGAAGTAAAATGGCAATTTGAGTGTGTTTACTTCATGGTTAGACTAATATCTACTGTTCTTTCATATGGGAAATGGAGGAGGCATGGCCATGTGCTTCCAGGCAAATAATTTTTTTTTTTAATAGAGATGAGTTTTCACTCACCATGTTGGCCAGGTTGTTCTCCAACTCCTGACCTCAGGTGATCCACTCACCTTGGCTTCCCAAAGTGCTGGGATTACAGATGTGAGCCACCACACCCGGCCCAGGCAAAGAATTTTTAAATGCTACAGTCAGTCCCATCAGTCTGTTTTGTTTGTTTGATTGCTGTTTGTTTGTTTGAGAAAGAGTTTTGCTCTTGTTGCCCAGGCTGGAGTGCAATGGCATGATCTCGCCTCACCGCAACCTTCGCCTCCGATGTTCAAGCTATTCTCCTGCCTCAGTCTCCTAGGTAGGTAGGCTTATAGGCATGTGCCACCAAGTCTCTTAATTTTGTATTTTTAGTAGAGATAGGGTTTCTCCACATAGGTCAGGCTGGTCTTGAACTCCTGAACTCAGGTGATCCGCCCTCCTGGACCTTCCAAAGTGCTGGGATTACAGTCGTGAGCCACCGTGTCTGGCCAGTCTGGGTTTTTATTTAGCTGCCTGCCTACATCCCCTTCCTAGCCTCCTTTTTTCACCCCCTTGAGACTCTGTGACAATTACAGAGGCACTCACTATAAGCTCTACACTGACCCAGAAAGGTCACCAGGTAAAATCAGGATGCCCCAAACTGCAGCAGATGCAAGGACTGAGCCTTTCAGCATCCCAGCTTCCAAGGGCCTTGGATTGAGAGGACGTAATTAAGAAGTAATACCCTGGCTGGGCACAGTGGCTTATACCTGTAAGGCTGGTGGATCACTTGAGGTCAGGAATTTGAGACCTGCCTGGCTAACATGGTGCAACCCCATCTCTACTAAAAAAAAAAATAGCTGCGCATGGTGGCATGTGCCTGTAATCCCAGCCTCTCGAGAGGTTGAGGCAGGAGAATCACTTGAACCTGGGAAGCAGAGGTTTTAGTAAGCCAAAATAACACCACTGCACTCCAGCCTGGGTGGCAGAGCCAGAGTCTGTCTTAAAAAAATAATACTGCTAATAATAATACCCTCTTGCAAACAGAAAGCTGACTGACCTGCTTCTAAATTTCTAACCTCAACCTGAAAATGCAGCAAAAAGTTCATTAGAAAAAGTGGAAGAGGTGAATATAACATGAAAACAGAGCCCAGGAGTCAGAAATCATTACTAGAAGTCAGTCGCTGGGGATTTTCTGATTCAATTTCCCATGAGAGTCCTTATGGAGCTCTTTCACTTCTGCCCATTCTGTCTTCCCCAAATAATTCTTCCTCCTGAAAGTCATTTTAGAGCCACCTGTTTACACCATTTGGAGCTGTTACATTGTCACTGAAACAAATGAGCATAACGGTTCCAAAACCATTATAGGTCATAAGAGTTCCTGGAAACGTGAGAATTAATTTTATTAAAAGAACAGACTGCCTATAATTCCAGCACTTTGGAAGGCCCAGGTGGGTGGATCTCTGAGGGTGCTGAATGCCTGTAATCCCAGCTACTTTGGAGGCTGAGGAAGAATCACTTGAACTCCCGGGAGGTAGAAGTTGCAGTGAGCCAAGATGGTGCCACTGCACTCCAGCCTCACGACAGAGTGAGACTGTGTCTAAAAAAAAAAAAAAAAAAACAGACTGTCTAAGTTGTATGTGGCTATTTCTATGAACTTCATATTTGCTTCTGGGTTAAAGTTTCCATTTTTGAAGCTGTGCTTTAGAAAGGAAGAAAGATAGCATCTGCCTACAGATGGAGCCAAGAAAATAATGCAGAAAACTAATGCTGAGTTGAAATTAATGGTAATAATATTAGGCAATGTGGATTTACAGTCATTCACAATGACACATATGTTTCTGATTTAAGTTAATTAAGACCATTTTGCTTCTCTTCTGCTACCACATGAGACCTCTTAAAAAGGAAAAGAAAATAGGTAGACTCTTTTGGAGGGATTCCAGATTTCGGTATTTGAATGTCAACAGAAGAGAAGGGCTGAATGTATGCTTTCACATGGCAATTGCATTTGTCAGCTGTTGTACTTACTACAGTTATTCTGACTGTTGTTTGGGTCACAGAGAGAGCTACCACCACATGAATCAAGGCAGGGATTGTAGAGGCATCTTTGGTCTCCTTCTTGACATGGTGTCTGACCTACAGAAGGAGGAAAAGGCGCATTGACTTTTATCATCTGCAAATTCCTTACCCAAGGATCCAAAGGATCAGAAATGTCTGGTGGAGCTGAGGAATAACACAAGTTTAATTTCTTTCCAATTTCTCCAGCAGTATTGAACATATATTGAATAGGTTGCTTTCTGGATTTATTTTCCTGGCAACTAAATACAATCTAGGTATTCCAAAGGAATGAAGAAATAAGAGACAAACGACACTAAAAACAAGTAGTTGTGCATTTAATGGGAAAAAATAGTGCTTTCTTTTTACATAGGTGCCAATATTTGATTACAAAATAAAATTCAAGAGATTTGAGGGAGAGAGAACATTATAAAATCTTGAAATTCTGAATATTAAGTGACATTTTTTTAAAGACTCATTTGCTCCCAATTCTAGTCTCCCTCTAAAAAAAATACTTTCTCTAGTAATAAATAGGGCATCGACGCCAATACAAAAAGGATACTTTATCATAATACAAGTGTAAAATAATGCTGTTGCTATCCATATTTTCAATATGTCTTGGAAAGTGTCATCAGCCTAGCTGTGATGACTTGAGAACTGGATTTCTGGTTTCTAAGTGAATGACAGCAGTAATATCAGTGTTTGCCCTAATGGTTTTTCCTTAAGTTATGTAGAGAGAAAACTGCTTTTCCCATTGATTTCCTGGTCGTTTATAGATTAAATGGATAGGGTAATAAATACAGCCTGTTCTAGCACTCCCCCATTATGATCAATTACCTTCAGGCATGTCATCTGGAATCTAGACAACCTTGCAAGGCACTTTTAAGTATGAATAATAGTACATGTGTATATATAATCACTCATCTATAATTCTTAGACAATGTTATACTGGAATATTTATCCTTTCTAGTACCACTAATGTGCAAATTAATATACCACAGCCTTGCAGAAAAGAGCTGTCACTCTTTTTTTTTAACATCAACAGGGTCAAAATTTTTTCTCAAAGCAAACCTAAACAATTTTGGTGAGTTTAGGCTCTTGAGGAGATTTTATTGACTTCATGCATTTATTATTTCGGCAAATGTTAAGTGCCTCCCATGTAACACTCTATGTGACAAGCTAGGAACTGAACATTAAAAGATAAAAGGGCATGATACCCCCTGGGAAGTGGTTTGTGCTCTGATAGAAGTATCAACCTGAACCAAACCTTCTGATGCTGTGTGATCATTGCTTAATGGATAAAAATATTTATTTTTATTTATTTTTTTCATCGAGATGGGGGTCTTGCTATACCATCCAGGTTGGTCTCAAACTCCTGGTCTCAAGTAATTCTCCTGCCTTGGCCACCCAAAGTGCTGAGTTTACAGGCATGTGCTACCATGCCCAGCTAAAATATATTTAAAGAGCAATAGAAGCCAACAAGACCAGTATGGGGAAGTTTCTCAAAGGACTTTTCAACATCATGGTAAGAGGAAAGGATGGGTTTCCCAAGCCCAGAAGTAGCACAGGCAAAGGCCTGGAATAGGAAGGTGCACAGGTCAAGTCACTGGAGCTTCAACCACTCAGAAAGAGGGTCAGAGAGACTAGACAGGTAGGCAGGGACAGAGCGTGAAGAGTTTCAAAGGCCTAACTCTTCAGCAAGACCCTAAGTCTCAGAAGAAGCAGGTCCCACTTTCCTTCCCAGCCCTGTCTAGCAGAATAAGTGTGCAACCCATCCTGACAATTACACAGTATTTAGTACCACGCTCCCTTTTGTTCTCAGCTCTGTAATCACAATGGCCTGCCTTCTCTCATGGTCCTCCCATACATGCTTGCACCTTCCCACCTTCGAATTCTGGTCAAGCGGTGCCTTGTGTCTCAATTGCTTTTTCAAGTCCCACTCTTCTCAGTTAACCCCATTGATTCATCAGGTCTGAGCTCCAGGACCTCTTCCTCAGGGAAGCTTTGTTCCAAGGCCCTTTACCAGGGCATACACACTGTTAATGGCATCCAAGCACTCTGAATTTCCCTTCTTAGTCTCTGTTGCTGTCTGATTAGACATTGATTTGCATAATAATTCGTAGCATGCCTATGTCCCCTAGGAGTCTGTAAGCCCCATCGGCTGTTTTGCTTGCTATTGAATTCCCAGGGGATGGCCACATATAAACACCACAATATACATTTTTTAAGTTGAATTCATAAGAGTGAACAATATAAAGACACTACTTTTTACTTTCGAATCTGTTTTATCATATTACTTTCTTACGTCTCACACATGTAAGGAACTACTCTACAAAGCCTGCCATTTCATCATTAAAAATTCAAAATTATTTCAGAGTTGAATCATCTAGAAAGAAGAGTTTGATGTAAAGGGAAGTGCTTGGTTGATAGGCACATAATAAATTATGTTTAATAAAGGATTTCCTTCTGAATTTGAAAACTGGTAAAACAAAGCGCTCTTTATATATTATTTTTATGTAATAAGTCTGTGATTGAAAAGCTCTCCCTTTAGGTCTTGGGCACTTTTCCATTAAAGTTATTCTAATGATCAATATGTATTACGACAAAACTAATTTATCCATAGGTGACCAGTCTCATTGGCTGATTATGAATATACACAGCCCAAGCTATACTTCAATGTAAGAGCCATGTAATAAAAGCTCACATATATTGAGTTTTCACTATGTGCCAACACTATAAGGTAGTTATCACTATTCTTAGTGGACAGAAGCCCAAACTGCGACCCAAAAGGGGGGTAAGTATCTGGCCAAAAGTCACCATATAGCACGTAGCTGACCGAGGCTTGATCCCAGGTATCAGGGCTGCAACAACCAGGTTCTTAACAACTAGGCTGTGCCTGTGCAGTGTAAACAAATGGGATTTTTTGAGTCTATGGATATCCTTACCGAGCCCCTACTGAGAGGCTTCCGCAAACACTGGAGCTTAAAACAATCTGCGTAGAACTTTCTTTTCTGACAGAAAGGGTTACATTTTAAAAACAATTTATTGGCTCCTTTCGAGAGTCACACACAGATATTAAATCCTTTTAAAGTGTATTGCTTGGTAATAAGAGGCACTAAACTGCTTCTCTGCACATGATTATTTTAAGAAGTCATCATATTTCCTTTCAGAAACCAATTTCTTCTCACTGGAATCTAAACTAATTTAATTGGATGCTATACACTAAACTTCTCTCTTTATCACGGCTTTCCTCATCAAACAGTTAAGTGAATCTGACTGTGCTGTTCAGGTGTCTCACCTGCCCCTTCACCCTGAGGAATGATTTTCAGTGTAAGTTGCTTGAGAATTATGTTTAGCACAAAAAAGTGTTTCCTGGCTGACGAGGGCTGGGAGGATCACTGCATTGGCAATCTGGGCTTATCTATGTGGGAATCCTACTTAAGCAACTTCAAATGTTTTACTTTGTTCCCAAGGAGAGGACCAGCAGTAAAGGCATGTTCTGGGGTGGGGGGACACACTTACTGCCACTGCAGTTCGCCTCATCACTCCCATCCTTGCAGTCCTCGTCGCCATCACATTGAAACGTGCTGGGGATACACTGTCCATTTCTGCATTCCACGAGACCCTGGCTGTGACAGGCTAGGAAGGGCCAGAATGATACTCACTTTATTTATTAATTCTTCTTTCAGTCTGCACATCAAATAAATAATAGCCATTGATCAGGCATCACTAAGAAACAGGGCGTTCTGCATACACAAATGAACATATCCTTGATTTCATTTCTAGAACTTTTTCCGCCTCATTAAACGCTTACCAAAAATTAACTTTTCTTAAGAATTGCATGATTGCTTTTAGTGATGGAAGTATCATGCTCCTACTTACTAATAAAAATGGCAATCTGTACAGGGTTCCTTTTTGGCAAGAACTGTGCTAACTGCATCGTATATATAATCTCAAATTCTCACATAAGCCTTGTAAAGTAGATACTATCATCTTTGTTTTGGAGATGAGAAACTAAAGTTTAGAGAGTATATTACTTGTCTCAAAGTCCCATGGCTAAGAGCTCAGCCAGAATGTGAAGGCAAACTTTTTGGACCCCACGCCCAAATATTTCATGATATATCTACTTGACCTCAAAAGCCAACAAAATGATATATGAAAAGAACTCACATGGTAACTAACACATAAGAAACACTTTAACACTTGTTTATGACAACTGATATTTGAAAGGAATGGCCTAATATCCATTAACCTTCCAATTCCTATCAGTTCTCTAAATTCTATACCTATTGACTTTTTTTTTTTTTTTTGAGGCGGTCTTACTCTGTTGCCCAGGCTGCAGTGCCGTGGCATGATCTATGCTCACTGCAGCCTCAGCCTCTCAGGTGCAAGCGATTCTCCTGCTTCAGCCTCCCAAGTAGCTGGAACTATAGGCACCTGCCACCATGCCCAACTAATTTTTGTATTTTTAGTAGAGACAGGGTTCACCATGTTAGCCAGGCTGGTCTTGAACTCCTGACCTCGTGATCCACCCATCTCGGCCTCCCAAAATGCTGAGATTACAGGTGTGAGCCACTACACCTGGCCTATCATGTACTCTCTGTGTCACAGTATGAACATTAAAGGCTCTCTTCTTGCTGATGATTCTTTCCATGTTCTTCCACAAATGGCCCCTGAGAATATGTTAGGGCACTCCTACAGGGAACTTAACTACTCATATATTGTGTGCAGAAGGAAGGTTTCCCAGTCTGTGGGAAGAGCATCACCTTTGATAAAGTCACAGAAGCATAAAAGAGACATATGGAGCAATGAGAGAGAAAACAGACACCCACTTGGCCAGATCAGCCAAATGATGCCTGGAGTTTTGGGAGGAAAGGTGTGGAAGTCACATACAGTCCATGGCTATTGTCATCTCACCACTCAAAGATCTTTACAGGCTAGAACCAAAGTATCAGAATCTTTCCCTTGGAATGCTGTGTATATAGTGTGAGTCTTAAGTATAGAAGTTAACATTGAGCACAGCCCACACAAGCAGAAATGGAAAAATAAGCAAAACAAACATCCTCAGCGCACTCACAGCAGTTGACCTCATCGGACTTATCCACACAGTCGTGGTCACCATCACACACCCACTCCATGGTGATGCAGCGCCCATCCCCGCAGCGATGCTCTGATGTGGCACTGCAATCTGGAGAAATGAAAACTCACAAGAATGCAGAGAACCAGCGTGACAAACAGGCAGCATTGTATGGCTCCCGGTTCCCGTTGAAGAGAGTCTGTTCCAATGGTTCCAATACCTTTAATAACATTTCTACAATAGGTCTGGCCCAATTAAAATGGCACGCCCTCTCCACACATGTGCCCCACTGACCACCTTCATGGTGGGGTAAGATGCGTCTGTTTTTTGGATGAGTAACACTACCCTAGTTGTCTCAGGACCCGTAGTTTGTTCTTTGTTTTGAGATGGAGTCTCCCGTTGCCAGGCTGGAGTGCAGCGGCACAATCTCGGCTTACTGCAACCTCTGCCTCTTGGTTCAAGCAGTTCTCCTGCCTCAGCCTCCCAAGTAGCTGGGACGACTACAGGTGTGTGCCACAATGCCCAGCTATTTTTTTTTAAGTAGGGACAGGGTTTTATCATGTTGGCCAGGACAGTAGAATGGTCTTGAACTCCTGACCTCAGGTGATTGCCCACCTCGGCCTCCTAAAGTGCTGAAATTACAGGAGTGAGCCACCACACCTGGCCAGTTTGTTCCTATTGTTGTTGGCTTTTGTCTTCTTTAGTTGTCATTTTCTTTCCTTATGGAAAATTTATGGTTTCTACCCTGGTAGAAAAAACAGAACTATGATTTGTGTTTCACGTAGCTAGTAGATTTGATGTATCTGTAACAATTCTCTCACATTTCTGGGAATAATAACTTACCTGTCTGGCAAACTGGGAAAGCAAGTATCTCCTTGTCATCTCGCCTGATGCTAAGCTTAAGTTTTTAATTGAATTATCTTCTTTTTTTTTTTTTTTTTGAGACAGGGACTCTCTCTGTTTCCCACACTGGAGTGCAGTGTTGTGATCATAGCTCACATAGCTCACTGCAGCTTTAACCTCCTAGGATCAGGTGATCCTCCCACCTCAGCCTCTCAAGTAGTTGAGACTACAAGGACATGCCAGCAGGCCTGGCCTTATATCCAAAAGAACTGCTGGGTAAGCAATGGAAAATATGTATGTTATTTTCATGATTCTTTTTAGCCTGGACTTCAACTATATCCCAATTTACATATTACTGAAAAAGAACTGAGTGATAAGTTCCCTCTCACAAAGGGCAGAATCCACAAGATGCTTTGCCATGAGAAGTGTTAAACCCTGAATATAAGCAGCATTTTGGAAGATGTATGTGGTTTCATGAATAACAGATTCGATGAGAAGGTGTGATGAGTCTAGTAATAGTGCATAGACAGACTTTTAGAGTGACCGTGAATCTTAAAGGGTGTTTTGGGTCAATAAAGCAAAGTATGAGGAGGACATGGGTTAGAGAAAAGAAGAAAAGCAAAAGAGGTGTTTAGCAGGAACCAGAGGAGGACGGGGGGCCAGGGCAGAGGCTGATCTGAAGGAAATTGGTAATTATTACTGTTAGATGGAGACAACGGGCATCCAGACACACAAACTTCACAACATCCTGCTATCTTCAGAGGAATTATGTCACCTGTTAAGACCATTCGTCCTCACATGCACCTATACTCTGGCCCTCTCCATTAACCTATCCAACTACCAACCTACACTCACTCCTTTTCAATCCCCTGCATTTTCCTAGTTATCTCACTGGTAAAGAGAAGGGTTGAATCTGATGATCTCTACGGCCTCCCGCAACTATCATTTCTGTGATGTCTATAATTACCATTTCCCCTCATCCTTTGTCTCAAGACTAGTCAGTCCCAGGAGATAACCCGCATCTGAATGTAGATTAGTACAGCCATTATGGAAAACAGTATGGAGGTTCCTGAGAAAACTACAAATAGAACTTCCATATGACCCAGCAATCCCACTTCTGGATATTTATCCAAGGGAAAGAAAATCAGTATATCAAACAGACACAGACACCCCCAAGTTCATTGCAGCACTACTCACAATAACCATGATATGGAATCAATTTTTGCCAATCAAAAAATGAGTAGAAAAGGAAAATATGGTACATCTACATAATGGAATACTATTCAGCCATGCCAAAAGAATGAATTACAGTTATTCGTAGCAACATGGATGAGCCTGGAGGACTTTATGTAAAGTGAAATAAGCCAGGAACAGAAACACAAATACCACATGCCCTTACTCATATGCAGAGTTGATCTCATAGAAGCAGAGAGCAGAACAGTGGTTACCAAGGCCAGAAGAGTATGGAGGAGGAGGGATAAAGAGTGATTGCTTAACTGATACAAAATTACAGCTAGATAGGAGGGACAAGTTGCAGGTTTTTATAGCACTGGATGGTGACTATAGTTAATGGCAATTTATTGTATGTTTTCAAATAACTAAATGAGAAGATTTTGAATGTTCCTAACACAAAGAAATGATAAATGTTTGAGGTGATGGATATGCTAATTACCCAGATTTGATCATCACATATAGTATACATGTATTAGAATATCATGCTGTACTCAGTAAATATGTACAACTACTATGAGTCAGTCAAAAAGAAAATAAAAATAAACTATTACCAGAAAAAAACAATAACCACATTTATGTAGTCACACAGGAATGGTCTGTACATACACATTTAAAAATATTTTTACAGATACAGCAAGTGGCAGCAAGACGGTGCTCCTAGAAGCCACCAGGTTTCCCAGCATGGGGTTATTCCCAACATTCATGATTCCAACACATTCCTCTGATGATACCCCTGATCTTTTCCAAACATTTATTTTGATATTACCTAATGCTGGACATTGTCTCATATCATTTGTCCAGGGCAAATCCTCATCCCATTTTGCCCTTTTGTTCATGTTGCAAAGTTTCTACATCACTCAAAAATATACTACCTAAAAATTCTGAAGCTAGTCACAAAGCCAAAAAAGTAAATGAGCAACAGGAATTTTGCTGATTTTAATTCATGAGATGGCATTCAGAATTGAACATGACTCTTTAAAAAGTAGGTTTGTTCATTAAAAGATAAGATCAGCATTTGTACACAAAACAAAGGTGTCATCCTAACCCTGGGTGTAGCTGCTACAAAGGTGGTCCTTATACTATTTGGGGATTAAATAAAGGAGGGCACTCTGGTCACATGTAATAAGGTAATCAGGTACAGACAATATATCTGCCCTCAAAGTTTGCTTAAGGGCCCAAAATCGAACATAAGCCACTGGCTCTAACCAGAGGAGAAACAGAACACATTAGAGGAGAGGAAAAAAAAACTATTAATGCATTAACAACCTTTACCAGTCTTTCCATCCTATTTCTTAAACATTTTCTTAATACAATTATTTATCTATTATATTTACACATAAGACATTACTGTGGACAGTGAATGAACAAACTTCCTCCTTCTAAAAAACAAGAAACCAATCATTTTGTAATTTAAATTGCTAATTGTATTAACATATAATGAACTACAAGTTCTTGGTTATAAATTTCTGTGATTTTAAATTAAAACCTTTGGGGAAACAATGCTACTTACCACAGTTTTGCTCATCACTCAAATCCCCACAGTCATCATATCCATCACATACAAGGCTGTAGTTAAGGCACTTGCCTGTGTGACAGTGAAACAGATTCTCACTGCAGTCTGTAAATAAAAGAAGCCACCAATGTGTCATCAGAGCTGTACACAATGCTATTGTAGTACAATATTTAACAAAAGCCAATCATGGAAGAGATACCCTAATGGTAACCTGGTCCACACCTATTGTTTTATAGGTGAGGCGAAGGTGGCACAGAGAGATACTATGACTTGTTCAAAGCCACTTAACAAGTGCTCCAGAACCAGGAATAGGGCCCTCTGGCTCCCAAGCCAAGTTGTTTTTATCACTTTCTGATGTGTTTCTCTGACTTCCATTTTATGTCACCTGAAAGATCCTTGATTGTCAAAGATGAGAAAAGACATTCTCAATTCACCATCATTCCTAATGAAGTTCCTGTTCATGCAGAATAGACTTCAGTGACTCTTACGTTTTCTTTAGAGTTGAAAGTCCAGGTTTGCCAGTGGTAAGTATAAACATAACAAATAAAATAAGTCATTTAGATTATAGAGTTGTTATTTCCTTTCACATAAACATTACTGCTTAAGCCAATTGAATGTTTCATAATGTGATCCTCAAATAAGCACGTACTCTCCAAAGACTATGATGAAAAAATGAGAAGTGGTATGTAATCTCAGGATGCTCATAGTTTAGTGTTGAAATAAACAGTGTTCAGAGGAAATGGTTTCCTGATTTTATAAGAAAATAAAGTCTTGTCCCTGGGTAAATCAGAACTCTATCCAGGTTCTGCCATCTACTAGCTGTGGGACTTTTAGTGTGTTATTGGTAATTCAAGTCTAGGAGTCGATGAACTGATCTATGAAACTGAGACAAAATCAGCTACTTAATAGGGTTTGAAAGAAGAGTTTAATAAAATAGTGTGTGTAAGACAATTCAATGGAAATAGAATGTTCTTTCCAATAAATGGTATTGGGACAATGAAGGAGATCAGTCAGGGTTGTGGAAAAATAGAAAGAGGCAAATCTTCTTGGAAGGTTGGAAGGTTTTGCAAAAGCCTTGGGAGGAAGATATGGCCTAATCCTCTTACCATGAACTAAGAGCAGAAAATCGATAAAAAGGGAAGGTAGGGGTAGTTATCTAAATAGCTTGTTTACTCATGTGGTCCTAAGAATAATCCTTGACCTCTGGTAGGTGCATAACTGCTCACTACTCAGGGGGTCATCAATGTGGTTTTTTTTTAATTTTTTATATTTTTTTTGTTTTTACAACAAATACCTGATTTTTCTTTTTAATATATATTTTATTGCACTTTAGGTTCTGGGGTACATGTGCAAAACATGCAGGTTCATTGCATAGGTACATACACGGCAATGTGGTGTGCTGCCTCCATCCCCCCATCACCTATATCTGGCATTTCTCCCTGTTATCCCTCCCCGACCTCCCTACCCCATGCTGTCCCTCCCTTATTCCCCAACAACAGACCCCAGTGGGTGGTGCTCTCCTCCCTGTGTCCATGTGTTCTCATTGTTCAACACCCACCTATGAGTGACAACATGTGGTGTTTGTTTTTCTGTTCTTGAGTAAGTTTGCTGAGAAGGTTTCCAGAGTCATCCATGTCCCTACAAAGGACATGAACTCATGGTTTTTTATGGCTGCATAGTATTCTGTGGTGTATATGTTCCACATTTTCCTTGTCCAGACTATCATCAATGGGTATTTGGATTGGTTCCAGGTCTTTGCTATTGTAAACATTGCCACAATGAACATACATGTGCATGTGTCTTTATCATAGAAAGATTTATAATCCATGTCCCTACAAAGGACATGAACTCATGGTTTTTTATGGCTGCATAGTATTCTGTGGTGTATATGTTCCACATTTTCCTTGTCCAGACTATCATCAATGGGTATTTGGATTGGTTCCAGGTCTTTGCTATTGTAAACATTGCCACAATGAACATACATGTGCATGTGTCTTTATCATAGAAAGATTTATAATCCTCTGGGTATATACCCAGTAATGGTATTGCTGGGTCAAATGGAATTTCTATTTCTAGGTCCTTGAGGAATCACCACACTGTCTTCACAATGGTTGAACTAGTTTACACCCCCACCAACAGTGTAAAAGTGTACCTATTTCTCCACATCCTCTTCAGCATATGTTGTCTCCAGATTTTTTCATGATCATCATTCTAACTGGCGTGAGATGGTATCTCAATGTGGTTTTGATTTGCATTTCTCTAATGACCAGTGATGATGAGAATTTTTTCATATGTTTGTTGTCCTCATATATGTCTTCTTTTGAAAAGTGTCTGTTCATGTCCTTTGCCCACTTTTGAATGAGTTTGTTTGTTTTTTTCTTGTAAATCTGTTTTAGTTCTTTGTGGATTCTGGATATTAGCCCTTTGTCAAATGGGTAGATTGAAAAAAATTTTTCCCATTCTGTTGGTTGCATGTTCACTCTAATGATTGTGTCTTTTGCTATACAGAAGCTCTGGAGACTAATTAGATCCCATTTGTCTATTTTGGCTTTTGTTGCCAATGCTTTTGGTGTTTTAGTCATGAAGATCTTTCCTATGCCTATGTCCTGAATGGTTTTGCCTAGGTTTTCATGTAGGGTTTTTATGGTGTTAGGCCTTATGTTTAAGTCTTTAATCCACCTGGAGTTAATTTTAGTGTAAGGTGTCAGGAAGGGGTCCAGTTTCTACTTTCTGCACATGGCTAGTCAGTTTTCCCAACACCACTTATTAAACAGGAAATTATTTCTCCATTGCTTGTTTTTGTCATGTTTGACAAAGATCAGATGGTTGTAGATGTATGGCATTGCCTCCAAGGCCTCTGTTCTGTTCCATTGGTCTATATCTCTGTTTTGGTACCAGTACTATGCCATTTTGATTACTGTAGCCTTATAGTATATTTTGAAGTCAGGTAGCGTGATGCCTCCAGCTTTGTTCTTTTTGCTTAGGATTGTCTTGGCTATGGGGGCTCTCTTTTGGTTCCATATGAAGTTTAAGGTGTTTTTTTCCAGTTCTCTGAAGAGATCCCTAGGCAGTTTGATGGGGATAGCATTGTATATATACATTACTTTGGGCAGTTCGGCCATTCTCACAATATTGATTCTTTCCAACCATGAGCATGGAATGTTTTTCCATCTGTTTGTGTCCTCTCTTATTTCCTTGAGCAGTGGTTTGTAGTTCTCCTTGAAGAGGTCCTTTATATCCTTTGTTAGTTGTATTCCTAGGTATTTTATTCTCTTTGTAGTAACTGTGGGAGTTTCTCATGATTTGGCTCTCTGTTAGTCTCTTATTGGTGTATAGGAATGCTTGTGATTTCTGAACATTTATTTTGTATCCTGAGACTTTGCTGAAGTTGCTTATCAGTTTCAGGAGATTTTGGACTGAGACAATTGGGTCTTCTAAATATACAATCACGTTGTCTGCAAATAGAGACAGTTTGACTTCCTCCTTTCCTAATTGAATACCCTTTGTTTCTTGCCTGATTGCTCTGGCTAGAACTTCCAATACTATATTGAATAGGAGTGGTGGGAGAGGGCATCCTTGTCTAGTGCCAAATTTCAAAGGCAATGCTTCCAGTTTTTGGCCATTCAGTATGATATCGACTTTGGGTTTTTCCTGAATAGCTTTTATTATTTTCAGGTACATGCCATTGATATCTAGTTTACTGAGAGTTTCTAGAATAAAGAGCTGTTAAATTTTGTTGAAGGCCTTCTCTGCATCTATTGATATAATCATATGGTTTTTGTCTTTGATTCTGTTTATGTGGTGGATTACATTTATAGACTTGAGTATATTGAACCAGCCTTGCATCCCTGGGATGAAGCCTACTTGATTGTGATGGATAAGCTTTTTGATGTGCTGTTGCAATCAGTTTGCCAGTATTTTATTGAAGATTTTTGCATCTATGTTCATCAAGGATATTGGCCTGAAGTTTTCTTTTTTTGGTTGAGTCTCTGCCAGGTTTTGGTATCAGGATGATATTGGTCTCATAAAATGATTTGGGAAGGATTCTCTCTTTTTGTATTGTTTGGAATAGCTTCAGAAGGAGTGTTACCAACTCCTCTTTGTATATCTCATAGAATTTAGCTGTGAACCCATCTGGACCTGGGCTTTTTTTTGTTGTTGGTAGGCTATTAATTGCTGCCTCAACTTCAGCCCTTGTTATTGGTCTGTTCAGGATTTCAACTTCTTCCTGGTTTAGGCTTGGGAGGGTGCATGTGTCCAGGAATTTATCAATTTCTTCCAGGTTTACTAGTTTATGTGCATAGAGTTGTTTGTAGTAATCTCTGATGGGAGTTTGTATTTCTGTGGTATCAGTGGTTATAATCCCGTTATCATTTTTTATTGCATCTATTTGATTCTTCTCTCTTTTATTTTTTATTAATCTGGCTAGTGGTCTATTTTGCTGATCTTTTCAAAAAGCCAGCCGCTGGATTTACTAATTTTTTGAAGGTATTTTTGTGTCTCTATCTCCTTCAGTTTTGCTCTGATCTTAGTTATTTCTTGTCTTCTGCTAGCTGTTAAGTTTTTTTTATCTTGCTCCTCTAGCCTTTTCAATTTTGATGATAGGGTGTCAATTTTAGATCTTTCCTTGCTTCTCATGTGGGCATTTATTGCTATAAATTTCCCTCTAGACACTGCTTTAAATGTGTCCCAGAGATTCCGGTACATTGTGTTTTCATTCTCGTTGGTTTCAAAGAACATCTTTATTTCTGCCTTCATTTCATTGTTTACCCAGTCAACATTCAAGAGCCAGTTGTTCAGTTTCCATGAAGTTGTGCAGTTCTCAGTTAGTTTCTTAATCCTGAGTTCTAATTTGATTGCACTGTGGTCTGAGAGACTGTTTGTTATGATTTCTGTTCTTTTGCATTTGCTGAGGAGTGATTTACTTCCAATTATGTGGTCAATTTTAGAGTAGGTGTGATGTGGTGCTGAGAAGAATGTATTGGATTCTTCTACAATGCTGTGGATTTGGGGTAGAGAATTCCATACATGTCTATTAGGTTTGCATGGTCCAGATGTGAGTTCAAGTCCTGGATATCCTTGTTAATTTTCTGTCTCATTGATCTGTCTAATATTGACAGTGGAGTGTTAAAGTCTCCAACTATTATTATGTGGGAGTCTAAGAACTTGCTTTATGTATCTAGGTGTTCCAGTATTGGGTGCATATGTATTTAGGATCATCAGCTCTACTTGTTGCATTGATCCTTTTACCATTATGAAATGGCCTTCTTTGTCTCTTTTAATCTTCGCTGGTTTAAAGTCTATTTTATCAGAGACTAGGATTGCAACTCCTGCTTTTTTTTTTCTCTCTCCATTTGCTTGGTAAGTGTTCCTCCATCCTTTTATTTTGAGACTATGTGTATCCTTGCATGTGAGATGGGTTTCCTAAATACAGCACACTGATTGGTTTCAACATTTTAATCCAATCTGCCAGTCTGTGTCTTTTGATTGGGGCATTTACCCCATTTACATTTAAGGTTAATATTGTTATCTGTGAATTCAATCCCTCATTTTGATGCCAGCTGGTTGTTTTGCCCATTAGTTAATGCAGTTTCTTCATTGTGTCAATGCTTTTTACCACTTGGTATGTTTTTGGAGTGGCTGGTACTGGTTGTTCCTTTCCTTGTTTAGTGCTTCTTTCAGGAGCTCTTGTAAGGCAGGCCTGGTGGTGATGAAATCTCTCAGCAATTGCTTGTTTGTAAAGGATTTCATTTCTTCTTCACTTATGAAGCTTAGTTTGGCTGGATATGAAATTCTAGATTGAAAGTTCTTTTCTTTACTGATGTTGAATATTGGTCCCCACTCTCTTCTGGCTTATTGGTTTTCTGCCAAGAGATCCGCTGTGAGTCTGATGGGCTTCCCTTTGTGGGTAACCTGACCTTTCTTTCTGGCTGCCCTTAGCATTTTTTCCTTTGTTTCAACCCTGGTGAATCTGACGATCATTTCCTTTGTTTCAACCCTGGTGAATCTGCCTTGGGGTTGCTCTTCTTGAGGAATATCTTTGTGGTATTTTCTCTATTTCCTGGACTTGAATGGTGGCCTGCCTTGCTAGGTTAGGGAAGTTCTCCTGGATAATATCCTGAGGAGTGTTTTCCAGCCTGGATTCATTCTCTCCGTCACTTTCCGGTACACCTACCAAATGTAGATTAGGTCTTTTCACATAATCCCATATTTCTTTGAGGCTTCCTTCATTTCTTTTCACTCTTTTTTGTCTAATCTTGCCTTCTCATTTTATTTCATTGACTTGATCTTCAATCTCTGATATCCTTTCTTCTTCTTTGTCAATTCAGCTATTGAAACTTGTGTATGCTTTGTGAAGTTCTCGTGCTGTGATTTTCAGCTCCATTAAGTCATTTATATTATTCTTTAAGCTGTTTATTCTCATTAGCATTTCATCAAACATTTTTTCAAGGTTGTTAGTTTCTTTGCATTGGGTTAGAATATGTTCTTTTAGCCCAGAGAAGTTTGTTATCACCCACCTTCTGAAATCTGTTTCTGTCATTTCATCAAACTCATTCTCCATCCAGCCTTGTTCCTTTTGCTGGTGATGAGTTGTGATCTCTGGGAGGAGGAGAGGCATTCTGGTTTTGGGTGTTTTCATCCTTTTTACACTGGTTTCTTCCCATCTTTGTGGATTTATCTACCTGTGGTCTTTGTAGTTGTTAACTTTCAAGTGGGTTCTCTGAATGGACATCCTTTTTGTTGATGATGAAGTTATTTCTTCCTGTTTTTTCATTTTCTTTCTAACAGATCCCCTGCTTGCCTGGAGATCACCTGCAGCAGCTGCAGAACAGTAAGGGCGGCTGCTAGTTTCTTCTTCTGTTATCTTCATCCCAGAAAGATACCTGGCAGATGTCAGCCTGAGCTCCCTTTTATGAGATGACTCTTTGGATATATGGGGGTCAGGGAGCTGCTTGAAGAGATAGTCTGTCCCTCATAGGAGCTCAAGTGCTGAGTTATGAGCTCCATTGTTCTGTTCAGAGCTGCTGGGCAGGTACATTTAAGTCTTTTGCAGTGGAACTCATAACCACCTTTTTTCCCAGGTGCTCTGTCCTGGGGAGGTGGGGCTTTATTTATAAGTTCCTGATGTGCTGCTGCCTTTTTTTAGAGCTGCCCTGCCCAGCAAGGAGGTAGCCTAGTCACAGTCTGCCAGCAGAGGCATTGCTAAGCTGGGTTGGCAATGTTAATTACCCTCCAATGGTATTTACTTGAGACCTTTGTCATTTAATCTGTACCAAATAAATGCAAAGGCTGCAGGCTTATTGAGGCTGCTGCTGACTCTGTTGGGGGACCCTGGGCCAGACACAGGCTTGAGTGAGTTTTTCATCTGTCACTAGGTCAGGGTCTATGGGTCAGACCCAGCAGGACAATACTTGAAAAATATTTGCAAATTATATATATGATAAAGAAATTTGGATATTCACAGTCTCTATAGAACTCATGTTCAATAATAAGATGAAAAACAATTCAATTACAAATGGTCAAAAGACCTGAATAGAAAGTCTTCATGAAAGACATAATAATACGAGAAAAGATGCTCAGCATTATTAGTCATTAAGCAAAGGCAGCAGTGGGAGCAAGAGGGTGGGGCAAAAGAAAATTTAAAAAATAAGCTAAGGCAAATTAAAACTACAAGATGATATAACTATACATGCCTTAACATGGCTACAGTGGAAAAGATGGATAATAGTAAGTACTGGTAAGGATTTTGAGAAAACGAATCTCATGGTGAGACTATAAATTAATAATGCCATCTTGGCAGCTTCTTATGAAGGTAACTGTAACCTTACCATACAATTAATTTGTGAATTTAACTCTTAGGAATCTACCCAAAAGGAATTAAACATATGTCCACACAAAGATTAATATATAGATGTTCACAGCAGCATTATTCATAAGCCAAAAACTGAAAACAATCCAAATACCAACTGGAATGGACAAACAAAATGTAATATACTCATGTGGTGAAATACTAGTCAGTGATTAAAAGGATGAAACTACCAATATATGTGACAGTGTGGATAAACCTCAAAAAGTTATGCTATGTGAAATAAATCAGACACAAAAACTACCTATTATATGATTCATTTATGGAATTCCTAGAAAAAACAAATTTATAGAAACAGAGATCTGGGAAGTAGTTACAGTAGCTGAGGGATTCAAATTGGTGATTGACTACAAATGTGTGGGACAGAAAATCTGGAGAGAGATGCAAACATTCTAGAACTGTATTGTGAGGATGGTCACATAACTCTGTAAGTTTACCAAAAATCAATAGATGAAATTTATAGGACGTAAGTTATACCTCAATAAAGCTGAAAAATGTTTAAAATCGATATATGTAAAGAAACTTGCATTTCACAGAAACCAGATTTCTTAAATATATTTTTATTTTCCTTATTTAAAGTAAATTAACTGCAAAACAGTGTGCTTAAGATTGTAGAAGGAATATGAAAAGTGGGCAAATTTCAGTAGGGTGGATGTAATGAAAAGGTTAGCATATTTCAAGCAGAAGAAATAGCAAGAACAAAGGAAAGAGGCAAGAAATTAGGGCACATTTGAAGATCAGTCTTCTTGGCCGATGAAGGCCAGAAATCAAGTAGTCAATGGTTCAGTCTCCTGAATTCTGGGTGATTGTTTCTCCTCGAGCAGCAGCCTGTATCTCATACAATCAGTGGCAGCCACCACTTTACTGTAAACATCACACACTAGATGTCGATTCACTATTCAAAGCCTTTGGCATTGATCAGTTAAACCATCAGCCATGCCAAAATGTGACACTTTTATATACATGAATCATAAATTTCTGTTTCAAAAAAGCACCCTTCTAAAAAAATACTTCTTAAAATTGCTAGAATTACATCATTTTAGGAATGGAATGGGCCTTAGAAATCACCTGTTGAGTGTCTTCACTAGGAAGGCATGTATGTGCACAGGCACATGCATATATACACATATGTCCACACTTATACCCATACAGAACTTTTAATTACTCTGTATTTTTTGCTTCCCCCAGCCTGAATAATTTTCAAATAAGGACAGCTACCATAAGGGAAAATATAAGAACCAAGAAGTCCACACACTGGGGTCTGTTGTTGGGGGGTTAGGGGAGGGAAGCCAGAGGGTGGGGATAACATGGGGAGAAATGCCAGATATAGGTGATGCGGGACAGAGACAGCAAACCACCTTGCCATGTAAGTACCTATGCAACAGCCCTGCACGATCTGCACGTGTGCCCCAGAACGTAAAGTACAATAAAATAAAAATAAAAAAAGAAGTCCTAGCTATCACTTTGACAATGGTATTTTCTCCCATTCAGCAGAGGGTGCTATTTCCCCACCCTGTACGCCACAAGTGACAGCTGAGTGGAAAGGTTATGACATTGGTTCTCCTGCCCACAGGGAAGTTATGGGGAATTTGTGCATCAAGATGTATACCCTACCTTGTGAAATTCTAAAAGATCTTTTTGATATTTTTGTCTTCATCTAAATTACTCTCATGGGAAGTTTTGAGTCAACATGCTAGAATCAGCAATAGCCAGGGACATAAGGCTTCTCAATTTGACAATCACTGCAAAGTACATGCATGCATTCACCCAGAGGACGGGGGATGCTGTTTCAGCATATTTTAAACCCTACAAATTAATTTATTAGTAAGCAGTACACTCACTTTTTTGGAGGGTAGGACTAGTAGGGAATCAAACACTCCTTTCAGAATCTGATGAACCAAGAACACACCACAAATTTCCAAAAGTTTATTTGTCTTCTGTGAGGCCCATTCTAGGACCCCTGGTAATTCATACTAAAACACTGCCTTGGAGATATTTTAAAAATGAATGTTCTCATTTATTAAATTATTTTATAAATGGAGATAATTCAGGCATTTTAAAAAAATCCTCATTGTTCCCCCAGGTGCGGATTCAACTTTCTACTATTATAATTTGCTTGGTTAGAAGCCATCAGAAGTGACACACAAAATGAGCTGCATTTGGAAAACAATTTGTTACCTCCTGAAGGTCTGTGTGATGAGTAAACACACAAAACCTTAACTGGAGGCACTGCACAGCCAGAAATACATAGCAAATAGCAAAGATCACAGTGTCTCCTTTCACTGAAATAAACGTTTATTTGACCTGGAAAGGGATGTTGTCAGCGCAATTTGGGGCCAGCAAATCAAAATTTGCAAAAGCTGCTTGCTGTGATTTTCTTGCTCAATAACAAGCATAATTTTGCATGACCTAAGGTAGATGTTTTTCTAGATACATCTTTTTTTTTTTCTTAAGGGAGGCTTGATACAAAATGTTTCTTCTGAAATTCTTGCATGTTAATATTGATTTCAGTTTGGTATTTCATACACACACTAATAATTCTTGTCTCTCAAAATTAGCATTCAATTAAAGCAGAAAACTAACACACAGAAAGCTTTTTTCTCCAGGGCGTCTTTCAACTGTACGGTCTCTATGACTCTATGAACATGAAAGTGTTGCCTCAACTCAAGATGCAAGTATAGATGCTCAGTTTCCACCCACAGAACATTAAAGACAGAAAGGACCAAAGGTTATTTCATCCAACCCTCTCCTTCTGAGATGACCAGAGGAGTTATATGGTCTGTCCACTGTTGCTCAGCTAATTAAGAGCAGAACAATGAGAAGAACCAGGATTTTGACTCTCTGAGTTCTTTCTCCTATTGACTTCTAGCTCTAGAAAAGTGTTTCTCAACTGCAGTATCACTGATCTTTCGGACGGGGTAATTATTTGTCATTGGGGGCTGCCCTGGGCAGCGTAGTTTGTTTAGCAGCATCTCTAGCCTCTAACTACTAGATGCCAGTAGTACCTTCCTCCACCCCCACAGTTGTGACAATAAAAAAAGTCTCCAAGCATTGCAAAATGTCACCTAGAGAATTGAAAACCATGTCGCACAGTATACAAACATCACCTGAGTGCGAGGCCCAGCTTTAACCCCATCTTTTCCAGCAGCTCTCTATGCAATCCAGCTTCTAGTAATCCTACTCTTTTTACTAAAAGGACTCGCTGCCACTACCTTGTTTTTATCATTTACATACATTTTTTTTTTACTTTGTGATATTGCTTTTGTTATATTGTTTTAAAATACTGTATTTAGGCCGGGCACAGTGGCCCACACCTATAATCCCAGCACTTTGTGAGGCCAAGACAGGCAGATCACTTTTAGCTCAGGAGTTCAAGATAAGCCTGGTCAACATGGCAAAACCCTGTTTCTACAAAAAAATACAAAAATTAGGCCTGCCATGGTGGCTCACACCTGTAGTCCCAGTTACTCAGTAGGCTGAGGCTGTAGAATGGCTTCAGCTCAGGTAGTGGAGGCTGCAGTGAGTCAAGATCGCACCTCTGCACTCCAGCCTGGGCGACAGAGCCAGATTCCATCTCAAAGTAAAAAACCATATTTAATGGTTTCTGTTTATATGTTAGTTCCCGGATTAGACTTAAAGCCTCGTAAAGAAAGAAACCATGTCTTAACAGTATCTTTCTATTTACTAGTTATCTAGAACATGATTCACACAGAGTAGGAATTCAAGAATATTCCGTAGTTTGATTGATTCAGTATAATCAGACTGCCACTGTACAAAGAGTAAAATTTGCAAACATACAATACTACTTCCATTAGCGTAGAGTGAGTTTTTTTTATTTTTATAATTTTGATGAAAATATTTCCAGCATTTACTTGCAGCCACATCTTAGTAGAAAGATTATTGTGGATACAGTCATTTCTGATTACTCAAACATCATTTGGAATATCAATTGTGTTCTTTAGGCTGCCTCCATTCTCAAATAGCGCTGCTTTTAAACTGTTGTGCATATTTTAGTGTTTCTGTCTCCCTTGCATGTATCAGCTAACATTTATCAGCTGTCCCCACGACTTCCAGTGATCATTCTCTGCGCCTAGTAATGAGGTGCTTGGTAGAGGAGGAACAGCAAGATGACAACAGTGACAACAATGGTCACGAACACTAATCCTAGCGTTCTTTGAGACTTACTGCATGCCAGACATCGGTCTACATGCTTTATATTCAGTGAATCATTATTGTGAACAATTTGAGGGATAGTCACTATTTGTTGTTTCCATTGTACTACCGAAGAAACTGAGGCACAGAGAGGTTGAGTCACTTGCCTAAGTTATCAGAGGCAGGAAATGGTAAGATCAAAACCTAAGGAGACTGACTCAAGAACTTTTAGTGGTCATTACCACACTGTGTTACACTCGGTGTATAATTAGATAATCGCCAGCCTCAAAAATAAGTCAACCAATTTTACCCAAAATTCAGAACAAATCATTTCCAAAAGTATTTGATGGTGGTTTTATGTGTCATAAAATGTGTGAACTTTGTGGCAGCTATTTCACTGTGACAACGTTTTCCTTAAGTTTCTAATTTAATTTTTTAAATTAAGATTTATTCATTTGCTAAGCACTGGCTATGTCCCAGGTACTGTTCTAGGAGCTGGTTATAGATTCAAAAGATTATAGACCCTCAACAACAAAAAGACACCAGTCACCTTCTAGCCTGGTGCTTCCAAGTCTGGCTGTCCCTTAGAATTACCTGGGAGCTTTACAAAACCACTGCTGCCTGGTCCCCACCGCACACCACCTGAATCCAAATCTCTGCAGGTGGGGCTCCCTGGGGAGGCCAGCATGCAGCCAGGCTTGATGATAATGAAAGCCAGGGTTACTGAAGCGGTCTGCCTAAAGTCACAGAGGTAGACATTTCTAAAGTTTTCCTGATTTTTGAAAATTTTTATACTACACCATAAAATTGTTTCAGGTGTTTAGAAATCTTTTCATCCAACAAATAAGAAGAGATTGACAAATAAGACAAAACCAGTTAGGGGAGAAAGTCAGTAAGTAATCACAGTTACCTGGAGTGCTCTGAAAGCCATAATACAGCAAAAACAGTCAAAATATTTTCCTGCAATATGAACCATCAGAGTATAATCTCACTAAATCTGAACTTTTTTATGGACAAGGACAAATCAAGGGCAGCCCAGCTGAGAGAAAACAGCATTAGATTTGGTACCACTTAAGACTGGGTTCAAATTTAGTAAATCATGGGAAAATTTATTCATTACCATAAGCCCTGTCTCTGCACCTGTATAAAGAGCAGGTATATAATACTTCCTGTGCTGATCATTAAATAAAAGCATGCAGGTAAATGCTTCTAGCACAATTGATTAGGTGACTCACAAATAGTAAGTCGCTTCTCTCCCTTCCTTTAAATCTGATTGAAAAGGAAATTAACAACTCAACAAACTACCCAGGTCACCTAATATGACCCATGTTTTATAAAAGCAGGCAAGTGCTTAGCTAGAGATCATTTTTGCATCTAATCCACAGAAGCACAATCTCCTCTGGCAGTTCTCCTTCTTGCCTTCCTGCCAGAACCTTAGGAACTACATATTTTCTTCTGCTCCTCACTGAGAATGCACAGCAAAACTTCCTTCTCCTGAGTATCTATGGACTGCATTTACACCCTGATTCACATCCAAGCCCTAATTCAGACTTCTTCTATTCCTTCACCACAGGGTGGTGACATCAAGAGTGTGGCACCCTCCATAAACACTCATGCCGAAATGCCACAAGCACTGAACGTTAAAGCTCAAAAGCAGACGTCCTTGTCAGGTCAAAAACAATTGCATATGAAGCCTTCAATGTCTGTGCCTTCATACAGAAGTTTTCTGAAGGGATATATTTCTTTTCTTTTTTTTTTTTTTTGAGACGGAGTTTTGCTCTTGTTACCCAGGCTGGAGTGCAATGGCTCAATCTCGGCTCACCGCAACCTCCGCCTCCTGGGTTCAGGCAATTCTCCTGCCTCAGCCTCCTGAGTAGCTGGGATTACAGGCACGCGCCACCATGCCCAGCTAATTTTTTGTATTTTTAGTGGAGACGGGGTTTCACCATGTTGACCAGGATGGTCCCGATCTCTTGACCTCGTGATCCACCTGCCTTGGCCTCCCAAAGTGCTGGGATTACAGGCGTGAGCCACCACGCCCAGCCCTGAAGGGATATATTTCTTCTGTGGACCAACCAGATCATTTTTGTGGTATATTCATGGGAAAAGCCCATATCTATTTTCCTTAATAAATGCTTCAGCTCCTCAGAACTTGCAGAATAGTAACACCTTTTTGGTTAAGTTGTTGACTAGGAAAATTAACCCCTTCAAATTTAACTTTAGCAAATGCAGCAGAAAGCACTTAGAGGGTTCAGAGTTCAATGCGCAGTACACTTGAGGAATGTATAATAAAACCATGGTTGAAAACTAAAGAAGTTACAAGCACATGCAGAATTTGAACAATGCTATAACATGGGCCACAATGAGAGAAAACCTAGAGATTCTACCACAATTCCCATAAATTGGATATAATTACATTGAATTATTTAAAGTTCCCTATTTTGGCTGCTTTGCACAGTATCTTCTGCCAAGCTCACAGTAACACTTCCCAGTGTAAATACACAGCCTATAAAATGTGTTTTTATGTAAAATTGTGTGCCATAGGCTGTTTTGAAAAGGAAATTCCAAGTTGTAAAACACAAATGTGTTTACAAACTAAAAAGAATGTTTCCTGAAATACATGTGGCATAACTAAAGTTCCACAGGATGGTAGATATTAGGCAGAATTAAAAAAAATGCGTGAACAGATAAAGGTGAAGATTCACATGAGAAAATAATCCTGAGGAAATCCAAAGTCAAGCAAATGTCTTTTTTTAAAACTCCAGGATTTCTCAGAACCTCTAATATACAAATGTGTATTCTAACGCTCTAAGAAGTAGATCTGATAGTATTTCCCAAAGTTAGTTTTTTTCAAGCATTATTCCAGACTCAGGTACTATATGGAACACCAGTTTGGGAAACACTGACCTGAAATGTTACCATGATAAACTGCCATTCAGTAGTTCTGCCATTCAGCAGGACAAAGGAGCATCCTAGTTCATCGGATGAAAGATGAGTTGGTCCAGTTGGCAAACAGACCAGAGGAATCTTTCGATTCTGATCAGTATTCTCAAGCACTTGCAACATCACCCCTTATGGGAATAAGGGGTGAAACACAGCTCTTGCCATACCCATAAAAAACCATTAAAACACTTGCATATAGTGTTCTAATTACATATAGTTCTGTTAGGTTACGCAATGTAATTATTTTCTTTTTTCTTTTTAACATACTAGGGGTCAAAAAATAGTACACTGGCTTTGTTTATTATAAAGTACTTCTTCAGGATGGCTTTCTTATTCTTTCCAGTTTGTAAGTGCAAAACAACTTGAAACCTGAATCTATATTGGACAAAGCCCTGGCCAATTCAGTCAAAATGACTAATCAAGTCAATGGGGAAGAAATTGAGGGCACATAAGGCTGAATCAACTGATTAGTGGATTTTAAACAATTAGTGCCATTGACTAGCTCCAGGTTTGGAGGAAGAAAAAAAAAAAAAAAAAAACAAGAGGCTTTATATTTACTGTGTCATGAATGTTAAGAATCATTAGAGTGAAAATGTTGCTATAAAAATGTCTGTTTCAAAAAACATTGACTTTTACACTCATAAACAAAAAGGAAAATTCTCACCCAATCAAAATAAACCAAAGCCTTCCAATTTTAAGCTGCTTTGTGCAAAAACGCTGCAATCCCTGTTCTGTTCCAATGCAGCATTAAGCTGTTGAGTTCCTAATAAACCAAGCCTTTGAAAGGTGTGCAAACATGCTGCTGTCACTCTGGGGGAAGATAAACACGTTTGCTCACTTTAGAAAGGCAAACCAAAAGCAGTCTACGCAAACGCCGATGATTGTCGGGATTTGACAATGTAATAGTTTTGGTTTCTAGGCCCCTGAATTGAATTCCTGTCCACTCAGACAAACCCCGAACAGCTTGTCACATACTGCAATGAGCCTCGTCACTCCAGTCGTCACAGTCATTGTAGCCATTACATTGCAGTTTCCTGGGGATGCAGATTCCACTGGCACACAGAAAGCTCTCACCCCCTCCACAGAGCACTAAAAAAAAAGGACAGGAATAATGTCAGAATAAGATTAGTTTTTTTTCTTTTAAGATTATAAGAGATAAATAAATAGAAAATCTTCTTTTGCTATTCAGCAGATTTGTTTCCAAATTCCCTCAGTTTTATTGTCACCAATTTTCCTTTGGCATCCTAGAACATTAATTGGTAAATTACCTGGAAATAACGCAAAGAGTGCTTGCTTGTCTGAGGAAAGCAGGAGCTAATTCACCAGTGGGCTTTCAGAGTGAGGCACCAATGTTCAGAGAGCAAGAGGGTCACGTCATCAATTGCACAATTTATGTGGGGAGAATACCAAATGGAAGTATTTTTCTAAATAATTAAAATTCGTGTCAAAGAAAGTGCTATGTATTGAACCAACATGTTAAAAGTCTACCTTTCTAAAAAGCTATTCTATGTACCACAGAAAAAGTTCCAGTAAAAACAGAGTCAGTAAATGGATGTGTGCTTGAACACAGGCATAGAGACCTGGTGCCCTGTATTTGAAACATATTTACTTGCCTTAATGAAAATGCCAGTTAAAATGTCAGAGTCTATTTTGGCATAAGAAATGGGAAACAGCATTCTTTAACAATATTTTCATTTCTTTTTCTTAACAGTTATCTTTTTATATTTTTGCTTTTAATATTTTGGTGTTCTTTTACTTCTAAAATGCAATCAATATTCAACTGCTTCAAAATTACAGTAGACAATAAATTTAAGACAAAAAGAAAATGTTAAAGGAAGACCATTAATAAAAGGATAAATCAGCTCAACAAAGCGGATGTTAATATAAAAAATGTTTAATAATGTGCACCAAATGCCTCTTAAATGTGCATAATCTTTGACTCAGCAGTCATTTCTCGGCCTTCATAAAAAGGAAATCATTATGAATACGTATTTTATGCTTAATGATATTCATAACATCATTGTTTAAAATGAGGAAACTGAAATAACCACTATGCAATATTAAGGGATTCATTAAATAAATTCTGATACCACCACAATAAGGAACAATATTACAGCCATTGAAAAAATATATGGTAGAAAATGCTTAATGTCCTAGGACAAAGTTCAAGCTACTTTGGATGAGAAAACACCAGCTGGTCCTAGAAGACAAAATACAATTTGGCATGGGGAAAGGTATATTAACTTTAGTATTAGGATTAAAGTCACTTTTTTTTAACTGTATTGTAGTCTATATTTTACAAATGTCCTTATAATTATGATGTTTTATTCTTAGGTGGGAAAAAATAACTTTTTTTTTTTTTTGAGACAGAGTTTCACTCTTGTTACCCAGGCTGGAGTGCAATGGCGCAATCTCGGCTTACCGCAACCTCTGCCTCCTGGGTTCAAGCAATTCTCCTGCATCAGCCTCCTGAGTAGCTGGGATTACAGGCACGCACCACCATGCCCAGCTAATTTTTTGTATCTTTAGTAGAGACGGGGTTTCATGATGTTAACCAGAATGGTCTCGATCTCCTGACCTCATGATCCACCCACCTCCGCCTCCCGAAGTGCTGGGATTACAAAAAAATAACTTTTTTATGAGCTTCTGTTTCAGATAAAAGAAGTTAAGTAGAACTTTAAAAAATCTCCTTCTGTCTTTCTCTCTCACCTTCCACCAAAGCTTGTATGTGTTTGTGGTGTGTGTGTGTGTGTGTGTGTGTGTGTGTGTGTGTGTTGGCTGTGTGGTCAGTTGCCTGGTCACTGCCACCATTCCCTGCACTACATAGTTCTTGATACATCTTGATAAGATGAACCTTGTTGACTAGTTAAAGAGAATCCAGAAATATGGAACACTTTAATTCAGCAATAGAAATAGAGAAAAGAACACAATGAAAAGCTCCAGGCAATGAAGCCCATGTCTGTTATACTTCCCATCATGTTCCTGGGACCCAGCAGAGTGGTTGGCGCTCAGAAGGTTCTCGAATAATGTATTTCCCACCCATGTTCCTGGGACCCAGCCAGTGGCTAGCACTCAGGAGGTTCTTGATTCAATGAGAAAAAAGTTATCTAAATCTCTAATAGAACAATATAGTGCCATAAAGCAGAAAAAAACAAAATTAATGAATTCTTTCCCAATGTTATTAAGGAAATCAGCATTTCAACTCATTGAACATTAAGTATTAGTTGCTTTGATCTCTTATGATGCTATGTCATGTAACATCTTTACAGTATCAACAACAAAAGCCCAATTTTCCATTATATTCCATAATTTCAGTATCAGCACAAATTACATCTATCGATTTCAACTGTCAAAATATCCAACATGTTTAGTGCGGTGTCAGAAGATTCTGCACAGGAGTGCACTCCTATAGCTACAACTACAGGCTCCTAAAGGATACACAGGAAACCAGATCTAAAATGAAAAACCAAAATACTAAGACTTTACCCATCCAGTCTGTACAATATCCTCTCCCTGGGGTAAAAGAGAAAGTTTTAAAGGAGTGTTTATCCTATCGTGAGATTGTTTCTGTACTATACTAGAGAGAGCAAAAATTCCATATGTCTGCATTTAAGCAGCTGCAATGCCTCACAAGAATTATTGCATTCCCCACCTATGGCTCCAGTGATTCCTCAGGAAATGGAACTGAAAGCTCAACATTCAATAGCTCCTAACCTCTAGATTTTATCTTTAAGACTCTATATATTTGAATCCAGTAAAGCCATTTCTTGCATATGGTCATCTCAAATCTGGATCAAATTTAAAACACAGCACAGCGAGCATTGTTTTGATTATTGATATCCCCTGTCTTGGCTGATTCGGCAGAACCTGACTTCTTTTGTGTGGTTTCTCATCTGGAAGTGTGGCTGTCCTTGGTTTTAGGATGTCATAAATTGTTACTTTATTCTTATTCTTCCTTTGAAAGTTCACAGTTACGGGCTGTCCTTGGTTTTAGGATATCATAAATTGTTACTTTACTCTTGTTCTTTCTTTGAAAGCTCATAGTTACCATAGTTAATATTACTTTAGAAAACTATAATAACCTTTGTGTAATCTTTCTGTTTGATTTATTCTTAACTTGGATTCAGAATTTCCACTTTACTTGTATAAAACTGTTCAGTTAATAAAGTACTACAAACATATTTTATTTGGTAGTTTACAAATGAAGGAAATTAAGTGTCATAAGATCAACATTGAAATGGGTCAAAGCCACATAATTAGGAAAAGATGAAGAACACCCCAAACCCCAAGGTCTAGGATCCATGCCCAATCCTCCATGCCATACCCACTTCCCTATTCCAGGCACACGTGCAATAGTGTAAGTCGGCTGATACTCAGCCAGTTTAAGGGTACTAGGTTTGAGTAAAACTTCAACATTTTTCTCTCTAAACACAAAACAAATGTCTGTCTTTCAGAGAAGTGAATCCAGATGAGATGACATTCCATGTAGTTCTAGACATCTATTAAATGTAGGGCAGGCACTATACTAATACTCCTAATAGTGCCAATGCCCAAAACCATCAGAATTGCAGTCTTCTTAAAAACAACTGTTTTATTATAGCTTACATAATTTATATTCACAGATTTCTGTTCGCTGATTGTCTCTCTCTCCCTTCCAGAATTTAATTTCCCTAAAGAAAGGCATTTTATCAGTTTTTCTTACTGCTGGGCCCCGAGTCTGGTATAGAACTGATACATTATAGGTGCAAATTAGATATCTGTTGGATGAATAAATGAAGACTGAGAAGATGGGGTGTCTATGGAGCATGACTGAATGGTCATTTCTACTTCTTGGCTCTCAATGGCAATGAATATCTTACAACTTTATTATTTTCATTGCTAGGAGAATAAACTACTGATGTAGGATAAAAATCCCTCTGTGTTACAGAGGGATGCTCACTCAAGCCTGAAGACACATCTGGCTTCTGAGTGGCATTTGCTCTCAGTAGGACAACAAATGGCCCTCCTATAGAAAATAATCTTCCCCACTGGCCTGCAGTGATGTGTCTAACATTCCATCCCTGACACCCACATTACCTATACTTGGAGTTAAAATGGTAGGTTTCAGAAGAACTCAAGGTTACCGAGGCAAGGGACTTTGGGGCCACAACATGGATTAAAGGGGTGTATTCAGTTTCCTACTCCATTTCAACTAAAGAGCTCTACTGTTGGCTGCTTTATACATTGGAGTCCATGGAAATTATTCTTTGAAAAAGGGCTTTTGCTGTCAGAAACAAGTTTGAAAACTCCTTCACCCTTAAGATTTTGTGTTCAGTTGAATACTTAGTTGAATATAATTATAGACTATTTAGCTTTATGTTATCATTAGCTTTTCATTATACTTAGACTTGAGAAAATGAAATACAGAATGAGTGACTTTTACGGGTAGAGAGGGATGCAGAAAAGGCATAGAACATGAAGACTCAGTAAGAAGTGACACCTGGACCCACAAATGAGCTCACAAATAGCCCTGCTTGAAGGTGGACAGTGTGTAGATTCAACGCTGTTACACCAGGGTACAAGAAAAGCCAGATTATCTCGTTTTCCTAAATAAAATGAATTCATACTTCCCCACTCAAAAAGGTGATGAGAACTATCCTTCAGACATATTTTGCAGGGTCTCTCTCTCTTTAGGATGCTACAAGGATCCAAGGATCTTACATGGTACCTGGAAGAACAAATGAAGGACCCCTAGCTTTCACTCCTCAGAGAACTGCCAGGGGCTCATGGCTCTAAGTCCTCAAGCGTGTGCTAGACAGAACGTGCCATTGTGTCTGTGCCAAGCCAGGGTACAGGGCCATGGTCCCCAGGGTCCAGCTTTCCTGGCTGCTCCACACAGCCATTCCTTTTGGAGGTCCAGCCTCTTCTACAAGCATGTGAGCACTGGTCTCTGCTGTAATCCCAGCACTTTGGGAGGCCAAGGCGGGTGGATCACGAAGTCAAGAGATCGAGACCATCCTGGTCAACAATTGCGAAACCCCGTCTCTACTAAAAATACAAAAAATTAGCTGGGCACGGTGGCGCGTGCCTGTAGTTCCAGCTACTCAGGAGGCTGAGGCAGGAGAATTGCCTGAACCCAGGAGCCGGAGGTTGCGGTGAGCTGAGATCGCACCATTGCACTCCAGCCTGGGTAACAAGAGCAAAACTCTGTCTCAAAAATAAATAAATAAATAAATAAATAAAAATAAATGGGAATGCCAAATCCTTAGGATATGTCTCCTGCATCCCCCTGCTTCCTCCTCCACTCTCCAGACATTTCTCCCCATGCCACCCCACCTGGGTGACCCAACACCATCTCTCCTCAGCCCTTCCCTCCTCAATGCTGCTTTCCCTTTCCTGAGACTGCACAGATGAAAACGCAGTTTTTTTGTTGTTTTCTTAGTAGATGGTGCTATTAAGCAGATGTTTCCTTCATTACTGAGAATGCAAAGGTCTCTATTAGTACCTTTTAACTTATACATTTTTGTTGAACAAGTAGCATATGGTAGGTGGTTGGTAAATGCCTGCTGAATAAATGCATTTAAGGAGCTCTTAATGTCAATACTCTAAAAAGGACAATGTCATGGTGAAATCTTCTTTTATGGGCTGTAGTGTTCACCTTGCTGCAAAGACAAGGTAAAAGCAGTCCCTGCACAACTATACAACTCTTTCATTCAATGTCCCTTAGTGTCTTTTATATAACATCTTTTAATTAGTGAGGGACTGTCTCTGTTAAACGAATGTTCAGAGAAAATCCCTAACAACTCCTGAAATTAAGTCAACTCCTTGACTCATTTTTTTTTCCTTTGAAATAAAGCTATGCTTTGATTCAATAAAAACTTTGCCATCTGGTCTTCAGCTTAAATTCCTAAAAATAAGGGCTGAGTATACTTATTGCCTGTCTGATGCCTAGCATGATGGAAGAGCTATTACTTCATAGAAAAATTAGTCATTGTAACATTTTCTAAAACATTATCAAGAAACAACAAAATAGATCCGTAACTGGTGGCACTCTGATGGAAGAGAGAATGTAAATAGATGACATAGAAAGCTGTTCCATGTCATCATTCAACATTTCAAGTACAATCATAGTATAAAAGGAGTTAGACAAAAATCCTACCCAGTAGATTCCAAATCTAATTAAACAAAGAGGGAAGTTTTTTTTTTTTTAAAGGCAGGGTAAAAAGCCAAGCTTTATGATCAACTATCTTAAGACTGCCAGAAACAGACTGCCAAGCAGAAATCTAAATACACTTTTAAAAAAAGAATCTTAATATACATTTCAATATAAAAAGGAAGGAAGGAAGGAAGGAAGGAAGGAAGGAAGGAAGGAAGGAAGGGAGGGAGGGAGGGAGGGAGGGAGGGAGGGAGGGAGGGAGGGAGGGAGGGAGGGAGGGAGGAAGGGAAAGGAAAAGAAGAAGGAAAAAGTCCTAAATATGACCCTGAAGCATTTTTTTAATCATTGGAAAACGAGATGTACATCATGATTCTGTTATCATTTGCTGAAAAGAAGTGCAGTAACATAACCTCAAATTTCTAAAGAATAAGGACAATTTTTAAACTTTGTGTTTATTTCCCTCTTGATGAGGCAGACAGATGTTTCTAAATTCAGAGATAATTTCTCATTTAGGTTTCTTGGGAAGTGACACTTTCTGAATTTGCTTTAGGAAATAAACATTTAATTTCTAAAAAAAATTGCTTTTAACAATATTTTTGAGATTTTCCCCAATTATAAGGCTGTCTCAAGTGACATTTTGAAATTATTCATTATGAATCATAAAATAACAATGGAACAATATATAAACTACCTTTGACAAATTTTAAACAAATACAGGATGGTTTCTATAGGAGTTAAATGCATGCATACAAATCTAAGAGAAATTAGATATATTGTATTTGGACAGAAAATAGCAGTGTCTTGCATGCATATGATAGTATCTGAAAAGTTATATATATTAACGTTTTTTTCCACACCTTCGTTAAATGGGTAACTCAGTCACAGCACTTACGGACTTGGGACAAACATAAAGAAAAATCATCAGTTTGAAGAGCCATCCCATGGTATTTTTCTTATTTGTTGGGCTATGCTACACACATTGAACCAATTTCATTTTGCAAGCTAACAAATTGTGGATTTCACTTCAATTCTAACTGAATTTACTTTGAATCGCAGTTTCTTTTAGTCTATTTTATGTATTGGTCATCTAAAAGATAAAAATAAATTGCCTATGACTTTACAATATTATGTATGTATCCCGATGTATATGCATATATCATGTATCCTGAGAACCAGAAATAGAAAAAAATATATATTTGTTTCAAATTTACAGTGGAAAGAACTTTGAAAAATATCTTTCAAAAACAGATTACAGTTCTACCCTAATGTCTAAAAAAATCACTTCCACTCCCATGAAGAATGAATTGCATCACTTTCCTACCTACTCTCTATTGTTGATCACTGTAACTTGACTTTTTCAAGGCATTAGCATTCTTAAAAATCCACTGATCTTCAGGATATTGGTACTGTAGGACCTCAACTATCTTATGATTGGATAGCCAGTGGTTGCATGCCAAGATTCTGAAGCCCTAAGTCAGCGCTCTGCTGGAGCCCCTCCTACACTCTCTATTCCCTTCACTCACCACACAAACCCCACTCACCAGCTCCCATGCAGCAGCTGGTAGTGACAGCACATATTCATTGTGTCAAGGTGGAGCTAGGAAAACCTAGCTACTTCTGAACATCTCATCCTTCATGCTTAAACTACCCTGGAATAATCGATGACTTCTGAACACTACCATAATTAAGAGAAAAAAATTAATGGTGAGGAAATGAGTTCATAAACACCCTAATATCCATACCAACACACCGAATGTACAGACCAGTAAAGAAATTATTCACAATCATGTCCTAAGATAACAAAATAAAGTTAATCTTGTAGAAAAGTCGAGATTTGGATTTAAAGTTATGTTACCTGTGCTGCTTTGGGCAAATTACTTAACTTTTCTAGGCTTCAGTTTCCTTATCTGAATCCCGCCTACTTTGAGATTGTCTATGAGTATATTAATCAGTAATGGGCATAAAGTGCCTAGCACCAAATCAGGCAAGGCCCAGTATGTTCTGTTTACTAAGACTGGGTGGGAAGTGTACAACTCACCTCTGAAAGATGGCCATCTCAACGTGTTGAAAACCGCCTCGTGCTTAAAGGGTTAAATTGTGATTAAGCCAAGGTCCTAACCCCCAACCTTATAGATACAGCATACCTACTTAAACTTGGAAGGGAGGGGCAACTGGGCAACCCATAATAACTGGAGGAGAAAGGGGTCTGACGTGATCAATACACACAGGCGTTAGTACAACATGTAGGGACAGAATCATTTAATACTAACTTCTCTTTGGCTCATTAACAGAAAACGAAGTCAACTGCTTTGGGAAAGCTGATTTTCACTGTTCAATCATTTGTGTCCTGTTAAATGATTTACTCGCAGGTGGAATACAGAGGTCTCTGGATTCTTTCTCCCAGGCTCCTCCACTGTCTACTACCACATGCCCTTCTCAGCACTCTATAGAAAATCTCCCTCAGTGTCCCTAGTTACCAGGATTGCATATAACAGAGCTACACAGACTAAACCTAACAGGGAGAAAAAAATCAACCTTGCCTAAAACTAAACACAAGCGCAATTTAATTAACTTGCATTCCAGAGTCATAGCAGCCAATTTGCTAAGTCTAGAAGATTGTTTACACAACAACCAAGCGCTCAGCAGGGAAGGGAGACAAACTGCTCTGTTTCCAGAATTGTCACAGGACTCACATGTTTTTTATACTGGTAAACAGGAATGATGGCCCCTGTGGACCATCATCTATAGCCATCCAATCAAGGGGACAGAGTGAGCCAGGTCAACAAGGGATAAGAGGTTAAAAGAGGTTGAAGTTTCAGGAGGGACTACAGGAACTAGAAATGTCCAGAAAATACCTGGCCTGAAGATTAGCCCTAAGTCAAGTGGAGAATGGTCCATTTTATCCCTGAAAGGAGGGAATGCATTGAGCAGATAAAGGGAAGTCAAAAACTCTGCTCCTGTTCGTATTAACTCTCATTGCTGCAATTTGAACAGATATGGAGTCTCCTCTAAAAACACTCTATTGATAAACTGAATGTGCTTAACCCTGAGAGGTTTTATAACATGAAGATCTGTCAATGGTGAAGGTGTTGGGAGGAGGGTCTGAGCTCAGAACAGGGTAAACCTTCTAAGAAAAGGTTCATTTTTTTCCACTTGACAAAAGGGTAGGACACATGCAGTTTCCAAGCAATATCACACGATGGCAGCCATACTCAGCACAGAGTCCCTGTGATGCACAGAGAGGGAAGAATTCAGCCCGAGCCCCTCAGCAGGTGACAGGCAAGGAGACCAGGTGGATTTCAGTAAAAAGCTATCTTTTCTGAAGGGCATGTTGGCGTGTGTCTGCAACCAAGCAAATCTGAAATAATGAAATCCTACTTCTACCAATTATTACTTAAGGTAAGTGAAAGCGCTTCACAACTGATGCCTACTCCTACTGTTTGCACATATTTCTATGGTTTTCTTTTCCCCTGACTGGTTTATCAGAGTTCCTTTTGTTGCAATTATTTTCTCCCAGTGTTTCATATATTTGTCTTTTAAATCTATAGCTTCCTCAGCTATTCAGAAGTTTTGCAAACATGTGAAGTCTAATGTGTCAGTCTTTATGGTTTATGTCTTCATAAACCATGCCTATATTTGTCACAGAACAAAAACTCTCTGAGGGCAGTGATTTTTATCTGCTTTCCTGCTGTGGCTGAAGGACCCGAAAAGTGACAGGATACAGCGTGAACTAAATAACTTTTGCATTCACCTAGAGCCATTCCAAAGCAGATGGAACGTACTACTGCCAAATTAAGAGATACATTCTGGCCATAATACACCAAAAAGAGGACACAAGATAGAGAAACCAGGTCGGATTTCTTAATAGTCAAAACTGATTTTGACATGGCCACAGTGGGAGGAGACAGATTAATTGACCGGTTGATTTTTGTTAAAATAATCAAGCTTTCCAAAGCCATGGTTGAAATGTAAAATACGTAGCCTGACATCTCCAAATGCTTTCCAGATTCAAATTTCAGCAAAAGAGAAAGAAATTTAGTAACTGTTTTGAAGCCAGTACCTTTCTTAACACCAACCACAAGAGGGAGCCCACATCATAAACTCAAGGACACAGCCCGTAAAATGCTTGTGAAAAGTGTCCCTGTGCATAACAGTATTTGAAAACCATCCTATTTCATGTGTTGTCAGTATCTATTTTAAAACAAAATTATTATTTCTTATAAAAATCATTTTGCATTTTACATATCAACAGAAAAATGTCGATTCTCACAAACCAATGACTATGAAACACTAATATGTTCTTTGTGCATGCATTTCAGAATTTACTTTTTACATTCTCATAATAAATAATATCTTCAGAAATCAAGTTTTTACTCAGCCAGTTTTCTTTCAAAATGCTTTTTACACACTTTTACAACTGTAACTTGTACATAATGTGATTTTTGTGGATAATGAATGGATTTTTCAGCAGGTGATCTCATTACAAGATAATCTCATTACAAATCCCTGTGAGAATTTCTCACCGTGGCATCCAGATTGAAATGAAATTCTTCACAGCTGTAGAAAAGTTCTTCTGAAGTGGCTGGTATCGTAAGCTCTAAACTGCTCTACTCTATGGACTTTCAAGAAAACTACCAACTTTTCCTAGCAACTATCCTCCTCCGAAAGTCCTGTGACAGTCAATCCAAGGCTGTTTAAAAGTAGACAGAACAGGAGGCCAAATACTTCATAAAATGTGGCATAATTTGAAGGAATGCTTGGAGATCTCCCTGCTTAAAAAATTTCCCAGCTGAAAGTCGTCACTGTGAATCCTACTTGTTAACTTAAGCCAAAAGTCCTCAATTAAAATCCAATTCCTCAGGACTCCTCTATCTTGCAACCAACCAAGATTTGCAGAGGCTCTTGGCAAAAGGCACAATCCTGGACATGCCAAAATCAAGACCTTAAGAGATGAAGCCATTATCAGTGATTAATACCTCAGCAGAGAGCACTTAATATATGTGCCTTCTTTATTTCTACTTTTTAAAAGACATTAGAGAATTTGGATGAGAAAATAGGAAAGGGTGGTGTCTAAAGAATGGGGCCCTGGTGAGAATATACCTGGGTACATACTGGCCCAACAGGACCAGGGGTCAATGTGGGGCTAGCAGGGGCTAAAAAAGAGGGGAAAAGTAAATTACAAGCAAGTAATAGTGGACTTCCATCCTTTGCCATGCTAAGAGCCAGACATCCACTACTCTTTTAAAGCTAATACTTATCTAGTGCTTTCTCTTCACAGTGTATGTTCTAAAGACGTTACCTTCGTTTTTCCTGAGAACGCATTCAAGAGGTGATAACCTCATTGATTACAGGATGAAACTAAGGATCCAGTTACTTTCCCCATAAAACAGCGAATAGGTAGTGCAGCTACCTACCAGAATCTAAGCAGTTGGACTCCAGAGCTCATGCTTTTAATATCATTGCTCAAGAGGGCTGTATTAGTTTCCTATTGTTGCCATAAAAATTTTCCACAAATTAGGTACCTGAAAGTAACAGAAATTTATTCTCTCACAATCCTGGAAGTCAAAAGTCCAACAAGAGTCTCTGTGGGATAAAATCAAGGTGTTGGCAAGGCTGTCTTCTAGAGGCTTCCCTCATTCCTTGGATCATAGACCCCCCCCCTCCCTTATTCTTCAAAGCCAGTAACACGGCAGTTGTTTCATCTTAACAGCTGTCATCGCGTCAGAGAATCATCTCTGATTCTCTTCTTCGGCCTACCTTTATAAAGACCCTGTGACAGTATTGAACCTAATGAGATAATCCAGAATTCCCCTATTTGAAGGTCAGATGAGTGAGTAGCACCCTTATTTCCATCTTCAACTTTAATTTCAATTGCCACTCAACCTAATTACAGGTCCCAGGAATTAGGACGTGGACATCTTTGGGGGACCATTATTCTCCCTACCACAAATGCCTTACTATCTTACTCATTTTTTATGTGCCTCTGGATTCCATACCAACAACCACCTGCAAATGGCTGACTCAAGCAGGTGTGCCTTCTCTCCCACCTGCCGACTGCCCGCTTCTTCCC